>NC_081324.1:14595000-14895000 GCF_026419965.1 Kogia breviceps
TTATGCCCTAGTAATCCCTTCCCCTTGCATGTGGTTTGAACCTAGGAACTTGTTTCTAATATCGCAAAAGTGATGGGATGTCTCTTCCATGATTAGGTTATATAGACTGTGACTTCCGCCTTCTTCTCTCTGTCTCTGTCTCTCTCATTCTTCTCCAGTACTTGCTCTGATAAAGTTAGCTGGAGAGACTCACGTGGCAAGACATTGAGGGTGGCCTCTAGCCAACCACCCGTTAGAAACTGATGTCGTCAGCCCAACAACCATATGAGAGAGCTTGGAAGTAAATCCTTCCCCACTTGAGCCTTCAGATGAGACCATGGCTGTAGTCAACACCTTGACTGAAGCCTTGTGAGAGACCCTGAAACAGAAGATTTAGCTACTCCGTGCCTAGACTCCTAACCCCAGGTACTCTGAGATAATAAATGTGTATTGTTTAAAGGTACTAAATTTGGGGGTAATTTGTTACAGAGAAATATATAACTTATACACTCATCTCAGGCAACCTCTATTCCATGAAGACTTCAGTACCTCCTGCCAAACACACACACACACACACACACACACACACACACACACACACACACACACACATACACACACACACTCACACACACGCTCTTTGTGAGTCTCAGAGTTCCCTCAGCGCTTTGTGCTCACCCCTTAGCACAATACTTAAAATATTAATTGTAATCTTCTGTTTTTGTCTTGGTCTCCCCACTAGAGAGACATGTGTTCTTTATATCTGTAGTATCAAAGGTAGTTCTTGGCACATATGATCAAAATTATTTTATGGATGAATGAATAAATGAATGAATGAATGAGTGAATGAATGCCATTTTGCTAAGTGATTCAGGGGATCGAAAAATAAATTAGATCTCTGTTCCACCTATAGGAGCTTATAATCAAGTTGGAGAAGCAGACATAAAATTAACATAAATGTGAATGAAATCAGTGTTGTGTCATGATAAGAAAAATGTGCTATGGAAACATAAAAGATAGGCTGTCCTTTCTGATTGGGGAATCTGAAAATACTTCTTGAGGAAATGACTTTTGACATTGGCCTTGAAGGATAACAGGGCTTTGAGCAGCAAAGATGAGAAGGAAAGGAATCCAAAATGAATGAAAATTATAAATAAATCCTAGAAAGTCAAAAAAATCAATCTAGCCAGAGGACAGAGTCAGGTTAGTGCCCATGGGGAGAAGCGAGATGGAGATGAAAATTGGAAGGTCTATTAGTTTAAAGGGGCATGTGAGGTCGTTACTCTTAGAGAACATGTTGAAAGCAGAACCTTGGGAAACTGACATTTAAAAACCAAGAGGAAAGAGGAACTTGCTAAAAGTTTAGAGGACTTTACATAAGTTTGAAGGAGGAGGTGAGGCTCAGAGGTTGGACATGACGCAACATAAAAAGAGGCCTTGGGATGTGGCAGTTGGGTTGCTAGTGAACTTTAAGAAAACAGTATCTATGAAAAAGTGGAGATGGAAGACAAATTACAAAATGATAAAAATAGAGTATGTTTGAGGAAACCAACCAAGGAAGAGGAGCCTTTGGAGAAGCATCCCAGTGATAACTTGGTAGACCTCCTGTTAAGATTTTTGAGTCTCTGGTGATTTTGATAGTGAACAAACTCATCTAACAGACAACATCTTTATTTGAAATAAAAAATACCTGACCCTATCAAGTTGTCTATACCTCTACCAGTAATATGCCAACATAATTACTATCAATTTATAATGTCTTGCTTTTGGGTAGTTCAAGTACTCGCTTTTTATTCCAAACAGCAGTTCATTGGGATATTAATTTGCCTACTTTGGGGGCTTTGCTCTTCCATGCACATTATGATTAAAATTGCAGTAGATCTATAAAAACTTTGCAAAAGAATCAAATTAAATTCATCACTTAATTAGATTTTCTTGAACGGTTTTCAAAAGTTTTTTAACTCCATCACAATCTTGCTTTCTTTCTGGATTCTTTTCTTTACTCTTTTTTTGCCTTGTAAATTATCCCTATTTTTTAATTGTGTTAAAAGTATATTTCTGGAGTACAAAATAGACTTATGCACTTTAATGCTATATCCAGCTAGCTGCTTTAGTCTCATTCATTTGAATAGTTTACATTTAGATTGTCTTGTATTTTCTATGGTGACAATCATGTTATCTGCAAATAAATGACATTTTTCTTCCTTTACAACTCTTTTATTTTTTCTGATTTTACCGTGGCGACTGGAACTCGAATAGAACCTTGAACACAAGCTCTGGGAAAAAAAAGCAAAACTGACCCTACCCGACATTTTTCTTTTCTCTAGTGAACAACTTCACAGCTTCTAACTGTTAATTCTGGACCATTTGTAAATGTTTCATCTGGTTTTGTTCATCTGTGTCCTCAACTAAACTGTAAAGTCCCTAAGTCAGGGAGGCTGCTTTCTGCATCTCTTCACTCAGCATGTACTTAATAATTCCAGTAAAACCATGATAACATTCACTTTTCATAAACTCTTTGTAATCCCCCAGAGTATATTTTTCAGCAACCATTTATTGGGAGCTGACTAACTGCCAGGCCCTGAGCTGAGAGCTTTGCATTCGGGATCTCTTTTAATCCCCTTATGAACTTTTTGATTCCACAGGGCTGGGAGTTATGACTACCACTTTCTTACAAATTAGCCAAAAGTGCGAAAAAGAAGTGGGATAGAGATTACTTAGATGGAGAGCCTCGGAGTTAAATCGACTAAAGATACACTTGTAAGCACATTACAACCACCCAAGGGTGACCAACTGTCCTGGGCTCGCCCAGAACTGAGCCATTTCCAGGACATGAGACTTGCAGTTTTAAAACCAGGCACACCAGGACCAGAGAACTTTCCCTAGTCTTCAGGGATGAAACAATAAAATGTTGCAGTGATAAAAGGGGCCAGGAGCTGTGTCCCTTCAGGAATATTTATTATGTCACTGTAATATGGTTTGGGTTGAAAATTACAGTAGAGTATGTTTCCAAACAGGTAGAAATATGCACTTTTTCATTTCACCAGCTTATTCTTGGAAAAGCATGGTTGACAAGTGAGCCACACCTAAAGCATATTACCACCCTTTTCCCTCCTTTATGTTAATTAAAATCTGGAAGAAAAGCCCAGATTTATTATCCTGGCTGGTACTTTCCCAGGGCCCCAAGGAGTCATCTGTGAAGTATTAGCCTGACTTCCTCATATTCTTCTAGAACCACATTCTGAAAGTTAAATAAAAGTTTTAGTCTTGATTTGCTAATTCTCACATGTCTGTCCTTTTTGATGTGACACCAGTAAAAACTTCAAAAGGAGGAAAGGAGACTTTTTCTCAATTTAGTTACAGGTGCTGTACTGTGTTGCACGTCTCTTTTTTTCAAGTTGTGATGTTTTTCCTCCTCTTCTCTCGGATGAACTGATTAACGTGTATGCTGCCTGAAGACAGAGGATCTGGGAATCTCGTAATACAAAGTGACCTTCATAAAACCAGAGGATTTCATAATCCACACAACCACCCATTGCTCCCTGCCTCTCCGGCAGTAGTCCGAATGAATCATCCAGAAGCCAGACTGGTTAATTTCGATGTTCTCCATTGTTTGGTTTTTTAATAATGGTGACACCAATTTCTTCTTCCTTCCTAATTACTGCTTAGCTTTGCTGAAATCGGGCAGATACTGCAGGCAGCCGACAAAACACACAAATTGCTGTTTTGACTGGATTCTTTGAATCGTTTTCTTTCCCATTACAAATAGCTCCTGCAGGTCTGTCTCAGTAGGTGCTTGTTTGGGCGTTAGCTGGTAAAAAGCGAGCCAGTGGGGAGCGTATCTTTCAGAATTAATTCCACACTTGTCCAACACAAAATCCCTCCCGGGACGCGGTGCGACATCACCCTCCCTGCTGGCTCACCCAGGTTTCTAGGAATAATGTGAGCCGGCTTCCTGAGGTTGCATATGCATCGCTGAAGGTTGGGGGGCAATGGGCAGCAGTGCTGAGCTAAAGGAATTCCAAATGGTGAGGCACTTATCGGTATTTTTCATTTATCAGCTGGTTTAATAATCAACCTTCAACCCTCAAAAAACTCAGGGGTAGGTAGAAAACCTAGCTGAAGGCACTGGGCTGGAAAACAACTAGCTTTGCTCTGAAATGAGGACCCTCCCCCTAACCCATCCTGCTGGCGAGAGAGGAGAGCTTTGAGGTCAGAAAGGCACAAGTTCAAATCCTGTGTCTTCCGCTCATTTTCCAGTTAACTTTGGGGAAATTGCTGATTTGCTGAGGCAGTTCCCTTCACTATAGAGTAGGAAAGATTATCCTATTTTCCAATAGAAAGATTGTAAGCACTAAGTTAAATAATAAGACTATTGTCTCTAAAATGTCAGGCCCATCATGGGTGATCAGTAAGTGGTATTTATCTTGAGGAAGTTTTGTTCACAGAAGGACAGACTCAGAGTAGCCCTATGGAAACCCTACCGCTGGACACCACTCAAGTTCCCTAAAGGCAGGACTTGACCTCTGTCCTCCAAATGAATACATTTTCAGTTTCATCTCAGAGGAGAGCCTGCACTTCACAACCCCCCAGTTGAAAAGAGCCTTATCCAAATCTAGTCCAGACTAACTCTTGAGGTGATATTGTGTAAATCAGGACCGGAAATTTTATATGAATACGTGAAGGGGCTACGGGAGATTCAATAGTATTGACGAAACCTAATACGTACGAGGGGACAATAAATGTTCCGCCATCGCTGAGAGGTCACAAATTAAAAGCAGATGGTCCCATCAAGGGAAAACCTGCCACTTCCTCTCCGGCTCCACCACTGCCCTACCACCTTCCTTCAAAAGGTTTCATTTTAGTCCAATAATCTTAATTGGGCAAGATCTTCCATAGCTTGCTAAAGAAGCTAATATCTAACCCTCCGTTTTGAAGCTAAAGTTAAGGACATTCACAGAGCGTGACTGAGCCAGACGTCAGGCACTTTCTTACCTCATTTGATTCTCAAGATGGTTTGAAATAGGTGCATTTTACACCATTTTGTAAGAAAATAGAAATCAAGTAATTTATCCAGAGTTCCCCCAAGAGTAAGTGGTAAAATAACTGACGGATTTGAAAGTCAGGAGCCAATGACAATTGTCGGCGGAGGAACCCTGTGGTTTTGACAATAGCTGGGTGAAGAGGTGAAGCTGGAAATGAACAAACCTCAGAAGCTGCATCAGAGACCGTTAGTGAGAGAGCATGACAAAAGGAGAGAAGACTTTTTCTAAAACACTAGAAATATCAAGGGGTTATTTTGTTTATTCTATTTTCAACCCAAACCCAACCAGGCTCCATACACTGCGCGTTTCGTAATCACAGGGTAGAGGGGGCTGCAGGAGGCAGTCTGGGACCCGGACTTCTAAGTAAAGGAACCCTGAATCCAGACCTGTAACTCTCATCAATTTTCTGACTTTTCTGGTGTTCTAAAAAGTAGCCAATTTGGAAGAAGACAGTAGGTGGGTGTGACCCTCTGACTCTGAATGTGTTAAAGCAGTTTCTGAAAGCCCTTAAAAAAAAGAAGCTCCAGTTAGGGCCTGGATTGATTGACAAAGGTTTTGCTCTTGAACCATGACCTGTTACGTAAGAATACTCAGGTGATGACACAGCCAGGTGTGTTCTGTCAGGTGACCCCAACTGTGTTCAGCCTCGTATAAGAAGCAGCCCTGACAGAGTGACATCACTATCGGGGAAGCCAGAGCGCATGCGGGATTCTCATTTCCCAGAAAATACAAGTCCAAGAAGTTCCTGCAGGACTCAGAATCAATGTTGGGGAGAGGAATCTGGATGGTAGTTGGTTTTCTGTTTTTGTTTTTCTGGGGGTTTGGCTTTTTACATCCACTCTTTTACTTCTTTTAGCAAATCCTTCAGTTCTCTCTTAATACTGTCTGACATGAGGGGGGCAGGTAGGACTAGGAGTGTGATGGGAGACCTTCTTCAGAGCCCTTTGTCACCCCAATATCTGTTTCACACCACGAGGAACTCTGAAGATCTGGGTCTCTCGGTTTCAGAGGAATACCTCTGGCTTAGACAGGCTATCTCACTCAGGGTCACACAGCTCAGTAATGGTTTTGCCTTGAGAGTCTGGCTCCAGCATTTCCGAGTGGGGTGTCCTTTGCAACTCATCACTTCCCATTACCATTCTCTTTTCAAGGTGTCAGTTGTCTCCTGGGGCATCTTTCTCTCTGTCAAGGGTTTGAGGAGTTTGACAGGATTCTCACCATTTATGCTGTTCCTACCGAGTGTTGTGTATGTATGTGGGCAGAGTTATTGCAAGGGATTAAACAACCCCAAATCACAGGCCCCAGCGTCTTTAGAGAACAACTTGCTTCATTCATAGATACATGATAGATGATGGATATATAGATGCTTTTCAAATATACAGACTTTTGAGATTTTCTTTTAGATACAAGTACAAATCCAAAAGGATTTTTAATTCATAGTAGCTATTTGTCGGTCAATAGATACAATCATGTGGACATCATGCGAATTTTTTGACATTCAAATAGAGTTCTCAGAAAATAATTCTCATACCTGAAGATCGTGAAGTGTGCCCTAGCCTTCCTGTGTGATGCCTTATACAGTAGAAAAGAGCATCAAGGGTACTTTAGCAAAACGAATTAACACCAGTGGCTCAATTCTGGTTATGCAAAGAGGCCTAGGGACACGGCCGCGGACAAAAGTTCCTCTGCCAGTGACCCTCACATCAAATCACACATTGACCCCCCACCCCTTTATGAAGCCAGTCTCCCCTCCTGCTACAGTTCTGTAGCTGTCACCTCCCCTTCACCTTCCTCCTCTTCCCTCTCTCATCATTTAAGGGAGGTAATTTACTTCCCAGGACTTCAGCAGACTCAGAGGGCAGGGGCGGGTTGGTGATGTGGATCTTAGATCAAGGCTACAAATTAGGGGTATCTTTTGAGTTCTCACGCTCCAACAGGAAGGCCACTTGCACCACACCTACTTCTGCACATGACTAGCTTCAGATGAAGCAATACTTGCTGCTCACGGTACCACTAATTAGACCACGACTCTCTGTAGGCTCCTTTAAATAAATCACTCTCCTCTCCGGGCATCAACCTAAGGTACGCAGCAGCACTCAAGACCTATGCCTGGCATTAATTTCCTGTTTCACTACTTCCTTTCCCAATTAAAGTTTAAGTCCCTTGACAGCAGAAATCACATCAAATTGCCCTGTTATTGCCCACTCCCACCACAGAACTGGAACGAAGGAGATGGTTTGGTCAGGAAACTGCTGATGGAAGTCAGTTAAAATACTCTGGTTTCAGAATGAATACTCAGTAGCTTACGTGATGAAAAAATAAATACACAGAAAAGAATGGTGGTAATTTTTAATAGTTTGCAACTACAGTATCAAATTTGATATGTATATATATATATGTATAAATACAGTTACAGACCATAAATATCCACATGGCAAAATACCTGCCACTAGTCGGACCCTCCCCCCCAAAAAAATCTTTGCAACTAAATAAACTAACAGCTTAAGTAATACTGAAGAAAAACAGATGAGGTAATTTTTCATCTAAAGTGACTACAGCCTATATTAAAACATTCTTGCTGTAAGAGTTCAAGTAGTTATGAAACCCTTGTCACAAAACCCCAAAATGCAACTTTAATATACAGTTTCAAACTAAGCAAAAAATATTTTAATTATAAATAGGTAAAATAAATAAGATTGTTCCTGTTGAAATTCAATCATGACAGTATTATTTCTTTTTTTATATATCTGGGGACTTTGTTGATAGCCTGGCCAAAAAAACAATAAAATTCATGAAACCTTTCTCAAAAACTACATATTACTCTAATGCCATATATATATATATATATATATATATATATATATATATATATATATATCTTCAGATGAATACATGTATATGTATATAAATGCGATTTTCATTCTGGATGAGCAATCTGATCTTTAAAAATATATAAATGTATCCCAAATATGAAAACATGCTTAATTTCTCTTAAAAGATCACTCTTATACAATGTACACTGACTAGTATGAGAAGGGACATTTTACAGATTTTAGAAACTTCTTTAGAAACACCTTTATTTTCTTACCAACAGTTACGTTAGAATATTTGTTTTACTAAGTTATAATTACAGCAGTAAAAAGAAAAATCTGTCACTTATTTTTCATTATTCCCGGTTATGCAAAAATCCCCATGCTTCTTTATCTTTTAATATTCAACCTGCAAGAATTCTACTGGCACCAAGTAATACTTCAAATTTTTTCAACATATATTTTCCCAGTTAAGGCCCATAGGAACACATTTAATAAAAGGTCATCTGAACAGAAACCATACATTTTGAGTAAAAAGAAACTATCAAATGAGTTTACATTTTGTAGTGACCTATGAAATCAACATTCACTATGACATTCAGTGTTCTCAGAAAAAAATTTTACTTCTAACAAGATAATATATATAAACCAGATTATACATTGTTCTGGAGTTGTCATCCAAAAGTAGAAACAAACATTGAACATGTTCTGTTCCTTGGCCCCTGCCCATTGTCTAATCATTTGTCAACTCCTCATACACTGGGCAGCAGCCTTTAGCAAAAATACTAGAACAAGTCTCCAAGCAAACCCAAAATGCATAAATAATTAATTTCCTATTTTCAAAGCTCTTTCATTCTTGTTTTAAAATAAACGAAGTGTTTTTCTAATGTTCTCACCTCCCAAACGATGACTTCTGGAAAACCTCCAACCACAATTCATTTTTGATGTATCCATCTTCGTTTCCGAGGGCATCTGAAAGCACGTGAGCGCTCCTTCACGTTGTTTTTCTCCATTACAAGGCAGTCTCTCCTCTAATTGATGAAATTTGCACTTACTGGGGAATCTTCCGTTTGAAAGGAGTCTCTTCATTCTTCGCTGGAAAGCTTCTGAAGTCAGGTTCCTGAGCGGAAGAGTTTGGATATCAAATTCAGAAGTTTCTGCCGGAAATTCAGTTTGTCTCCAATTCTCCTGAACTGAATGGCACATTCAACTTCAGGATCTGAAGAGGAAAGCAAAACATCACAGTTACACTGACAACACTGCAAACCGCAACCAGCAAGAGTTAATATGCCCATCCCAGGGACGAGTTGAGTATTTATCCCATGAAGCATTATCTTAACTTTATGTGTACTTGTTTTCTGAATGTGAGAAAGGCTACTTACACACGCACACGCACACGCACGCACACGCACACAGGCACGCACGATGTAAACGAACACGTGGTGACTCTAAACAACAAAAAATAGTTAAGGCAAGAATAAAGACATTTACTTTACAATCTTTTTTTTTTTTTTTTTAAGCATCCTGGATGAGGCAAATGTTATCTTACTTTCAAAATACAGACATTTATGTCATACCCCACAAAGAGAAAGTGAGTCTTTGCCAGCCTCAGGTGATGTCATCCTTTTCTGTCCCATGTAAGATTGGTTTGGGAAATAAAAGTCAAATTCTAAACTCTTTTGTTATTTTCCAGTACACTTTATTTTGTAAATGGCAATCGTTCTGATTATGCCCTCATAATAGGTAAATCTAAATATATCCTTATCCTCATTTAAACAACTGTGAAATTTTCTCATGAAAGACTCATAAAATCTTATTCCAAAATTAAGTCCCCATTTTCTAAAACAACTTAAAATTTACATCTTACTCTAAACCAAATTCTTCCCAATCTGTACCAATCCATTGCCTCTATGGAAATGATGAAGCACAAAACAAACTAATGTTTAATTCACATGTTTACTATTTTTTATGATTAAGTATTGCAATAAACTGAACATTAGGGAAAAGTAATGTTTATAATCTAATTTCTGAGTAAACTTTTAAAGTAAATGAAGTTAACACCAAACCTATACTGATCCATAATTACAATTTTCTAGTATATTTCAAAGAGCAATTCAGCTTCTTTTTGGTACACTTCAAAATTATGATTATGATCACTAAAAATCATTATGACTACAAATTAAAATCTGATTTATTTTGTAAACAGACCCTGCAAATACCCTATTCAGGCTCAAAATAAATGAAAACTGTAAATATATACTAAAGTGGATGTTTAAATGTACATTTTAACCAATTTCTCTTTTTACAAGAGCTGGGTTAAATTTTTGTAATTCCTAAAAAAAAAAAAAAAAAATTCATAATCCCTAACAAGTTCTTTTCAGTGAGTGGGATATATTAACATACAATCCTAAAAAAACAATTATCATTCAGGCTACCATTTTAGAAGCCCTGAACCGTAAGAGAAAAAATTATCCCTTTCACCAAAAAAAAAAAAAGGCAGAAAATAGCACCTAGTTGTTTCCTTAATCTTTTTTGTTACATCTATAAATGTAACCATGTGTGGTGATGGATGTTAACTTATTATGGTAATCATGTCACAATATATACATATACCAAATCATTATGTCATACACCTAAAACTAATACAGTGTTATATGTCACTTATATCTCAACTTTTTGTACATGTCTTACCATCTAATCAAGTTTAAGAGGGACATTTCTGCTGCCCCTTATTAATGGAGGCTAAGTTGGATCGTGAAGGTTATGCGGTTTTTCGCAACACAGCCAGAACCCTCGAACATCACGAAAGGTAGACAAAGCTTTTTCCCTCCCAAACAAGAGCTAGAGAGAGCAGCCTGGTGCCCATTTCGCCATGGTCACATTGGCAATGCACCACTTCCTTTGCACGCCCCATGGGCTCTATAAAATTACACTAAGTTTAAAAGGGGCCCAATACCGTCTGATGTAACAGCAGTATGAACCACACAGATTTCCAGCCCACAGCCTTACGTGCCTTCTTTGCTACCGACCTGAAGTTATTCGATGGGGCTACATGTGATGGGGAAGGGCGTTGGAATGGATGGATTAAAAAACATTGCGGACAAACTCCTGTTCTTCTCCTATCTCATTTCTGTAACTAATTAGGGACTGTTAAAATGTTACACTTTTAACAAAGAAGCAAGACTGTCTCGGCTTCTGACCTCGGTGTTCCTTGCGGGGCCTCCGTAACCCTCCAACAGTCCTTTGTGGAAAAGCTGTGATAGTACCAAGCGACATTACCGCTTTTGTTGGTGAAACAGAGAGAGCGGAGCAGGGCACTCACCAGAGCCCGCACTCCGGAGGAAGCGGGCCTGTCTCAGGAAGCACCGGAAGGCCGTGGCTCCCGGAGCCTCTCTCGGCCCCGGCCCCACCTGCCGTGACAATTACTTTCTCCGCGTGGCTGTAGCCCGTACTTGCACTTTTTCTCCCCGTGGCCCCGAAACAGGGCACGTGGGGGTGGAAGGCAGGCGAAGGAGAAGCGGCTTTTGGCATCCGCTCAAATGCAGCTGCATCCCGATCCCAAACCCGGCTCCCTCCCCCGCCTTCTCCACGGTCCGGGGTTAAACCCCCGAAAAACTTCCTGGAGGCGTCCCTAAAGCACGTGCAAGGGAGCACACCGGGCCCGACTCTGAGACCCTGAGCAGACGGGCTGACCCTGGCCCGACCAAGGCCTCGACCCCGGCCCCCGCCTCGGCCAGGATCTCCGCGAGCCCCAGACGCTCCTTACCTGCCGGGGCCCGCGTCGGGCTCTGCTGAGCGCTCTTACGAGCCCTCCTTCCAGGCATCTCTGTAAAGCAGCCGCCGGGAACTGTGCTGCAGAATCCGGGAACTCAGTCGTCCAACCGTGGCACGTTGGGTCGGCAGGACTCGGGCAGCGCGCGGGGCGGACGGGCCGGAGCGGGCGGGAGGGACGGAGCTGGAGACTCCACGCCGTTCGCCTCCAGGACACTCGGAGTTGTGGGTACACGCCGCTGCCCGCGCTCCGATCTGATGGGGACTTCACGGTGACGTAGCGAAACTTGACGCCGGCCCCGCCCCTTTCCCCGCCCCCGCGGGCCGCCGCGCCCGGAGGGAGCGGGCGTCCGGGCCAGGCCTGCGGGGAACCCCGCGCCGCGCCGCGCGACCTGCCGGCACCCGCTGGCGACCCGCGGCGGTGCCGATCGGCCGGGTGGGGACCCGGCCCGGCCCCTATACTACTTTCTTGACCAACGCGTCAGCTGCAGGCGCGGCGGGGCCTAGGAGTCGCGAGCGGGGAAAGGTTCTCCTAGCGGGAAAGTTGGGGAGGGGGGGCCTGGAGCTTCGTCCCTATCATAAACGGGCAATTAGAGACTTTCGTAAACAAACCCCGGAAAGAGTTCGGGAAAGGACAGCGTTTAGACTCGGAGAGTGTGGGAAGTTCCAAGGAAGTGAAATGAAGAGAACACTTGATAACAATAGAAATGGTGCCGGAAGCCAAGGGAGAAAAATACCAGATTGAAACTGAAACTGCTGGGAAGTTAACTGCAAATTGAAACCCTGCAGATTGGGAGCAAACAACTGTTTGGACTTGGGCAAGCGGGGCTGGGGGAGAGAGAAGGAAAGTGGATGGGAGAAGTGGCCAGTTCTCCGCCCGGGTGAGGACTGTGATTTTGAAAGCAGAGCACATTCCCCCTAGGTAGGTCTCATTGCTCGTTCCAGATGCTTAGTAACACAAAAAATAGTAGGTCATCATGTAGACAACTTTCAGATGCCCTCATGGAGGGAGGAACGAGGTATTTGGGAGTATGAAGTTATTTGCCCGATGTCTGGCTGGTCCTTGAATAATTCCATTATTCTAAAGAGAAGGAGTCATTCGGGCTAGGCTGCAGATGCTGAGGGCTTCCTCAGACATTGTCTCACTCTGTCCTCAGAACAACCCGACCAAGCGGACATTCTTACCAACGCGACCACTTTGCAGGTGTGAAAACTGAGGTTTATAGAGATGGAGCTGCGCAAGCTCCCATAGGCAGAGTCGTGAAAGGATCTGAACCCAGGCAGGCCCATACTGAGCAAGGCCTCTTTACCCTCTGTGGCCTTCCCAGGGATCACAGTTTCTTAGAAAATGAGAGTTCTTTTTTCATCTGAGCTATATAATGCAGAGGTTGCACACTAGTTGCTGAGAGCTGCGTGGCTTCCTGGAAGGTTTTGGTTTGGTTCACAGTATTGGTCTTGTGAAAATCTGAATTGGGTACCAACATTTAAACATTGAGAGACCGCATTAAAAGCTGGGATTTCTGGCGTTCTTTGGGAAATCATTAGCTCAAAACCCAAGATTCGTTTTCCAAAAGTGCGGGGCCGGCTAGAAGCGTGGATGCAGCGGCTGCCCTTAGACGTCAGGCGGAGCTCTTTGGTCGACCACACTCCCTGCTGTTTGTTTTTCTCATTTACATTATCTGGCCCCAGTAGGCATTTGAACTTGTTTATTTACCTTAAATCACTCAATCAACACAAACCTGCAGGTATTTGTGGCTTGGTCCTGTAGAAATACAGACAATGCTGTAAGCGTGGAACAAAACTACTCTTGAATTTAAACAACTTAGTTTTGAGTGTGGTAAACACATAGGGTTAAGAGTGGACAAAATTCAGGAGTTACCACCACACGTCACAGGAAGCCCAGCAGAGATTCTGCCTAGAAAGCTGTTGTCTTGAACCCGGTGTCCCAAAACCATTCTCAAGGCTCATTTTAACTGACAATACTTAAGTAACACCATTAGCTTCTTGACTGGATAAATTAGTAAACTTCTCATCAAACCATGCACCCAGAAATGCAATATATACATTCAACGAAAGAAAAATCATATCATGTTTACCCACAAAGGGTGTGTCAGTCTTGACCTCTAACATTATCATTATGAAAGGTCATTAGCCACATGACCCATACTTGATGCAAACCTTAGGCAAGTTGTGACTTTTAGAGAATTGCAAATTTAACTCCCTGGAAGGAAAGGGGAGGAGAGAAGATTAGAAGGTGCGCTTCAGAGATGGGTCAAATCAGCCATTTATGGAGGACTTGTTAAGATTTTGAATTTGAGATGGTCCATAAACTCTTTTTCAGATCTAACATTCTATTAAGAGAATTAGAAGCTGTGTGTGAAAAGGCTTTCTTAACTATTTGGGCCCAGAGAATGACAAAATAATGATTTATCATGAAGCATTAGAATCCCCTGTTATTTCATTTTTTTTAAAGGACTGGTGAAGACAAGTTTTAAAACTATTACCAGGTTTTAGTTTTCATGGACAAGTTCGAAAATGACAGTGCAATTCTGACCACGTCTGTGTTGTCACTTAGAATGTTAAAAAAATTACTAAAAACAAAATAGTAGGGTTTCCCTGGTGGCGCAGTGGTTAAGAATCCGCCTGCCAACACAGGAGACACGGGTTCGAGCCCTGGTCCGGGAGAATCCCACATGCCACGGAGCAACTAAGCCCGTGCGCCACAACTACTGAGCCTGCGCTCTAGAGCCCACGAGCCACAACTACTGAGCCCGCGTGCTGCAACTACTGAAGCCCGTGCGCCTAGAGCCCGTGCTCCACAGCAAGAGAAGCCACCGCAACAAAAAGCTGGCGCACCACAACAAAGAGTAGCCCCCCACTCACCACAACCAGAGAAAGCCCGCGCACAGTAACGGAGACCCAACGCAGCCTAAACAAATAAATAAATAAATTTATATATATATAAAAAAACAATAGTAGACATGATTACTAATAGAATAGTCATCCATCTCTTTCATGCAGAAAATAAGATTTGGTCGGCAATGAGGATATGAGAGATGAATGAGGGGGAATTTAAAGGAAGCCTTTGACAAAACATATAGGCTGTAGGCCTGAGTCTGTTTATTCTGATAAAAGGGGACTTGTTTTTTTCCTGTATAGCATGTTTGTTAACATGAAATCAGCCTCATGCACTGATCATTTCAATCTCGATTTTAAGACAGACACTGTGCTGGGTTCTGGGGAGACAGTGCTTCCTACCCCCATGGAACCTACCTTGAAGAGACCAGTACCAGGTAAATTCAGTGTGCCTAAGAATCACTTGAGTATCTTGTTCAAATACACATCTGATTGTGGAGATCTGGCTGGGCTTGAGGTTCTGCATCTTAAGCTCGGTGATCCTGATGCTTCTGGTCTATAGGTACCACTTTGAGGAGCAAGTCTAGAGGATGATACAGGTACGTACACAGGCAGGTGCAAAAAGATGTACATCAGGGCTGTGCCAGGGAAATTATGGCAGACTGTGGGACCGCCCGGGAGGGCAGTTCAGCAGGAAAGGCATCTCCATAGAGACCCAAGGCATAAATAGGAGTTGGCCAAGCAGTGAGGCCAAAGGGAAGAAGTATGTTCCATGCAGAGACGGAAGAGCAGTCCGGGGGTGGGGAGGGAGAAGCCACCTGAGGAGTTTGCGCATTATTGTGGGGACAATGGGGGCACCACTGAAGGTTTTAAGCATGTGGGTGATATGATCGAACTCTAGAAAGTTCACTCTGGCTGCAGTGTGACTAGATTAACCAAGCTAAGGCCGGAGACAGTGTGACTGATCAAGATATACATTACTGTAATTCTCATACGAGATGGTAGTGTCAGCAAAGACAGTCCCTGTTTCAACCCTGTCTTTATTCAAATTCCCATATTTCCGGACTAGGATAGGACCAGATTCTATCAGAGCAAGACTTGATATTTGTCAGTGTAAGTGTAATTGACATTTTCACCTATGTTAGTTTCCTAAGGCTTCCATAACAAAGTACCACAAATCGAGCGGTTTAAAACCATAGAAATGTATTCCCACACAGTTCTGGAGGCTAGAGGTTTGAAATCAAATTTGGTGTCCGCAGAGCTGTGTTCTCTCTGAAGCCTATAGGGGAGAAATCCTAGCCTCTTCTAACTACTGCTGGTTGCCAGAAATCCTTGGCAATCTTTTGACTTTTAGATGCAACACCCCTATCTCTGCCTCCGTCTTTTTATGGCCTTCTCCCCTGTGTGTCTGTGTCCAAACTTCCCTCTTCTTATTTTTTTATTTTATTTTTTTTTTTGCGGTACGCGGGCCTCTCACTGCTGTGGCCTCTCCCGTTGCGGAGCACAGGCTCCGGACATGCAGGCTCAGCGGCCATGGCTCACAGGCCAAGTCGCTCCGCAGCATGTGGGATCTTCCCGGACCGGGGCACGAACCCGTGTCCCCTGCCTCGGCAGGCGGACTCTCAACCACTGCGCCACCAGGGAAGCCCTAAATTTCCCTCTTCTTATACAAACATCAATCATTGGATTAGGGCTCACCCCAATCTAGTATGACCTCATTTTACATCTGCAAAGACCCTATTTCCAAATGAAGTCACATTCACAGGTTGGAGGGCGGGCGAGGGGGAAATGGAGGATTAGGACTTCAGCATATCTTTTTGAGAGAGACACTGTTCAACCCCTGACATCTCCCTTTATCAACTGCCTTAAAAAAAAGTTCTATATATACATATTTTTCATCCTGTTTGCAATTTGCACATTTACAAATCAAGAGGACTTTAGTAAACTTGACAATGGATTTGAAGCAGCCTGAAATAAAGGTCAAAAGCAATCTAGATAAGATAAGAAAGAAAATGACGTCTGAGGGAACGGGTTTAGAACACCTGTCAGGCACAGAAAGCGTGTGTACCCCACCACACATTCTTAGTTGAAGATTGTGGTGTTACACCTCACCCCCCCACACACCCCTAGGCTTCCCACTCACAAAGCCAAACAAGAGTTCAAGAAATGCTTTGATGGAGCTTGAAAGTAAATATAATTTCTATTAGTGCAACTTATAAGCACATTATAAAATATGGAAAACAGAGGAAAAACCTTTTTTTAATTTCCCAAGGTTTCTGTTCTTTATTTTATTCTCCTCTGTTTACTAATACTTTTCTGGATTTTTTTTTTTTTTTTTTTGGATTATCACAGGTAATGCTCATCAAGCATGTTTGTACTTTTTTTAACTGCAAGAAATAGGCAGTGGAACGGTTCAACAAGCATCAGCGGAATGATGGAAATAGGTCAGGACTACCTATACATTTGTTATCTGGATTATTGATTTTCAACAAATAAGTAAATCCAACTAGTTTAGAGCATTTCATTGAAGAAACTATTAGTAAATGCTATGTTAATTAGAACGCAGAATATCTAATGATAAACAAAATGATTTTTAGATTGTCAATGAGTAACTACTAGGAAGGTAATACAGTCTTGTGTAAGAGTTAGAAAGCAATGATTGTCCAAGTGTAATCTGTGCAAATATAACCTCAGAATCCATTGATGAGCTTATTTAAAATGCAGACCTGCCTGACCTCAGGTTAGTGAATCACAATCTGTGGGGTCCTAGCCTGGAAATACACATTTTAACAAACTTCTATGATGATGTTGGTACACTAACGGAGAGGATGAAAAGTCACTTGAGAAGCGATATTTGACCTCAAGTAGCTTACACTCTAGTGAAAAAAAATAAAATATATATGAATTAGTAGCAAATAATTGAAAACGCACTATAATTTATTGTGCAATTATGTGACACATGAAACTATTTTTACAAAATAGCTAAGTGAAAATAATTTGTGCTTTGTATAGTTTCCTGGTTTAGCGTTGTAGTTCACAATTTAAACAATTTAGGTAGGGGAAGAAAAAGAAAAAGTCCTCTTAATTATCATCAGGAGACAAAAGAAACCTGCACCTTCAGGATAAATAGGCTCAGGAAAAAAGGATAAAAACAATAATAATACATACACAACTGACCCAGAGCTTATATGCTGTGAATGGGTCAGAGGCAGAGCTGAAATGCATGGTAATCATGATCCAGAAGAGGCAGAAGAGGTAAAACAAAGAAACAGTTGGTAAGAAGAGGGAAACAGGGAATTACAAGATGTTTTGAGCATCCGGAAGCTTTGAGCATTACTGATGCAAGCAGAATTGTTATACCGCTGTGTGGATAATCAATAGTTGCTTCCTCTGGAAAGGGTTACGATTTCATGCTGCGTAGACTTGGAAAATGAGGGAGGCTGAATTCTTAATTACCCTCATCGTGCCTAATCTAATCTAACTGCACCCACAAAGTGGATTGAGTATCACTGATACAGAACTGTCAGCCTTGGATTCCCGTTACTGGGACTCCAGTGCTTCTGAATGGGACTCCCCTGGCTGTCTTCCTCAAACTCTCAGTTTGCTTCCTGCTTTTGAGCCTTTGCCCTTGCCCTTGACTCTGCCTAGAATGCTTTCTCCAGATCTTTCCTTGTCTAGATCCTCTGGCTACCCAAGTCTCAGAACAGATGCTATATTCTCAGAAAGCACCCCCTGACTGTCCTGTCTCAAATTGCCCGGCCCTACCCTCCGAAGGACTATCTACCATGACATTGACTGTGTTTAGTTGACTGACTTATCATCTACTTCCCCTTTGGAAGTCAAACTCCATGTGAGCTCAGACCTTATAGGCTTGTTCTCCACTATCCCCAGTGCCTGGACCCATGGGGCTAGGCACAGGGCAGATGAGAACACCAAAGCTGAAGGAGGTTCAGTTGTTTGCCTAAATTCACAGCGCTAATAAGTAAACTAGTCGCCACTGTCATCCAAACCTTCTCAATGGACACCTAGTTCATGACGGTCATTGGTTGATAAGAAAGCTTGACCATAATCATCTGCCTCTTGTTTTTCTATTAAAGGATTTCTCTTTCACAGTAAACCTCCAGGGACTTCCCTGGCGGTCCAGTGGTTAGGACTCCGCGCTTCCACTGCAGGGGGCTTGGGTTCGATCCCTGGTCAGGGAACTAAGATCCTGCAAGCCACGCAGTGCGGCCAAAAACAAACAAACAAAAAAGAAAAAAAAAAAAAAAAACCAATAAACCTCCGTATCTAAAAGTTTAGAAGCTCAGAGGGAGAGGTTAGAATGAGCACCCTTAGGAATTAACGCTGTGCCAAGCTTCCTACTGTTCCTCTTGTTTCTCTTGGCCCTTGTGGGTCCCCTTTGCTGCCCCCCTCCTGGAGCCATTGCAAGCTCACTGACTTATGCCTCTCCCCCTACGCGGTCTCCAGCATTCGCAGGGGTTTCGTCCCTGCACCACCTACATTCCAAACCTCGGTGTGGAATTTCTGCACATCCACTTACATGTTCTGAAACCTCAAATTTGTATGGTTCAAAAGTGAACTCACAGAGCATCCACTCAGCCTCCAGATTTGAAGTCTCCACGCACAGCACCATCCCTGAGCCCCCCTCCAGATGTTCAAGCAGGAGACCCGGGGCCCACCCTCTGCCCCGCCCTCTATAGCACTTTCACGGCCAATCTGTATGAAGTCATCCTGAACGCCCCTGGAGGCTCTTCCTTGCTCTCCACATTCTGGGCCAGTCCCTCCTGCACGTGGGCCACAGCAGGGCTTCTCCCTCCCTGGCCTTCCTTTCCATACTTGCCCCTCTTTCATCTATACTCACTTCAGCCAGCCTGACTTTCTTTAATGCTACTTTTCCCTTGTCTCTTTCTTAAATCTTTCTCTCCATTGTCCACACTGCCTCCAGAGTGGTCGGATTTTTATTTTTAAAAGATAGAATTCCTTTTCTGCTCTAAAGTCGTTTGGGGGTCTCCAGATGCCCCTAGAGTCAAATCAAATGTGAAAAACCACGTGCCACCCTAAGTGTCCATCGACAGATGAATGGATAAAGAAGATGTGGCCCATATATACGATGGAATATTACTCAGCCATAAAAGGAAACGAAATTGAGTTATTTGTAGTGAGGTGGATGGACCTAGAGTCTGTCATACAGAGTGAAGTCAATCAGAGAAAGAAAAAATACCGTATGCTAACACATATATATGGAATCTAAACAAACAAACAAAAAAATTGGTTCTGATGAACCTAGGGGCAGGACAGGAATAAGGACACAGACATAGAGAATGGATTTGAGGACACAGGGAGGGGGAAGGGTAAACTGGGACGAAGTGAGAGAGTGGCATGGACATATATACACTACCAAATGTAAAATAGATAGCTAGGGGGAAGCAGCCGCATAGCACAGGGAGATCAGCTCGGTGCTTTGTGACCACCTAGAGGGGTGGGATAGGGAGGGTGGGAGGGAGACGCAAGAAGGAGATATGGGGACATATGCATACGTATAGCTGATTCACTTTGTTATAAAGCAGAAACTAACACACCATTGTAAAGCAATTATACTCCAATAAAGATGTTTAAAAAAACAAAACAAAACCGTGCCAGAGCCAAAGGGAAAAAAGGGAGTGAGCGTTTGTTCATTGGTTCTTCTTCCCAGATAGGACAGGGGAGGGGGCAGTGCCCAGGAGGAGCTATCCGTGTGAGGAAGAGGACAGATGGGAATGTGTGTGTGTGTGTGTGTGTGTGTGTGTGTGTGTGTGTGTGTGTGTGTGAGAGAGAGAGAGAGAGAGAGAGAGAGAGAGAGAGAAGGAAAGAGAGAGAGAGAGAGAGAAACAGAAAATGAGATAGAGAGGTCTTAGCAGGACAAAGAGTGAGAAAGAAGAGCCATTAGAAATCAGAAGAGATTTCGGGTTAGATACCACAGCAATATTCTAAAATAGCCTTCTCATAGTCCAACAATAACTACATAGAAAATATAATGTTTTAAAAAATACCACCCATTTCTAATACAAAAAAAATATATTATAAATGCCCTCCCAAAGGCATATGCAAAATCTGAATGGAGAATCCTGGTTGTGTCCTGAAGGACTTGAAGGAAGAACCACTCCTGGATGAGAGGACTCTGTCCAATGACTCTGTGAATGTGATACAGTGCCAGTTAAAAGTCCCAGGGAGATTTCCTGAGGAATGTACCAAATTGAGAACTAGCCCTTTCATTTATTAAACTATTCTAAAGCAGATGTAAAGACAAAAGTGTGACGACCAATAGGTGAACAGAGCAAAGACTCAAAGATACAGGCGTCAAAACAGGTGAGAATAAATTATATGATGGAGCTGGTATTTCAATTCAATGGAAACAAGGTAGATTACTCCATAAACAGTTGTAAGGTGATTGACTATACATCCATGAAAAAAAAAGTCTGATTCCTATCTCATTATCTGCATCAAAACAAACCCCAAAGGGTTCACAGGTTTAAATCTAAATATTGGACACATTAAAAAGTACTTGAGGGGCTTCCCTGGTGGCACAGTGGTTGAGAATCCGCCTGCCAATGCAGGGGACAGGGGTTCGTGCCCCGGTCCGGGAAGATCCCACATGCCGCAGAGAGGCTTGGGCCCGTGAGCCATGGCCACTGAGCCTGCGCGTCCGGAGCCTGTGCTCCGCAACGGGAGAGGCCATGACAGTGAGAGGCCCGCGTACCACAAAAAAAAAAAAAAAAAAAAAAGTACTTGAAGCAATCATGGGTGAATATTTCCATAATCTTAGAATTGGATTGACCTGTGAATACCAAGTCCCAAGGACACATTGATTTCCTAGAAATGTAAAACTCTGGGTCAGTAAAATAACACTATGAACAAAGTCAGTAGACAAGAGAACTCCTGAAGAACAAAGGCTGAGGTTGGACCAGGGTCTGATCCAGGGTCTGCAGCAGAGGTGACAGAAGCACCACGGCACTGGCCCTTCCTCAGATCCCTCTTTTTTGAACGTGTGGAGGGACTGATCCGATTCTAGCACGCCTCTCCCTCCCCCTCCCCCTCCCCTTCTCCTAGGTATGATGCAAGGCCCAGAGGATGCTGGAGTAAAGCCTTAGAGAAAGTTTCATGGCACCCTGGAAGTTAGGTATCCGTCCTTCCAAGCTCACCTTTACAGAAACCCAAGTCATAATTATTCCATCCTCCCAGAGTAGCACACTGGAAACCATAATCAGCAGTTGACTTCTCACCTCTTCTTTATCCCCTGTATTCAAGCTGTCATCAATCCTAGTACATCTTTCTTCAAAATGACCTTTGGGTTTAACCTTCCTCCTCAAATTCCTCTGCCTACAGAGTGTGTGATTTCACTCTGATTTTATTGCAAAAGTCTTCCACCTGGAGGCCTGTCCTTCGCTGCCAGTGGGGCCCCCTCACCCTTCAGTCCGCCTATAAAACACCAATTCCTTGACAGTCATTCCTTTGCTGAAGAATTTGTAGATATTTCTCCATTGTCCATGCAAACAGGTCTGTACCCACTTTCTCTGGCTCATTGGTATCACAGGTCACTGATTGTCTTATGGGTCCCCTAAAATAGAGCTGCACGTGTCCCAAGGCCAGGACTTAACCCCTTCTCCTTAACTGCTACCTTTCCTCCAAACTATCTTAGCTGCTTCTGTTACCCAGGGCCAATCGTCATCCTCATCTTCATCAAAACCCCCAGGGGATTTTTAAAAAATCTGTCAAACTTGGGGTGGTGGTTGAAATGCTAGAATAATCAGTTTTATCTTCTTTGACAATAGTTAACGACCGGACATAATCATGTAAGTCTCAAAGAATTACACTACATAGACCCAAGTCAGGTTAATGGGGAAATTTTGTTCGAAGTTCTCTTATGCCTTTTTTTTTTTTTTTTAAATTTGTCTGCCAGCTTCACTATTTACTTGATATGTATATTTAAACTTTCTCTGAGCCGAGGTTTCCTATTTGGGGAAGGGAGAATAATACTGCTACCTCCCTCACAGGGCTTTTTTTTTGGGGGGGGGGGCTGGGAGGGGAGGAGTAAGAAATCGAATAATACAGGCAAATGGGCTACTTCAGTGGGCATCCTATCCGGAAGACTCAGGACAATTGGATCCTTCTCCACCTGCCTCCCCCCACCAGCGTTCCCAGAATGAGGGGGGCAGGGCAAGAAAGTGCCAGCCTTTCCACCCTGAAAGCCTGCATTTACGCTGCACACGTGCCTCACCCCAAACACAGAAGCCCCGCCTGGGAAAACTCAAATAGCTGCCCCAGCGTAAGGATGACAGGCCAAACTCCACCGGGCATTCGTCGATTATCAACAGGATCACTTTGCTGAGTGCTGCAGAGAAAGGAAAAAGGTAACAGGCAGAGAAAGGAAACTAAAAGAAAAAGAGGAAATGAATCACTTTCTGAGCCTTAGACCTCCACAAACACAGAGCAGGCTGAGGAGTGACGGCGGGGGCGGGGGGGGGGGGAGTCGTCGGTTCATCGTCAGGTGACTTTGTTGTTTTTTTTTTTTTTTGATCTGTCTCTTGGGAAACATGCGAGAGCAAATATCAAAATGTATGTGACTAAATAAAATTCTGGCGGGAAAGGAGCGTGGGATCGGAAACCAAGAGTCTCGCCCGTCTCCTTTCCAGGCTCCAAGGACTCTTGGAGGTGGAGCTAAGGTAGGCCTGGGCTCAGGCACCCGGCCTTTAGAAAGCTGTGGCCAAGGGGACGAAGGGAAGCCCTGATACAGATTTTGTCAGTTTTCACATCGCCGCTGTCAGATATTAACTTCGATTCCTGCGCGCAGGAACGATTCCAAGTTGGAGAGCCAGAAATCCGCTCTGCCACTTAAAACCTAGTATCTTCTTAGGCAAAGGACTTCCCTGGGGTCCAGGTAGCCCGTCTGTTAAATGCTAGTCCTCACCCTGTACCTACTTCATAAGTCTGGGAGAAGATTAAATAGGTGAGACCGTATATTTAAAAATATATATGGTATAAACTGTAGAGTAATGGACATATATGATTGGTATTTTTAGGCCAGCCGTTCATCAGGATGTGGTTATAAAGTTGTAATTGCAACACTGATAAAACATGGCAGTTCCAAGAAATTTTTTTTAAAGGCGGGGAAGGTTTAAGAAATCAGTAACTGTGTGCTTCTTAGAAGGAGAATGAGTGGTTGGTGGAAAGGGGTTTGAGGGGTGTGCATTCTATTAATTGCTCAGAGAATATGCAAAGACAGCTGTAAAAAGGATAAGTCCATTGCTGTCTATTCCCACCGTGGAATCCTATACAGTACCCAGAATAAATGATCTACAACCATCCAGATGGCGAAACATGGGTCACTAGGACAATATGGAGTGAAGCAAGCCAGATACAAGAGCACAGAGTGTGTCAGATGTAGAGAGCAAACATAGGGACACCAAGGGGGGGCGGGAAGCAGCAGGGGGCGAGGGGGGCAGGGTTGGGGTGGGATGAACAGGGAGATTGGGAGTGACATGTATACACTAATATGTATAAAACAGATAACTAATAAGAACCTGCCATATAAAAAATAAATTCAAACAAAAAAAGTGTACAGAATATGTGCTCTCATCTATAAAAAGCTCTAAAGGTGGCACAATTAGTCTGTGCTGTTAGAAGTACTGATAGTGATTACACTGGGAGGAGTTAGTGACTAGAAAGTCATGGAAGGGTTTCTGAGCTGTTGATGATCTTCCATTTCTTGATGTGGGTGCTGTTTGTTGGGGGTGTGCTCGGTCTGTGAAGACGCATCACACTCTTTTCTGTCTGCGTGTTATAGATCCATTCAACGTATAAATAAATAAATTTTGGGGGGGTAGGAGCCATGCTAATGGGACTCACAGAGAAATGATACAACTATAAAAGACATTTTGATTCAAGCTTTTTCAGTATTCACTAGGTGGTATCCCTCCATCTCTAAGTGGCGGTTTAAGAAATTCACAGAGGCTGGCATTTGTTAGTGGCAGCAGAAATGAATATACAGAGCCAAATGTGATATTAAAATCCGAGTCCAGGTGAACTGGTATCTTTTTCAGTCCAACCAAGTAATAGAACAGTGAAATAAAGATCTGATATATGATTGGGAAACCTGTCAGGATCTTGAAAGGAAGAGGTGGCAATATTAAAATATTAGAACCAAGAAGTGTGAGTGTAAAAGACAACTTTATATTCCTCAGAAATGGAAAATGGCACCGTGTAGTGTAGGAAACAGCAGTAGGCATCCAAACTAGAAGTCAGGTGAAATATGAGATTGGCCATCTCATCTCAGTGGCCATCAAGATGAAGGCAGCAGGTCTAACCACTGTATCTTACTACCTCAATCCCGGGGCTAAGCACAAAGCTGGTAGACAGCAGGGTCGTGGTTTGACCCTAGATCTTTGAAGTCCAACATCCAAGCAACTTGGCCCTCTCTCTGTTTCCAGATCACATGCAGCTCTTTCTTTGCTCAAAGCTTTCGCCCTTATTTGTACTTGCCCTAGACTCTGTGGAGGGGGATCCCTCTTATCCTCCAGATCCTTCCTGAAATGCCCTTGAGAACTTCTCTGCCACCTAATCTGAAACAGTGTCCCCTCTTGATAGCCATTCCCTGCTTGCTTTCTTTATAACAGGTCAGAAACTGTAGTTGCTTAATTTCCTGGGTGGCGGTATTTGCATTTATTTATCCGTCTCCCAAACTAGACTAGAAGCTCAGTGAGGAGAAGGCCACGTTCTCTGTGTCTCCCGCTCTTCTTCCTGCACCTGGCATGGAGGAGATGCTCAACAGGTGACTATTCTAAATAAATCAGCCTTCACTTGTGCCGGGGGAACACGAGTTGTCCGATCCCATAGACCAAGAGCAGTAGCTGTAACCTCACTCTGCCATTGACCTTCTGTGTTCTTGAATGAGAAGCTTCCTCTCTCTGGACCACTGTTGCCTCGTGTGTAAAAGAAAGGCTTGGAGCGATTACCTGCTCTCTAAATGTTCTCCATTCTCATTCCCATTCCCTAAATTAAACGAATTCACAACAACCTGTGAGTGGCTGGTGGCTTATTACCATTCCCAGAGAGGGCTGCATTTGCAATAGATAATGCTCCCTGTTCATCTCTATTTTTAAGCTATCAAGCAGCATGATAAGTGAAAACAGTGGAACTGATTGGAGCGAGAGAATTTTGGTCAGAGGGCAGCCTAGCCTGAAAGTCTGCCCCTAGGAGTCAGCTGCCCTCAGAGTTCCTGCTTTTCTCAGCTTCAGCTTCTTCCCTTCTCCTGATTTCAACTCAGACTTCAAAAGGACTAGGATTTTTAAAATCATTCCTGCCCTTCCCCCCTTTCCAGGACGGCAGCAGCCCCTCCGAAGTCCTTCTGTCCCAGCGGGGTCTGACCTCTAGAAACCCCAGATTTCTACTTTCCAAGCGTGGGGTTCTATCTGGTGGGCGGACGCTGTGGTTTCGCATGTGGGGTGGTAATCATCTCTTGCCAAGCCTGTAGTTATTCATCGGGTTACCCTTCCAGAACTCAAAGTGTCCTAACCAGGAAAATTAATGTCTGAGCAACAGGGACAAAGGTTGGCCCAGAAGAACAAAGAGAGGAAGCATTCGGTAGTAATAACAATATGGGTTTCTGTGGCAAAATGTAGAACTTGCCCAGGATGGCTCTGTTCACGGTCTCCTCTTGAGTTGTTTTGGTCCAATTGTTATAAAAATCTGTAGCAGTGAGGGCTCCCCTTCCCACGCTCTCCTTACACACACACACACACACACACACACACACTGTCTCTCTCTCTAATCTGAGTCCTCCAGAGCCCTAACCAAGGGCTCTGTGATCGGCCCAGCTGGCCCTCCCTCCTGATGAAAGTGAGGGTACATTCTGTCTAATCACAGGGACCCCACCCTTGTTTTTTCCTTTGGCTATCATTTTCCTCCTGGCAGCTGGGCTTTGAGGTGGCCCTCTTTGATGCCTGTGTCATAACTAACCCCAAGGGATGTTGCTGTCAGGCCGTACTGGACACCTGCATCTCCATCACCAGCATTGAAGTGACGATTGAATGACTGATTGAATGACTTTGGTCATTGTTTCTTCAGCCAGTGTTTTCTTTCGTCTCAGCCTCAAAACTCAGCCTCCCTGCCCTAAAGGTTTAGTACCCGAGGAGTTTATTTAAATAAATAGCCACTAAGCCAAAATGTGCTGGCTCCCACCTCAGTCATAGAATCGTTTTGCTTTTTTCGTGGGTCCCATATTTCAAGAGATCTGGGCGATTTCCAAGGCCATCACCATTAATACGTTGAAAGACAAAGCTCCAAGAAAAAGTGAGAGATTTTCAAATATAAGAGAGACCTGTCAGTATCAGTAAGACTTGTGAAAAAGTGCACCCTCCCTCAATGTTTTATAAGAAAGGAAAATGCCACACACGTACAGAACAAACTTATCTTTCTTGGCAGAGTTCGCCTTCTACATTTTTGCCTCCGGAGCAAAACGAAACTTTCTAGTTCTAGATCAATCTACGTCATGGCCACCACCCCCTGCTACTCGATATGAGATCAGGGGACCAAGAACACCTGCATCTCCTGGGAACTAGAAATGCAGACTCTCAGGCCCCGTTCCAGACCTACTGAGTCAGAATCTGCATTATAACAACATCTCCAGGGGATTCGTATGTACCTTAAAGTCTGAGAAGCACTGCTAGCCTCACTCACTGTTAACTTTTTTTAAACTAGCACCGTGCGGTCTGAGAGAATTTAGAGGTATTTCTGTGCCCATAACAGGCCGAGGTCAGCCATTTACAGAACAGTTGGAAACAAGAAAGTGCATTGATTTCCATGCACTTAGCAATTAAAAAAATTAAAACAAAACAAAACCTCTGTTGGAATGTGTAAAAATTGTATTTTCTCATCCTTTTCATGTTTGATTTGTTTGGACTTTTTGGTAAAAGGAAGATTTGGGTTTTATTTTTGTCATATTTTTGCAAGACAGAGGAAGCATAATTTGCTCCCAATCCTAACAAAATTCACACGTGGTAGACAAATTTTAAACGCTTTAAGAGCTTTTGTAAAATAAGTAAGTAAATAAACAGGATGTTTAATGTCAGTTATCTCTGTGAAGGAGCAGTGCTGATTAATTGGGTATTTGGGGAGGGGGCGTGGGATACTCTGAGCTGGCTTTTTGTAGACTTTGGGGCATCAATGTACACACCTTTAAAATAACCACCATTGTATTGTCTTGTACTGGGGACTCCAGAGGCTCCCCTCTGACTAGATCTTAAACAAGTTAAGGATGCACCGTTTAGATGACTTTTGTACTTGGGGAGGAGGGCAGAGATAGGGAAAAGGAGCTGTGGAGAGTCAGCTGCTCAGGAGGGGTTGGCCTAGTAACTCCCATTTAAACTTAGGCCTAATTTTCTTACATATTAACTACATAGAATAACATGTAGCCCCCAAATTTTCCACATCATAATTTCTTAAACACTAGAGTATATCGAATATTAAACATATACAATCTCCCCCCCCAAATGTTAATCCTGGAGATTGGATTGTCTTAAACGTTCCTCCTATACCTAATTCAAATTCTTCTCCAGGTTGAAAGATAATACTTAAAAAAGAAACTATCTTTTCAAACTACCCAAATTTGGGGATTATCTTCCCATGTAATTTGGGGGGTTGGAATATTCATCGGATTCTCCGCAGACACCCTGAAGGAACATCCTGAACTTTTTTTATAGTCTAGACAGGGACTTGAACCTAGCAGCCCCAGAGCTTAGTTTGACCTTATTGCAATCTGTTCCATCCATGGGCTTCTGCAGCCCAATCTGTAGCCCATCTTGCTGGTCTCTTAATTGATTTTGTATTTCTTTGGATCTCAAGATAAGTAAATGTGTTTTCCATCTAACCAGGATTCTTTTCATAAACTTCCAATCTCAGGAGCACACAATTCTTCCCCCACCTCTCCTCAGCTTTATTGGGCTGTAGTTGAAATATAATACTGTGTAAATTTAAGGCACACATACATTTTGATCTGATATCAATGTATCAAAATGATTATTACCCCATTGTGTTAGGTAACACCGTCCAACCCTTCACATAATTACCTTTTCTTTTTTGTGGTGAGAACATTTCCAGACCTATTCTCTTAGCAACTTTCAAGTATATAATACAGTATTGTTAACCATAATCACCATCTGTACATTAGATTCCCCTAAACATATTCATTTTATAACTGAAAGGACAACATAATGATAAAAGTGCTCTAGTTAGATTCTGGACAGAACCCAAGGCTTTACATGACAAGTTGGTTACAACGCTCAAGTTCATTCTACTGACACTCTCCACACACACACACACACACACACACACACACACACACACAGAGGCACAACAGCCAGGGCAAATAGAAATAACTATGAAAGGCAATGATTCCTAATTTCTGAATTAAGGACTATACATGAGAAGAGGAAATATACAAATTGCTAAGCTTTCTCAAGAGCTTAGAAATAATTTTATAGAAATCAACATATTTCTAGCCAAACACAATATATAACAATATATTTTAAAATAATATAAAGAGAGCAATGACATCTGGAAGGACTAGGAATGTTTGTGTAATCGAATGGTTTCTTACTTGGGTAAGATCTCCTATGTAAAAAGGGGAAGTCGTCTATTCTTAGTTCCTTGGATATCCATCTATGTAAAAGAGGAAGAGAAAAAAGCCCCCTTTCCACCCCCCAGCAAAAAGTGTGATTTTACTTTAGAACAAATCAGGAAACTTAAATATGCTGTCTCTATAATTTCTCTGTTTATAGACTTTTTTTTTTTTTTTTTTTACCACAATGTCATAACCTGTATATATAATATCTTAAGTATGTCTGATGGAACTGAAGGACCCTCTACTTCCTGAAAAGAACTGTGGGGAACGGAGCACAAACCCAAGCCCTCCATCAGTTCCCATATTTTGAGAAGATTCTTTGTGACTGCGGTTTCTAATGTCACTTTCCAGTAGGAGGGGAATCTTTCTGACATGCTATTTTTAGCTGAGAGTTTGTTTTTGTTTTGAAGTCACAGGTTTTCAGTTCTATAATGTTATTCAGCAAGTAAGTCTCCTGTTTTTGTTTTTTATACCCACAGGCTCCTAGATAAGTAGGAGAACGTAAATGGATTAGATAATGTCAAATGGGTATAAATCTCATATAGTATCTAATTTAATTGCCACGGTGTGGAATAAATGTTTCCGTTTTACAAGATTTGAAAACTGACCTTAGCTACGTAGCTGGTAAAGTGGGACAGAGTTGGGGTTCACACATGAGTTTTTAATTTTGAAATTCAGGCCAGGTGAAGGTCCTAGAGGGTGGCTCACATCAGCATCTTATGAACTAAACTGAGGAAGGTTAAGTCCAGGTAATCTGAAATTACCACCATCGACGTGACATAATTTCTGCTTTGATTGCTTAAATGACCAAATATGCATATAGTCATGCTGAAACCGTAAAATAAATTTATATTAAGAAGAGGATTTATTGTACTTATATTTTGGTTACTAGTTGCTTGTTGTTTATTCAGTCTTCAATTGGAGCTGTTCTGGAAAATGCCATTCCAGGTAGGCTTTGTAACAAGTAGGCTGCCATACTTTTTAATGCAATCATATCCATTTAGAATTTTGTCCTAAAATGATTTATCTCGGAGACCCATGAAGTTATTGGAATAGGAAGCTTTCTTGTGGCCTCCTCCGCTTTCTTTAGATTGGAAGTTTTCCAGGCTTTTTTTTCATTGTTTTCCAGGATTCTTTGTGGAGGACAGAATCGTGGAGCAAAATCTGGACTCTCATTCTGGCAGACTGAACATTCTATAATGCCTGGAAATAGTAACTTCTACATGCTTGTGTAAATATAAGGATAGGGCCTGGTTGTTTTCAGAGGAACATCAGATATATTCATTTCCTGCCCTACCTACTTGCTTAGAAGAATCTTGAGATTTTGTGCCTATTTTTTTTTTTTTTTAATTATGAGCTATGGAGAACAGTATGGAGGTTCCTTAAAAAACTAAAAATAGAGTTACCATATGATCCAGCAATCCCACTCCTGGGCATATATCTGGAAAAGATGACATCTCTAATTCAAAAAGATGCACTCAATTCCAGTGTTCATAACAGCACTATTTACAATAGCCAAGACATGGAGGCAACCTAAGTGTCCATCAACAAATGAATGGATAAAGAAGATGTGGTGTATATATATATATATATATATATATATATGTATATATACATACACACACACACACACACACACACACAATGGAATACTACTCAATCAGAAAAAAGAATGAAATAATGCCATTTGCAGCAACATGGATGGCCCTAGAGACTATCATACTAAGTGAAGGAAGTAAGACAGAGAAAGATGAATATCATATATCACTTATATGTGGAATCTAAAAAAATGACATAAATGAACTTATTTACAAAACAGAAATAGACCCACAGACAAAGAAAACAAATTTCTGGTTACCAACGGAGAAGAGGGAGGGGGATAAATTAGGAGTTTGGGATTAACAGATACACACTACTACATATAAAATAGATAAACAACAAGGACCTACTGTATAGCACAGGGAACTATAGTCAATATCTTGTAATAATGGGAAAGCATATAATAGATATAATATTCAATATATAATATAATGGAATGGAATGAAATATATATAATAGAATATATAATGGAAAAGAATCTGAAAAAGAATATATACATTTTATATATATATAAATCAAATCAAATCAACTATACTTCCATTTAAATTTTTTCTTTAATTTTTTAAAAAGAATTAATTTTTTTTAAAAAAAAAGAATTAATGGCGAAGGCCAAAGTTTTTATTGTGAAGGCCCAATGCTATAAGGCTTAATATTAGGATCTCCCAGCTGGACATGACTTATTTAAGTGTCTTGAATTTTTTATTTTTAATATTTATTTATTTTGGCTGTGCCAGGTCTTAGTTGCGGCACACGGGATCTTCGTCGCAGGATCTTTTTTCTTTTTTACTTGCAGCATGTGGGCTTCTTAGTTGTGGCATGCATGTGGGATCTAGTTCCCTGACCAGGGGACCAGGGATCGAACCTGGGCCCCCTGCACTGGGAGTGCGGAATCTCACCCACTGGACCACCAGGGAAGTCCCCTGAACTATATTTTAATACTCACAGCAGCACTGAAAGAAATAATAGCAAGAAGCAGCATAATTAATTACTCAAGGTCAAATTATGAATAATTCTAGGTTTTTTTAAAATGGTGTAACGTCCAAAAGAAGGTCTCAAAAACACTTCAGGAGAAATAAATCTTTATATTCTTCGCAAACTTTAGAAATAGTTGCTAAAATGTATATAACTCATTAGGTTTTGAAAAGAAACAAGAAAAGAGTGAGCAGCCATACTTAAGGACACTAAATTTTAAAGAGGAATAGAATTCCGGATTAAAGTCATTACATAAAATAATGAAGGGAAACAAGTTCAGAATTGGGAGTCTAGGGTTCTAAGCCTGGCTCTGTTTCTAACTCTATGTGATCTTGGGTAGGTCACCTCCTGTTTCTGGATTTCAGGGGAAATAACACTAGGACCTGACCCTTGTTTACTCCCGTTAAGGATCAGATTTCTCATCTGCCTAGTCAAAAATGTTTTGAAAAGGAACTCTCAGTCTTCAGGTTTATAACAAAGGCGATTTTCAAGGCAGCAAAAGTCTTCATGAGATGTGCCCTGGGGTCCTTCTGTTGATTTGCATATTCATCATCTCATCCAGTCCCACATCACAAAGCAGCTCAGTAAAACAGGGATTTTTTTTAACTTATTTCTATAGTAGTAAAATTCCTTTTTATTTCAACATGCTCTCTTTTACATGAAAGTGCATGTTCTGTCTTCAACAGCAATGTTGGTCTTTAAAAACACGAAAATATATAATAAAAGATGAATAAGATAGAAATAAAAACTGTCACATGCATACAATCCCAACAGGTGACAGTGGCATGAATTTTCTCCTCTCATTTGTGATCTTCAGTTACAGTATTTTTCTTTTTTAAATGAAATTTGGGTAAAACCATTTGCTGTGTTCATAATGTTGCCGTGTTGTTGGGTGCATTACAAATAAAAAATAGAAAGAATGGGAGAAAGACATAAACCATCTATCTTCTTTCTTTTTCTATTAAATATAAGTATATTTTTTCTCATTGTATAAGTAACCTATGTCTGTTTATTTTAAAAATTTCAAAAGCTTAGAAATATTAGAATTGAGAAGCAAATCCTCTGTTATCTCATTCAACCAGAGATAATTCATTCTTTTTAGTGTATAACTTTCTAGACTTGTTTATATGAATACATCAAGCATATGTGCACATATATATTTAGAACAAATCATAACACATTTCCCATTCTGTAATCTTTACACACTTAGTGATATATCTTAACATCTTTTCCATAGATCTCTCTCATTAGGCAAATGGCATAAATAATAGTACGTGCCATCATTAGTAACCAATCTGCCGGAAATTCCCTGGCCGTCTGGTGGTTAGGACTCAGTGCTTCCACCACCGAGGGCCTAGGTTCCATCCTTGTTTGGGGAACTAAGATCCCGCAAGCTGCGCAGTGCGGCAAATCAATCAATAACCAATCTATTAGTGATGGACATTTTGTTGGTTTTCAATATTTTGCTATTATACACTTGCTACGGGGAACATCCTTGAACACTGGTATCTTAGCGTTCTTCTATATATATCTCTGAATAGATAAATTCTAAGTGAAATTGTGGAATCAAGGATATTTTAATATTTGAAAACTATTCTGCAGAAGTATATAATGGCATTTATACTTATATTCCCTCTAAGGGCCTTTGAGAATGCATGACCCACAGTCTCACCAAGCATTTGTCACTCATACACACTGTAGAAATTATTTTCTCCAATTTGATGTTTGTGCTTAACTTTGTGATATATTTTTGCATGTAGAGTTTTCACCTTTTTAGGTACTTGGATTTGGCTATCTTTCCCTTTACAGATTTTAGCATTGGTTCTATTCTAAGCAAGGCCCTACCCCATCAATTATAAAAATATTTTCCACTGTTTTCTTTCTACCAGTATTTTCTTTTACCTCATTGAAGTCATCCATATAGTTACTTCTTTCTTTTTCTCCCCAGAGGAAAACAGTTTGACACAAACTGCCCTCCAGAAAGGTTATACCCATTTACATTCCCACCAGCAGTGAAAAACAGTGTTTGACCACATTGCACATCGCCTTTCATTTTAATATTTGTCAATTTGAAAAGAAAAAAATATTTCCCTCTTATTTTACTTCACATTTTCTTTATTTTTAGTGAAACCATCTTTTAAGATACGTGCATTTACAATTTTTGTTTTTTCTCCTAAAACTTAAGTTATGTCCTTTGTTATATTTTTCTGCTGGGCTTCACTTTTTTTTTTTTTTTTTTAATCGATTCACAAGAGTTCTTTATATTTTCTTATACATTTACAACACAATTCAGAAAAGGAATGTGAAAGATAAGACCTTTTTTGTTCATTATGTATGTTGCAAATGTTTTGAATTGTATTTTAAACTGTGTGTGATAGAGATGAGGCCTCAGATTGTGCAAACAGAGCTGTTGACCAGAGGTAAATACCATAGTGCGGGCAGGGGCTGGGGAAGGGGGCAAAGAAAACTTTCCAGACAGTTTATGGTAAATGTCAGGACAAAACACCCCCCCCCAAAAAACTAGGCCCCACAAAGTATGACTCATTCTCTTACTAACAGTCGTGTATTGATGGTGGCTCAGGAGCTGAGTCTGGGGCTCGCCCACAAAGGGCCGTGAGGGAAATGGATGGAGGACAGTGGCCAAAAGGGAAGGGAGGGGCTGCCAAGGCCTTAGGAGCTCAGCAAGCCTCTTAATACTCCATAAGATGCTCTTGGGGAAGATCGTCATAGACAAAATTAGGTATTTCGTCTCTGCTTTGGTTTCCCCATGTAATGCACGGATGAGGACAGAGAATTCGGTACATAAAATACAGTGCAACATAAGAGAAATGTGCTTTTTCTCTCTTAAGCCAGAGCTCTGGGGTCACAGGGGTTTGGGCTCCAAATTACCACCCCACCACCACCACAGCTACCCCAGCAATCAGAGAGCAGTACATTTCACTTATCAACACAGAAAACAAATGATTTCTATACCTTACCCATAATGCTCAACGCCTGTGACTTTGCATCTCCCTGTTTCAAAGCTCTGCATTTGTATATGGGCATATGTGTCAATCCCAACCTCAATTATACTCCAATACAAATTAATTTAAGAAAGAAAGAAATAAAGCACTTTACAGTGGGGAAAAAAAAAAAAAAAAAAAAAAAAAGCTCTGGAATCGAAATCCCGGCCTTCTCACAGCCATGCCGAGCTACGTTTGACATCACCATCGCTACTTCTATGCTTCGTTAAAATCTTGGCACGTAAGTACCAAGAGCATGATGCTTCCCATTTTGCTGTACACGTTTCCATGGATATCTGCACATTATCTCAGTGTTCCGCAGCCATACCGGGAAGTAATGCCTCTTTACACTTGCTGCAAGTACAGAGTCTCAAGATATGAATGCCAGATAAAGTCTCCCTATTCGACCTTTGTCATTATTTGCTGCACTTTTGTATGTCACAAGCCCGCTAATAACACTTTCGTTTGATGTTTCCTGATTACTACAGGAGGGTGACTGGAAATTGCCAGCCTGACGATCAACGTGTGTTCGTTCACCTTCAAGGTTGCTGAGTTTCGGCCCATCTCTGCTTTCAAACAAAGCCAAACACCGCGACAACCAGGATCAGCAAATGAACTGGAGTGCAGTGGTCATAGGTGAGGACTTTTTCCTCATTCCTGAACCTGGGACTAATCGTCTACATAATATACACTGAACAGAATTAGGTAAGCACAGCTCTCTGCTGCCGCCACCTTCCCGAGAAAGCTCCTGGTCGCTGCCTTGCAAGGGAAGCATGACCTCATCCAAATCATGTCTCTTTAGAAAATGTGGTCAAAACCGTCTGCCCTTATAAGGGGAGCCCATACCCATCTTCCCTTTATTGTTGCTATTTCACCTACCATTTTTTTCTTTGTCACTGAACTGTGATCGGTCTTATCTAAAGATGAGGTTAAGTCAAGGGGAAGAAAGATAAGCACGGAGGAGTGGGAGGAAAAACGGGCAGAAGTGGTCTGGCAGGAAAGCACATCAGCATGCCGCATGGCATCAACGGGGTGTAAGCTTCTAGAAACATTCTGCAGAGGTCTAGTTCCACCTAAAGCAACTTAGGTGAGAGGCATCTTCTTTACACCATGGGTGTGACAGAACAACACCATGGCCCAGCTTGTTATGAGCCACTCTGAGGGGAGGGCCATCACCTCTGAGGGAGATAAGTCTGTGCAGGTAGGGGGAACACTGGCCCCACCTAAGGGCGCTTGCCTGACACTCAGCTGCTCAGAAGCTGGGCAGCTGGGTTGGGGGCTACTGGGGCTAGAAATTGGGACTCCAGAAGTAGTAGGGGAGGGAGCCGATTGTGAACATCTGTATTGCTGAGAATTGAAAGAACTCTTTCTGACGGGCACTGTATCTGCAGGGAGAGTTAATGTGTGTTAAACTTAGATAACCCCCCCAAGCAGGCTTCTCTTGACATCAAAACCCGCTATCCACCCTTTATAACTTTTAACTGGGGAACTTTTGTGTCCTTTAACCATTTTAGGCTATTTTCTATCATTTCAGAATCTCCATGATGCTGAATTCTATTTGTTGAGCCTGCACACCTACTCAAAACTCCCATTTCCTTTTCTAACGACAATATTAAGTCATCAGAACTGTGTTTACTAATAGTTTCTCAAGTTCCTCTTATTCATGGGCAACTCTGTAGCCACATAATCACTTTATAAATAACTCATGACCAGGGTTTTTAATCTGCCTTATCTCCCTTGTATGGTTTGTAAATTGAGTGTTTTCCCTGCAACTTCGTAGCAATCAAGACTTCAGTTTGGAATTTCTTCCACTTACTGACATATTTATTTTTAACTCTTGCCTTGGCCTTTGTTCAGATATGTGTCATAAAGGCAATAAGCCCTGGCTGTATACACACACCTTTCCGGGGCTGGTTCAGAAAGGCACGGAGTGAGGGAGTAATCCCATCTGTGATGCAAACTTTGTTTACCAGAGGGTCAGCCCTATGAAAAAACACTTCCCAGACAACTGAAGGCGAATACGGGAGACAACAGTGCCCAAACGTCCCAGGGCCGTGGGTCATTGTCATGGTGATGACTTGCGTTAAGGATCTCTGCAGGTGCAGGAGCCTTTGGAATATGCAGAAAGTCTCCAGGCTTTGTGTAAGTTGCCTCCAGCTGGCTGGGACTTTCCACAACGAGCATCTATTCAGCGACTGTGGACAGAACCAGACCTCCATCTTAGATGTTTCTTCCTCTCCTCGAGGGGGTCTGCAACTTTCTAAAAAGGAGTACCAAGTGTGGATTCCTTCCCTTTTGGTACCGGGAAGGGGACGCTTAACTGGGCGGTGCGTCCTCCTGCAGTGAGGGGAGGAGGCTTTTATGAGTATTTCTGGAGGGGGCGAGGGTGACGGTCCACCAGCTGGAGAGACATAAACAGAATCTCTAGTAACTGCTGTGGTTACAGCCAGAGAGGCGTGGCCCGGCGCTAATTACACGGGCCCAGCTCAGGCCCAGCATGCCCGCAGGGGCCAGAGGAACTCTGGGTTCTTCTTTACTGCTTAGGCCAGATGTCTGCCGGCACCCCAGAGATAACCAGCTCACTTCTCCAGCTCTGTGTCACTAATTACGGGCTTTTTCGGATGTTGTCTCTGCATGAGCCAGACCTGGAAGTGCTGTTTACCAACCAACTTTATCTACTTAGAACAGTGAGCCATCCCTTTCTATCTTGATTTACTGGCCCAGTAAACACGAGTAACATATTCTCCGCTAGAGACTTAAACTTCCTGAGGGAGGAATCCACGCCCATGTCTTTAGAGCCTCCGAGCTTAGCCCTGTGCCTGGGACACAGAAGGTATTAATATTTCTTGAATGGATAGAGTGAAATGTGATTGCAGTGAGCTGACACGGTCTCTCCAATGATTGGATAATAATCGTGACCATCTATTGATCTACAACAGAGTGTCACAGTGGAGACGTAATCTCTCCAGCCAGTGCAACCACCTTGCAAGATAGACATAAAATCCTCTTTTCGCACAGGAAAAGGCAGCTGCTCGGAGAAATGAGGCAACTTGCCTAAAGCCACAAAGCTGTGAGTGGAAGAGTCAGGACATTCATCTTTCTCCAAGGCCCTTGGGAACATCCACTACGGCAAGCCACCTCCCTGAAGTTGCTGGACATGGAGAAAGCGAGATTGGAGTCACGACTACTCAAGCCAAAGCCTGGTCTAGTGAAACAGCTGGGGCTGGAAAGGGCTGGAAAGTGGGAACCTCCTTGTCCTTGATATTGCTGCCCAGTCCTATGGGGTGAGAACAAAGGCTTTGGCTGGCTCTCTTCCCACGCGTGGGCAGCTGCGATGGCACCGCATCTGAGCCTTGGCACCGTGTTGAAGGGGGAAGTGACACACGGGCTGCCGGCCTCTTGCCTAAGGGCTCTAGAAGGAGTCGGAACCATCAAGTGTCCATGTTAAGTGGAAAAAACCCTAATGTGCACGTCCTCATTGAGATTCAAAGTCAGTCCTTCCGAGACAGGAAAAACACATATGGAAATTGTGTGAGGCGTTCATTTCGCTCCCCTAATCCTGCCTCAGTCCCAACTTCCCCCTGATGTCTGCAGGACAGTCAGGAGGTTTGGGTCAGGCCCCAATATTGATTAAGCACATGTCATTTGAGGCACTGGGATAATGAATATGAAAGTATTTGAATAAGTATAAAATTATGGAGCATGAACTATTTTGAGATTTTTTTTTTTTTTGCGGCACGCGGGCACACCTGGCTGGTGTCCTCCCTCGGTGAAGCAATGGGTGGGGTAGTGGTCTCCTTGCTGGGCCCCTAGAATGGTTTTCCTCTCCTTCCTGCCCTTCTCTGCCAGAGTCCAGCGATGCCTGAGCTGCCTGTCCTCAACCCTCAAATCTCCAATCCTGGCGCGAATCAGTTCTGCACCAGCGTACATATTTTAAGGCATTTAACCTAAGAAAAGCCTCTCCTTCTAGGAAGAAGTGTTTGCTCCCCTACTCTGTGCAGTCACAGGGACTGGATGAGTGATAGGGAGCTGATAATCATGTGTACAGATTCCTTTAAACACTCTAATCTAGCAAAACTCCCTGGTGGTCCAGTGGTTAGGACTCGGCACTCTCACTGCTGGGGCCCCCGGTTCGATCCCTGATCTGGGAACTAAGATCCCGCAAGCCGTGCAGCACGGCCAAAAAATTAAAAATTAAAAAAAAAAAATCCTTTAATCTTGCGGGGTGGGAAAAAAATAATCTTTTGAAGTCTTATAATTTCCATTTTGGAGTTCACCCATTTCGCTAAAAGTTATCTGCTTTACGGGTTTAAAAAAAAAAAAAACCCTCTAATCTAGTAGCTACTGTCTCCTGTTTCTTCTCATCTACAGCTGCTTAGCTGCTAGAGAAGAAAAACTGTTGGATACAAAGCAACTGAGGAACGAGGAGAGATGGGTGACGGAGCTAGTTCAGTCCCCTCGTGGTCAAGCGGGTGCTTCAGCAGTTAAGAGGGTGTCATCAGATGCAAGGCTTCAAACTGTGGCTCAGCCAGGACGTAGCCCTGCAAACTTGCACAGTTACTTAATCCCAATTTGTCTCCAAAGTTGGGATAATAGTAGCCCCTACTCATCGGGAAGCTGTGTATTTAAGGCCAGAAACGTAAAGCATTTAGTACATAGTATGTGCTCAGTAGCTCCTGGTTATTATTGTTACAGGGAGTACTGTGAAAATTCTTGTCCTCTAAAGAATATTCTGGAACTTGCCCCTAACTCTTAACCCATCTACATCTTCCATCCATTTCTTTGCTGTGGCTCACTTGAGGTAAAAGATCTCAAAATAGGGCTTCCCTGGTGGCGCAGGGGTTGAGGGTCCGCCTGCCGATGCAGGGGACGCGGGTTCGTGCCCCGGTCCGGGAGGATCCCACATACTGCGGAGCAGCTGGGCCCGTGAGCCATGGCCGCTGAGCCTGTGCATCCGGAGCCTGTGCTCCGCAACGGGAGAGGCCACAACAGTGAGAGGCCCGCGTGCCGCAAAAAAAAAAAAAAAAAAAAAAAAATCTCAAAATAGTTCATGCTCCATAATTTTATACTTATTCAAATGCTTTCATATTCATTATCCCAGTGCCTCAAATGACATGTGCTTAATCAATATTTATTTTTATTTTTCATAGCTATGTCAGGCTGCAGATGGATAGATAATGATGGTAACATCTTATAAAGGAGGGGAATCTTCCAAGAGCTCACACTTGGGGCTGAGCTCTATCAGTTTGCTAGGACCACCTCGTAACCAAGCGCTAGAAACTGGGTGGCTTGAAATAACAGAACTTTACTGTCTCACAAGTCTGGAAGCTAGAAGTCCAAGATCAACTTGTCGCAGGGTTGGTTTCTTCGGAAGGCTAGGGAGGGAAAAAAAATCGATGCCTCTACCCTAGCTTCTGGTGGTTTGCTGGCAAAATTTAGTGTTCCCTGGCTTCTAGAAGCATCCCCCCAACCTCTGGTCTTCATCTTCACATGGTGTTCTCCCTGTGTGTGTGTGTGTGTGTGTGTGTGTTTCTATGTCCAAATTTCCCCTTTTTATAAGGACACGGTCATATTGGGTTAGCGTCCACCTTAATGATTTCATTTTAACTTGATTACCTCTGTAAAGACCCTATTTCCAAATAAGGTCACATTCTGAAATACTACGGGTTAAGACTCCAACGTGTATTTTTGGTGGGGTGACACAATTCAACCCATAATGGTAGCCAACCAGGAAATCATGACTGGGGAGGAGTGAGCCAGTAGGGGAGGCAAGAGAAAGTGGTGGGAACACCCGAGGAATTGCAAGTCATTGGTTTTATAGCTCCACTAGGCTGGAGATTGCAAAGAAGGGAAAAGGGAGAGAAAACAAGACCTAACCGGGAAGGGCCTTGATTCTCCCAGGGAGCACGAAAGCTTTCCATCTGGGAGAAGGGAGGTCACAACACATCACGGAGCAGTTTTGTGGAAGATGGCTGGCAGGCCGGAGGAGAGGACCAGTGAGAAATCTCCTTGCTGTTATACAGGCCACAACTGATGAGGGACTGTGTTCAGATTTTTGAAGACGGTTATCTTCTCTCCACTTGGTCATCCACGCTCCTGGTTAAAGGTGCCTTCACAGAGCACTGTCCGCCCCCTGCCCACTTCTCAGGTGCCAGCCTCTGGTCCAACCCGGAGGTATCTGCAGAGCTCGGCAGAGCTGAGTGACAGCGGAAGAGGGAATAATCAGGACTCAGGAGGCCAAGAGAGCAGGTGGGTAACATCTGGAGTGTGTGGCAGGTGGTAGGGTGTCAGAGGCAGGACTTCCACTCTCAGAATGGAGACTGGCACAAGCAAAGCAAAGAAATTTCAGAGGCTGATTACGTATCAGTCATCCAAGGCAGAGAGAAAGATGGAGACTCAATTGCCAATACTAAAGAAAAAAGAGGGGACTACATCTTAGGAATCAGACAGAAACTCAACTTGGGACCTGGGCACAATGGGTCTTCAGAGCCAAACCTGGTGCCCCAGTGAGGAAGGAGGAAAGGAAGGAAGGAAGGAGGGAGGGAGGGAGGGAAGGAAGGAAGGAAGGAGGGAGGGAGGGAGGGAGGGAGGGAAGGAAGGAAGGAAGGAAGGAGGGAGGGAGGGAGGGAGGGAGGGAAGGAAGGAAGGAAGGAAGGAAGGAGGGAGGGAGGGAGGGAGGGAAGGAAGGAAGGAAGGAAGGAGGGAGGGAAGGAAGGAAGGAAGGAGGGAGGAAAGGAAGGAGGGAGGGAGGGAAGGAAGGAAGGAAGGAAGGAGGGAGGGAGGGGAGAAGGAGGGAGGGATCTTTCAAGGGCATGGCATCCTGAATTCCCTCCACTTTGTAAGAACTGAACCAAATATTCCAGTTTGGCTTTAACCAGAAAGGAAGCAGGCTGCCGTGTCCATTTCTGCATCTATTACTTTTTAACTAAATCTAGAAATAAATCGAGTTCTATGGAGCTGCAGAGACAATTTGTGGAGGGGCCAGGGAACAAATGTGACTTCAAAATATAACCTGGTGACATGTGGGCACTGTGACCAGAGCCGAGAATTGACACAGCCCAGGTGGCCAAGGGGCGAGGGACGAGAGCCTTCCTGCCTGCCCCTTCATTATGTTTGATTGGCCCACTAAGAATACCTCAGACCAATAAAGCATCTGGGAGCCAATCCAAACTACTTAACTCCAAATGACTGAGGTGCCAACAGGCACTAGGCTTATAAATCTGTCTTTTATTATCTGGTTGGCTTAGCCAGGACTCCAAAAGGGACAGTAAAATTTTATGATGTACTTGAACAAGCCGACCTGTTCTGTATGAAATTTTTCCCCTGCAGCAATGGAGGTCAGACTAGATCACCTAAACCTGCCTTGATGCCACGAGGTTTTGGGCTGAGGCTAGACAGTCACATCTAAATAGATTTCTCATTCACTATAGTGAAACACCTTTGCCTTAATGCACTCTTAGCCTTTTTGTAAGCGGTATAATTATAAAGATTTTCTGGTTGCTCAGTCTTATTTTATTATTATTATAATTATCTTTTAAACTGTTGTAGTTTTTTTGTTTGTTTTGTTTTTCGGCTGCTCCTTGTGGCTTGCGGGATCTTAGTTCCCCGACCAGGGATTGAACCCAGGCCTTGGCAATGAAAGCGCCGAGTCCTAACCACTGGACCCCCAGGGAATTCCCTTTACTGTTGTAGTTTAAAATTCCACCGTAGGGTAGGTAATTTGGAAATAGCATTTTCTCAGTTCTTTGAAACCGTTTTTTAAAATGCCAGTTTTTACTATTCAATTTCTGTTCGATTTATTTGTTTTTCCATAGAAATGACATTTAAATACATCCAAATTGCTTAAAAGGTGAATGGGAATAATTGTTTAGAATGTCTACTGCTAAGCCCTCCGAAATAATTAATAATTTGGTTGTAAACAAATACGTAATGCTCTTTCTAAGAGTAAATAGAGCTACGGTTGCGGATTATTCAAGTCAGGGTAACAATCATTTCCCCAGCTAAAATCTGATTAGCGAAAGAACGATTTTTAACTTGTGGTATGTCAACTGCTCAAAAGTGTCCACGGGAATCTACAGTGGATGGTAGAAAATGACAAGAAGTGATTCTCACGAAAAGGAAAAGCAGCTCTGTGAACCATTGAATGATAGAGTGGGGTCCGGAAACCATCACAGGGCCCTCAACAAAAATCCAAGCCAGAATTCCTTTCTTAGGTTAAAAATGTACCATCTATGCCTAAATGCCTAAGTTTTCATTTTCAGTTTGATTAGTCTCAGAGTTTATCTGCCCCCAAACAAATTCCAGAATCGTTTTGTCACTGGTTCAATCTATGATGCTCTCAGGAGATTGTGCTTCAAAAGCTATTTTAACAATTATAAAGTTTAAAGGCCCAATTTTAAAAGAAGCTAAACTAAAACCTTTGCATCGAGTTCAGAGTGCTTGTCTTCAGGGCTGTCCTCCTGGTTCACTCAATGGTGTCATTGCTGAGAAAGTTCTGGAAACTTTTCAGAACCCGAGGTCTATTCTTTAAATATCCTCTGGGGTGTCAAATCTTTGTTTCCTTGTTTGGAGCTTTGCTTTCCAGAAACGACTTAAAGTTTATTCTTTGAGTAATGCAGGTGGTCCACTTGGGTAACAACGGCTCTCCAACCCAGTTAGACTCATGGGATGGATTTTCTTGTGCGGCTTGTAAATCAATTCTTAAAGCAACCCCAGAAGAGTTTTTGATGTGTTTTAAGCAAAGTAAAGATCATAGGCAGGAAGTATAGCTTCCCAAAGTGGCTGTTTTAAAGTGACATTAATCTGGCTAGGAGTCACAATGCATTTAAAAAATAAATTAGCATGAATAGCCATGGTTCAAACATACACAATGCTGAAGGTGAAATGCTTTAGGGAAACATAAAGAGAACTTTAAAATGTTTTACTTTTAAACCACATACTTAGGGAGAAATCATTGGACTGCCTTACCACACGCGAAACAGTGAGATGAGAATTATTTCATTGCCCCCATACTGCTATTTTGCAGAGACTCACAGAGACATGAGAACAAAAATAAGAATAACACAGCACTTGTGGTGACGAGGGAGCCTGCTGACCCAGTTTGTGCTTCTGGAACAATACCCTCCTCCCCCTCCATCATGTACCCTTGCCATGCACTCGTTCTAGTAACCCTAAAAATCCAGTAATTATGAGTTTCACATCATGGGTCGTTCCAACCCCGAATACCACTTATAACGGCTCATGTTTATATGTTGCTTTATGTTTTTGACAGGACTTTCTGAGCCCCCTGAGAGGCAGGCAGAACAGGTAGCCTGCCCCTTTTAAAGACGGGAATATTGAAGCACAGAGAGTGGGGTGCTTGGCACAAAATTTCAGGGCTACTTGACACGATTGATAAGGATTTCTGACTCTAGGTCTAACTCATTCCTACACCAGGGTTCTTTCAGGGCTGAACTCAAATCAGCCCAGCACCGTGCACTCCAAAGTCTACCCTGAAGTCATGTATGAGGTCTACTTAAAACACAATTTTTTAAAACTGTTATTTATTTTAAAACATTTTTATATTATTTTTATGCAATTTGTAAAGGTTACACTGCATTTACAGTTTCTAGAAAACACTGGCCCTATTCCCCACGTTGTACAATACATCCTATCTTACAATAGCCTATCTTACACTCAGTAGTTTATACCTCCCACTTTCCCACCCCTATTTTGTCCCTCCCACCTCCCCCCACTGGTAACCACTAGTTTGTTCTCTGTATCTGTGAGTCTGCTTCTTTTTCGCTATATTCACCAGTTTGTTGTATTTTTTAGATTCCACATCCAAGTGATATCATACAGTATTTGTCTTTCTCTGTCTGACTTATTTCACTTAGCATAATGCCTTCCAAGTCCATGCACGTTGCTGCAAATGGCAACATTTCATTCTTTTTTATGACTGAGTAATATTCCCTTGTCTGTACACACCACATCTTCTTTTTCCATTCATCTGTTGATGGACACTTAGGTTGCCTCCATATCTTGGCAACTGTAAATAATGCTGTACAAACACTGGGGTGCATGTATCTTTTTCAGTTGGTGTGTTTGTTTTTGTTTTTCAAATAGATACTCAGGAGTGGAATTGCCAGGTCATATGGTAGTTATATTTTTATTTGTTTATTTAAAATTTAAAAAAAATTTTTTTTTGGCCATGTCACACGGCTTGCAGGATCTTAGTTCCCTGACCAGGTATCAAACCCGTACCTCCTGTAGTGGAAGCATGGAGTCCTAATCACTGGACTACAAGGGAATTCCTGGTAGTTCTATTTTTAGTTTTTTGAGAAACCTCCATACAGTGACTGTACCAATTTATTAAAAAAACAATTTTTTTTTTTTTTTTTTTGCGGTACACTGGCCTCTCACTGTCGTGGCCTCTCCCATTGTGGAGCACAGGCTCCGGACGCGCAGGCTCAGCGGCCATGGCTCACAGGCCGAGCCGCTCCGCGGCACGTGGGATCCTCCCGGACCGGGGCACGAACCCGTGTCCCCTGCATCGGCAGGCGGATTCTCAACCACTGCGCCACCAGGGAGGCCCTAAAAAAACAATTTTTAATGAAGTGTTTTAGGCAAACTAAAAATAGAGATATTGGCACACTGGATATCTGTAGCATACCATCCAGCTTAACAATTATAAACTGTTTAAGCTAGAATTGAAGCCTCCTTTGGCCCCTTTCCAACCTCATTCGTCTGCTTCCCCAGGCGTAGCCACTCTGCTGGTCGTGGGGGGCAGCGTTTGAGGTGTACTTTCTATTTGAAGACCCTTGGCTTGGGCCTCGGTAGAACCTCGAGGTGTCCCGGGCCTTTTCTGACACCTAGCTCCCCTGCCTCCTGGTGAACTGGCTGGGTCTGGAGGTAGGTGGGGAGCGGGCTGAGGCTTGAGGTCTTGCGCAGAGCAGTTACCCGACCAGTGCACCGGGAGGCAAGGTAGCCGGCCTCAGAGCTGATCAGGTAAGAGAGCAAGGGGAGAAGGAAGAGGGCAATTCTGCCTTCCCAAGAGCTAAATTGGAGTCTTCCTCCTCCAGCCCCAACACCCAGAATTTCACTTCTTCCCCAAAGGGCTGGGAGTAGAGTCAGGTAGGTGAAGTCTGGGAGCCCCTTCTCACTTTTCCCTTCTGGTTCCCTTGCCTTGGGGTTTGCCCTCTAACTCGGGTGTCGTCGCTCCACCTTGGGTCCCAGATAGTCCCCCAGGGGACCCGAGCGCCTGAGCTGTCCACCCCTCCACCTTTGCGGGCCCGGAGGAGGGTCCCTCTCCAGGAACCAGCAGGCTCCGGCTTTGTTCTGCTCGGCTGGATGCGACCGGCCCAGACTCCTTCCTGCTGTGTCTTTCAAACGGATAATTCTGTAAACCAAGCTGTGGCCAAGGAAAAGGATTAGGAGACTCCATAAAAGGGATGTGTGTGCATTTGCACGGCAGGTCATTGCCTTGGCCTTCCTTGCCTTGCTGGAATTTTTTTTTTTTTTTAAACCTCTTTATTGGAGTATAATTGCTTTACAATGGTGTGTTAGTTTCTGCTGTATAACAAAGTGAATCAGCTATGTATATACATATATCCCCATATCTCCTCCCTCTTGCGTCTCCCTCCCACCCTCCCTATCCCACCCCTCTAGGTGGTCACAAGAGGGAAGGTTTTAACGGAGTGAATTTCCCAGGTAGACGAGAATAGCTCCAGAGGAGGGGGCATGGTGGGGGAGATCTTTGTATGTAAATAGCGCCTCAGGATCTAGGTCTACACGGAGAGGGAATGTGGCTTGGCCTTCAGACTCCTGAAAGGCCTCAGATTTCGATCCTTGACGTTCTCTCCAAAGAACCAGCCCTAAGATAATCTCATGGTAACAAAAGATATTCCTCATACAGCTTCAAACCTGGGTCTGTTATCAGACCACACAGCCTACCTGGGTACCACGGACCAATCATTTTTATGGATTCTGTAATTCCTGTTTGATTCTGAAATCCTATTTTAGCATAATTATACTGTATTGTATTGTATTTTTTGTTTTACAAGCATTCGTTTATTAAATGTATACATTGAAAATACTTCATGTTTTTGAAATTTATTTTTCCAAGCTTTTTATTTTGTAAAGGTGACTCTCCAGAAGAGTAGAAAGATAATGCAATGAATATATCCGTCACCAAATTCACCAACCGTTAACCTTTGGGCAATTTTATGTCTGTCCATATTTCCATATATATGTGTATGTGTGTATATGTATACACATACATATATATATGTATACATACACATACACAAATATTCCTTTTCTTGCTAAATCATAAATGAAGTTTCAGAAATCATGGCGCTTCACCCCTAAATACTTCAGTATGTATCTTCTGAGAATAAGGACATTTTCCTAATAATGACAGTGCTGTTATTACAACATAGTATCACATCCCAGCAAAGTTACATACCATCAACAAATGGGGAGTAATGTTCCCTTGAAGGTGGATATCTACAGAAATTATTCGGAATTCTTCTGTTCAGGAGATTTCTCTCTTCTCCGCCCTTCATTGATGTAGTGTAAATGCATTCAGCAGGAGCCCGTTACACGGAGGTGGCTCCAGTGCCATGGCAGCCTGTGTCAGCAAACCAAAAGCTAAGCCTGCCAATGCCTCAGAATTACAAAACCGAAACCTAAGGACAACCAGTCACCAACAGCCAACTGGGTTTTAAGCTGCAGCCAATCAGTATTTTCCTTACTCTGTTTCTACCTTTTCTCTATAAGAGTCCTCCTAACCACTTCTGGTTTGGTACTGCCCCCTTCAAATCAATCTTGGTTCCAATAAACTCTAAAAATTTTTAATATGCCTCAGGTGAGCATTTAACAGCTCTTAATCATTTATTATATCAATATGGACTCATGGATATTCATTTTATACTTTGGGTTATAATCCAATACTGCTTTGTTTACTTTGTTGCTAAAATTGGACCAGCTTTGGCTTCTGGGAGCTCTTTCAGTTGCTTTCTGTGACCTTTGATACACTCCCATCCTTATGGGTTTTTTAGTTAGGTTTTTACAATTTTCTTTTGAACTCTTTCTTACTTTCTGGCGCAATGAGACACTCTTGGCTCATCTGGTATATTTTCTGCCTGAGTCCTAGAGTCAGTCATTTCTCCAAGGAGCCCTTCTTCCTTTAACTGGAGAATGAGATTAGAAACCAAGATCTGGGCGCCAAGTATGCGTACTGCTAGTGGGGTATTGTTCCTTCTAGACCCTCTCAGCCAACAGAGCAAGGAAATATGTGCGTGTATACTAACCTGTCCCTATATACCCATGTATAAATATTACCGTGTGTAATCATCTGTGTCTGCATTACGCTGAACATGAGTTAACACTGACGTCTCTAACTCGAATCCATTATCACGTGGATCATTCTCGCCTCCTCCCCTTTCTTATCTATAACCTCCCCTCCGACAGTGAGAAGTCTGGCTCCCCACCGCCTGCCATCTACTTAATTGTTCACTGGCTTTTTAAAAACTATACAAAATGTTAGTATCCATTACTGCCATTATTTCTTTTGATGCTCTAAATGTCCCGAATTCGGCCAGTGGGATCCCTTTCAGCTGTGTCCTCACACACAGCCCCTTCGGTATTTGAGCACCTCACTGCTTTCGGCTCAAGAAGATATTCTAGGCTCACCTGTGCTTTGTCTCAGGCATAAATCAGTCATATTTTCAAGGATCCTTAATGCCTTTTAATAGAGACGTTACTGTATTTAGAAAACAAGATCAGGGCGCCTAGTTTGCAAATTGCTACCGAGTTTTTATTACTTTTCAGCCCTTTCAGTGGACAGAGCTCATCATATCTATACAATAGCTTCAGTCTTCTGAGTGCTATAGGAAATAAGTCTCCAGCAACTGGTTTAAAAGGCTCAAGTCTACATTTCCTTATCACAACAGATCTTTCTTTCTTTCTTTCTTTGTTTTCTTAGGCTGTGCCACACGGCTTGTGGGACCTTAGTTCCCCAACCAGAGGTTGAACCCACACCCTCAGCAGTGAGAGTGCAGAGTCCTAACCACTGAACTGCCAGGGACTTCCCACAACAGATTTTCTTTTACACTGAATTTATGTCTCTTAGGTTGCAAATCTGGGGTACTGTTTCGAGCAATTGAGGTTACTAGAACAACTAAGCATAATCAGAGTATCACAAATCTAGATACCACTGGATAGCATTCCAAACATCTCAAAGCGAGACAGCCACACTAATGTGCTAATTACGGTGTGGGGGTGCTCAAGGTCAGCCTGCATTAGGCCTGTCGGACCAGCCTAATTATTAACAGTGCCTCCTGTCACTCTTGGAAGGTCCCAGTTTGTTTCCGCAGCATCTGTGCCCTCTAGTGGCCAAACAGTGGCAGTGGGGAAAGTGGAGAAAAGTAGGCTGCTGTGAAACACACTAGGAAATAGATTTGTACCCGTTTCAGGGTGTAAAAATAGAGCTGCGAAAAAGATATCTAGGACTTCCCTGGTGGCGCAGTGGTTAAGAGTCTGCCTGCCAAGGCAGAGGACACGGGTTTGAGCCCTGGTCTGGGAAGATCCCACAATGCCGCAGAGCAACTAAGCCTGCGAACCACAACTATTGAGCCCACGCACCACAACTGCTGAAGCCCGTGTGCCTAGAGTCCATGCTATGCAACAAGAGAAGCCTGCGCACAACAACGAAGAGTAGCCCCCGGTCGTTGCAACTAGAGAAAGCCTGCGCGCAGCAGCAAAGACCCAACGCAGCCATAAATGAATAAGTAAATTAATTAAGTTTAAAAAAAGATATCTAGTCTCTTAATCATTTGGTAGAAATAATTAGAAGATTATTCAATTAAAAGATGCAAAACAAGATGGGAACCTCACACATAACGAGGGGTTTCGAGTTTTTAAAATTTTTACTTATTGGCAAAATTTTAAATATTGCCCAACCCAGGAATGGCATATGAAAAATGAACAGGCAAGCACTATTTCTGGGAGTAGAAGTGGGGATAACCTTTCAAGACTATACTTTGGCAACAGGTTTCAATATGTGACATGTTAATATTGTTTGACCTATCACTGGAAGTTTATGAAGGACCTATTCACACAAAAGCCAAAAGACGTATATAGGAGAATATTCATAGTTTAAAAGGAACATTTGAAAATGACCAATGTTCCAAAATAAACAGCTGATTAAATAAATAAATTTAAATTTACTTAAATTAAATAAATATGATTGGTACATACAGTGGAAGCATTAAAAAATGTGTATTTGATGTGTATTTGACCATCAATAAACTGTTGAGTGAAAATAGATAATAAAAATAAATACTGTAACTCCACTTATCAAAAAACATGTCTGTATATGTTTGTATATGTATCACACAGGAAGATGTCTGCAAAATGAATACTAGAATTTTCACAGTGGCTGTCTCTAGATGTTTGAATTGCAGGTAATTTTTACCATCTTCTTTGTTTCTTGTTTTTTGTATTTTTGGTTGCGCCACGCAGCTTGTGGGATCTCAGCTCCCCGACCGAAAGATGAACCCGGGGTCGCGCGGAATCTTAACCACGAGGCCGTCAGGGAACGCCTTTCTTTGTATTTTTTGAATAAATAAATGAACAAGTATCCTTTTTATTAAAAAACAATAATGCTATATTTAAAATCAAGCAGAATAAATAACATTGGTTACTTAAACTATAAATTAAAAAAAGCACAATTTTTTTTTCTGAAACAAAAGCCATGCTGAAATATTACCCATCAATAAAAAGGAACGAACAGCTGATTCGTGGAACCATACTTTGAGTCTCAAAAATGTCGTGCTGTGTGAAACAAGCTAGATGTGTTTCCATTTATGTGACATTATTAAAAGAAGAAACAAGTCTATATTGATGGTATACAGATCAATGGTCACCTGGGGCCTAGGGTCTGGGATTAACTGCAAGGAGGCTTGTGAAAAAGTTTTTGGAGTGACAGGAGTGTTCTATGTCTTGATTGGAGGGTGGCTACACAGGTGAATATATTTTTAAAGTCCTGGAACCATACACTGGAGATGGACCCACTGAACACATTAAAGCAAAGCTGCTCATCTGTACGGTGGACCTTTGTGGCTTATGGAGACAGTGCGATTGGCTTGGAATCCCTAAACTCAAGATGGACATGATGGGCAGGGCAGGCCCTGGGCACACTTGCAAAATTGGCAACATCTGTACTTCCGTCCCCCTGGAACCCAATCCAGTCCCTCACCTCATTCCATCCATGACTTTAAGCAATACTCTTCTTCACCCTCCCTACTAAAAAAATGCCCTGGAGCTTTCATTCAGAGAAATGTGTACATTATTATAACCAGCCTAATGTTTTATACTGCCCGGGGGGTGTTTCTATCTGGATTACCATCTAAATCTGAGGTAGAGAAAGGAAACCCATCGAAAGACCCTGGAAACAAGCTTCTATGTCATAAGGGTCTCTGGAAGACCCACTCTGAGGGTAGAGCATGGATGGCTTGAGGCCCACCACTTCTGTCCTTCGATCTTTAGAGCTGCAAAGGCCCTTACAAATCCTGTGGTATATTCATTCATTGGTTTTTAACCTTAGTTACTGAATGTCCTCTGAGTTCCCCTGGGCCAGGTGCTAAAGGTACAGAAGAGAACTAAACAAACGGGTCGCATCCACAGGGAGCTGACTGTCATGTCCAAGATTCCAAGATGGCAGCCGGGTGTCAGGAGTCACCACCTGAATTCGCCAGCCCCTCCAGGCCAGTGCCCACAGAAGCCTTGGGGGGCAGGATCACTTCACCCCATGCTTCAGGAGCACCACTGGCAATCTGCGCGGGCACAAAGAAGGCTAATGGAGTCCGCCCTAGATTTTACAGCCAAGGAATCAGGAAACAGAAAAGATAAGCGACTTTCCTATTATTTTAGAGCCCTGACAGCTCTAAGGAATTTGTTCAGAGGTATGCTCGATAAATTAATTGCTGTGGGGGAAGATTCTGTTTTCAGACAGTTACCTGTGTAACTCTATTAGTTTCAAGATCCCCCTTATCTCCTTGTTTTGGACCCAAGTTAAATTTTTAAAAGAAAGAATAAATGTTCATTTCACAAGGATTTCATAGTGAACTCAAGTTTGTAACTTCTGAAACGCTATTTCCTGGAAGAGACTTGGGAGACAGACTAGAATAGAGGTAAAAAAGCATCAAAAAAAAAAAACCCCAAAACCCCTCAATACCTTTATAGAAGATAGCAAAATGACTTCACTCTAATTGGCTGGGTTTGGGTCTGTGAAATTACCACAAGTACTAATTTTATTTTCTTTTCCATTTTAAGTCAGGTTTAAAATTTACACTCAGTACTTCCCTGGTGGTGCAGTGGTTAAGAATCTGCCTGCCAATGCAGGGGACAAGGGTTCGATCCCTGGTTGGGGAAGATCCCACATGGCGCAGAGCAACTAAGCCCGCGCGCCACAACTACTGAAGCCCACGTGCCTAGAGCCCATGCTCTGCAACAAGAGAAGCCACCTCAATGAGAAGCCCGCGCACCGCAATGAAGACTAGTCCCCACTCACTGCAACTGGAGAAAGCCCACGCACAGCAGTGAAGACCCAACGCAGTCAAAAATAAATAAACAAATTTATTTTTTAAAAAAAATTACACTCGATGACTTACATTCAGTAAAGTGTGTTCTTTTTATGTGTACAGTTCTATGGATCTTGACAAATGAATACAGTCATATGGACGCCACCAGAATAAGCTGGCACATATTCCCATTACCCCCCAAAAGTTTCCTCATGCCCCTTTGAAGCCCCAAGATACAACATTTTGGAGGTGAACCAAAATTCCAGTTGAGGTGTCTCAGTTGGGAAGCCAGGTTTGTTCTCCCGGGAGGAGGCCATTTGCAGAAATCAGATGTGCACCAGGCAACTAGCTTGTTCTGTTGTTTTTTGTTGTTTTTGTTGTTTCTTCCCATCTGTAATCCCTGCTGTTCTTCCCAAGCAGCTCATTGGCATAAGTGATTTTAGCTGGCAATATTGTTCTTTTTGCTTTGCAAATTTACTTTAGATTTAAATGAGAATTAGACTGAATTACAATGGGAGCAAAAAACAAAAACACATTTAACTCAGAGTCTAATTCTAAAACAACACAACATTATTGACTAAGAAAGAAAAAAAAAAAGATGGGTGGGTACCTAAATTGTAGTCAGGCTGCCAGGGTTTACTTAATTCTTGTAGAAGGAGGCAGGCGGTGTGCCTCTTGCTGGGTTGGGGGATAGGGGCGCCGCAGGCAGTACCAGCTCGGGTGCCCACTGCCTTCCAGGAATTCTCCTCACCACCAGTGCCCAGAAACTCTCCAGGAACAAAATCCTATTGGAGCAAACAGAACGCGGGAGGATACATGTGTATTTTCACAAATACTGTCTCCTGGAGTAACATCTCCACCACAGCCATGTGGGTGATTCTCCTGGAATTTTCATTTCTTTAAAGATTGTTTATTTCAGAATACCTTCCACAACCACTAGTTGCCAGGGTCCTTTGTAGCACTGAATACAATTCTCTTTTGCTTTCCTGAAAAAGACTGGTTTGATCTTTTCATTTGAGGATGTGTGAAGGTTTGAGGTGTGTTGAGATAACTAGTCAAAACATTCCCTCCGTTTTGTCATGTTCTGTTGTCTCTAGTGGCTGATGGGGCACAGACACTTGGGGGCAGGGAGGGGGCTGCCTGTCTAGACCACCTGGGTCTTTTATTTAAATTAGCAGGATACCTAGAAGTGGTTCATCCTGAGTGATCAGTGAACATCGAGACAAAGAAAGAACAGTACTACCAAGTTCTTGTAGGGACTTTTGCAAAATGCTTTTGTATCAGAGTGACTTGATAGCAAGCGTCACAACACCCACCTGAAAACGGTTTAAACTCAGGGTGGAGGGTTGTTAGCTCCCATGATGAGAACCCCGTGGGTCCTTGAGTCCAAGATTGGTTAACTGGCAGCTCTGCGATGTCTTCCAGGACCAAGGCTCTTAAGCACAGACTCCCCTAGAAGCCTACGTTTCCTCCCAAATCCCTTGTCACTGTGTCTGAGTGTTCTGGAAAAAGTATAGAAGGAGCAGACCGTTGTGAAGGTTAAGCTCAGCCTGGGGTAGCGAGGGACCATTTCATGTATGAGAGCAAACAATCCAAACACCAGGGTGAGAAAACTTTAAACTGGCCACCAAGACAAGAAATAGAATCTCTGGTTTTGGTAGCATCGTAGTAACAGCCACAATTTTATATGGTGCTCACTCACTACACGCCCAGCACCGTTCGAAGCTTCTTACCTATATTATCTAGTTTTTGAACAACACACTGAAGTGGGTACCGTTATCATCCCTGTTTTACAGACGGAGAATGAGACGGAGAACGTAAGGTCACACAGGATATCTGTCTGCTACAGCATCTTCGCTTTTAAGAAGAATGCTTTGGGGTGAAGGCCATGGATTAAGAGACGGGCACATCTTCCCCAAAGCAAGACTATATATTGCAGAATGAAAACCTCAGGAGAAACCAGACCACTGTTTCCCTAGCTGGTTCACACTTACCATATCCGATTAATTCTCAGTCCCTTTCCAATTCGAAAAGCGTGTGTGTGTGTGTGTGTGTGTGTGTGTGTGTGTGTGTGTGTGTGTGTGTGTGTATTGGAGTAATTGATTGGGGAGGGTTACCTGATACAAAAATTGTGCCCATTTATCTGTCCATAAAGATGTATCATTGACTTGGAAAAACAGGACACAGGGCCCCCAAACAACTCAAACTAATTTTTATTTTACTGTTTCTGAAGTAAAATGGTTGCTTTATGGTCTAGCTCCCCTTGTATTTATTTTTATTTTTTCTCTGGAGCATTATTTATTCCCAATCTTAAAGAAGCATCAAAGGGCTTCTTTCATATCAACAAAAATATGCTTTTGAAACATGGGAACTGCTTTTTTTGTGAGTAGCATTACCCCTTTTCTCTTCTATTTCCCTGTCGCTCACTGTATCTTTCCTAGTCTTTCTGGTTCTTTGGGCTCCAAAAAGTCTCAGAACAAATATCTTCACAGAATTTGTGTGCCCAGATTTGCAATTCCCTGCTAGAGATCAATTGTTGTGTATTTGGCTTGTTGCTATTTGTGGTTCACCAAAAAATGATCAGAAAGTGCTTCAACGTTACCTGTGTGTGCCAGGGGCTAAAATGAGTATTTTTAAGCGATATTTTGGAACACTTATTTTCTGGAATAGGTGGAAAGAAAACTGAAGGAAGGCAGATAAGGTGGTGTCAGAATGAAGACCCCTCACCTCAGCGGCTCGTGGAGCTCCTGTTGGTGTCAAGATCCAAAAGTCAACCTCAGATGAGCAGGACTGTTAATTAAGGATTTGCTCGCAGGATATCATTTACAGGCGGCACTAGCTCCTGGAACAGCGCCAGATATTACCTTGCGCTCTGGAATCTCCTCCCACTTTTAGAGTCAAGGCCATTGTTAGATGGAGGCCAAGAGATGGCGCTGTGAGCCCAGCAGAAAGAGCCACTTCCCCGCTGAGAAAGAGCCACCAAAATGAACTGCCTGGGATTTTTCAGATTTGCTTTCTCATGGCCCTGGTGGCTTCTTCAAACTCCAAATGAATGCCCATACCAGAGAGCATAAGAACCTTTTTCTCTTCAACCTCAGGAAGGGCTCGTCCCCCAGACATGCATGATATAGAACTTCCTGGGAAGGCTGAGCCAGCCCCGCCTGTGAGGTTCTAGTTTTGATGAAAAGGGAATCTTGCAGAGGGGTTGAGAGGATGCGGGAGGTGACTTATGAAGGCTTTTTGGAAAGCTGTTACTGTCATAGAGATAGCCTGGCATAAATGACAAAGCTGAGTCAAGCTTTGTCATTTATGCTTGTTCCCCCTTCTCTTGGGGGAACAAGAGAAAAACAGATGAACCCAAAGCAAAAAGCAAACAAAAGTAATTGGCGGCGTACATCATGGAAGAGCTCTTGGGATGCTATCAACTTCTGCTTTCAGGCGATGAACACATTTTGATCTCACTTTGTCCAGCTGTGCAGAGAAAGTCCAATTGCTTTGGTGGTGGGATCATTCCATTTAAAACTCCTCTGACAAAATCAGCCTCAATTTTTGGATCTGTTTCTCTCCGTAACGTTTTCTTTTCTCACATGTAATCTGTGTATTAGGACCCAGGCGCTCCCTCACAGAAGAGAACTTTTTTGAGATAGGTTACAGAGAGCACAGTAATTACTCAGGAATGGAGCTTACTTCAGCCCTGAGAGGGTGCCAAGCCTTGATTAGCTACATGTGCATCTCACATACTTTGTGAATTATGTGTGGAAGATGTTGACTCACGAGAAACTTTCCCTCTCCCCTACGCATATTTTAACTGTCATCCTCATTTCCATCTTCATCCTCTTACCCAGTACAATTAGCACGCTTATCAAAATAAACATCGTTAGAAAGATAAAGCCGCAGGGGAAAACACATTCAGTGATGCACTGATATAATTTAGAGCTTGAAGCATGAGCAGACTCACAGATATAGACAACAAACTGGTGGTTACCAGCGGGGAGAGGGAAGAGGGGAGGGGCAAAGTAGGGTAGGAGATTAAGGGGTACAAACTATTATGTATAAAACAAGCTACAAGGACATATTGTACAACACGGAGAATATATTCAATATTTTATAATAACTAAATGGAGTATAACCTTTAAAAATTGTGAAACACCAGACCTACTAGAGCATGGACTTGAGGATATGGAGAGGGGGAAGGGTAAGATGTGACAAAGTGAGAGAGTGGCATGGACATATATACACTACCAAATGTAAATTAGATAGCTAGTGGGAAGCTGCCACATAGCACAGGGAGATCAGCTCGGTGCTTTGTGACCACCTAGAGGGGTGGGATAGGGAGGGTGGAAGGGAGACGCAAGAGGGAGGGGATATGGGGATATATGTGTATGTATAGCTGATTCACTTTGTTGTAAAGGAGAAACTAACACACTATTGTAAAACAGTTATATTCCAATAAAGATGTTAAAAAAATTGTGAATCACTATACTGTACACCTATAACATAATATTGTACATCAACTATACTTCAACTAAAAAAAACAGCAGTAGCTTAGGAAACAGGACCTAAGAAATTGTCCAGTTCAGGAGTCATTAACTGCCAGTAAAGGGCTGGATAGTAGATAGCTGAGGCTTTCTGGACCATATAATCTCTGTTACAACTACTCTGTCTTAGTGAGAAAGTAGTCATTGACAATATGTAAATGAAAGGGTGTGACTGTGTTTCAATAAAACTTTATTTACAAAAACAGGCTGAGGGCCAAAGTTTGCTGACTACTGGACCATTTGACAGGTGAAGACATTAAGGACCAGAGGGGTGAGGCAATTTACCGAAGCTGCAGTTAATTGGTGGCCCAGCCAGGCCAAGGCCACTGGGCCCCAGAACAATGTTCCCTTTATCACTCTGTTACCAACCCAGGTCCTGGGACTCTACTTATTTATTTATTTTTTAACATCTTTATTGGAGTATAATTGCTAATGTTGTGTTAGTTTCTGCTGTATAACAAAGTGAATCAGCTATACATATACATATATCCCCATATCCCCTCTCTCTTGCATCTCCCTCCCACCCTCCCTATCCCACCCCTCTAGGTGGTCACAAAGCACCGAGCTGACCTCCCTGTGCTTTGCGGTTGCTTCCCACTAGCTATCTATTTTACATTTGGTAGTGTACGTATGTCAGTGCAACTCTCTCACTTCGTCTCATCTTACACTTGCCCCTGGACTCTTTAATCAATAGAAATTGATAAGTGGTCAGATGAGAAATTCAAGCAAAGCTTTATTGGGGCTCGTGCTACAGCACAAGGGAGTGAAAACAAGAAACAGGTGACCTTGGGCTTCCCTGGTGGTGCAGTGGTTGAGAGTCCGCCTGCCGATGCAGAAGACACGGGTTCGTGCCCCGGTCCGGGAAGATCCCACGTGCCGCGGAGCGGCTGGGTCCGTGAGCCATGGCCGCTGCGCCTGCGCGTCCGGAGCCTGTGCTCCGCAACGGGAGAGGCCACGGCAGTGAGAGGCCCGCATACCACAAAAAAAAAAAAAAAAGAAAAAAAAAAGAAACAGGTGACCTTGCTTGACCTCCGAGGGGGGAGGGCAGGTTCCTTAGATGGGATGAGGATGGGGTGGGTTGGTGGGTCAGGCTGGAAGGGTGGCTTAGGTGGTCTGCCCAGCCGCTTGGATGCTGCGTGCAGGGATCATGCACCTGCTTTCGGTCCTGGGACCTCAGAAGCTGCAGTTGGTTTGGGGCCTTTTTCTTTTTTTGGCCACACCACGTGGCTTTCAGGATCTGAGTTCCCCGACCAAGGATGGAGCCGGGGCCACAGCAGTGAGAGCGCAGAGTCCTAACCATTGGACCACTAGCGAATTCCCAGTTTGAGCCTTTTTGTGTCTTATTGTCTATAATGGCCCTGGCTGCACAACTAGTGCAGTTACTTTGAGTCCCTTATAGCTTCTTTGTTTTCTGTTGCTCCAGAAGATGTTTGTCGAGGTGCAAGCACTGCAGTAAAGGGTCCCAGGACCCAGCCTGTCTCAACCCCACCCCGCGCTTCCCTCTCAAGTCGAATATAGATACACTTTGGTTGATTCACTGCTTCGGAATGAACTTCCTGCCGTGCCACTTGTGGTCAGAGACAGTCATGATGAGGGAATGTTTACACCCCCTACAGAAAGATCTTGGCATCTCCTTTCTCTGGTAGGTGGGTTTTTAAAAACAACAAAAAAATTAAAATAGAAAAATAAAGTATCGACTGGTTAAGTTAAACAAAACTTGGAATTTTCTGGGCCAACTAAAATTTTCGAAGCTCCAATTGCTAGAAAAAAATGTTTTAAGATTGTTCTTTTAAACGTATTTTTGAACAAGCCTTGCATCACCTTGAGAGGACATGTACTTCTCCAGACACGCCCCTCTGGTAATGCCCAACCCCGTTTTAGCAGCCTTCCCAGAAAGGGATGCCCTCATTATGACCAACTAATTTCCTCTTTCCCTGTTCTCGTGGCAGCGGGGAGCATCTGGTTGCCATTTTCTTTGTGTATCTGAAGAACCATCATTCAATCGCCACATTGTTGTTCTTTTCCTGGCAAAGTGGCCAGTTCTCTCAGACCGTCCTCAGAAAACTTGTCCTGTAATCAAGTCTTTTTTTTTTTTACTTTTTGGCCCTGCCACGTGGTGTGTGGGATCTTAGTTCCCCCACCAGGGATTGAACCGGTGACCCCTGCAAGTGGAAGCGTGGAATCTTAACCACTGGACCGTCAGGGAAGTCCCCTGAGGTCATTTTTATGGGTTGGGAGCCTTCCTTCTCCAAGCTGTCCACACTCTCTTAAACTGCGTGACTTTCAACTGGGTCTGCTGGTGAGCTTTGAGTTCTAAAGGAAGAACTTTTAGAAGAGTAGGCTGTGTTTTCCTCTGTTGGTCTGCCAGGGCCTCTGCAGTTACTAAACGGGTGACCCTTTCTGAAGTGAGCCATGCTCTGAGTTTCTGAGTTTATCTTGGGGCAAAGCCAGAGACCTGGGATCCTGTTTACTTCTGGGAGGAGAGCCGTCACTGTCACTCAACCATCAGAAGCTCCTGTCCTCCTTCTCCTCCAGTGGGGCAGGGGGTATTTGTTTTTGTGTTTTTGGTTTTTTGCAGGGGTTTTTTTTTTTTTTTTTTTTGGTACCCAGAAAAATTTTGCCCGGAATATGGAAACAGTCTGGCATTTTTGGAACTCTTGTAGAATTAATCGTTGTGCTGGAATTTAGGAAATTTTTGGAAATGGACAACAATATAGCAATCACTGCTTTCAAAACACAGAGAGAAAAAAAAAAAAAGAGTAAAAAAACAAAACAAACAAAAAAAAACCGCAGAGAGCATTTGGCATTCAGGTGACCCGGGTCTCCTGTCCCTTTTGACTTTCTTGTATTTTAGGGTACTTTCAGTAGCGTGCCAAGGTTAGTGCCCTTTTTTGTACCCAACTTTTATTTGGAGAAATTTCAAATGTACAGAAAAGTTGTACACAAATATAATCTTTGTCTAGATTCACCAGTTGTTAACTTGGCCACTTTTTCTTTATTGCTCTGTCTGTTCACCTTCACCGATACACACACACACACACACACACACACACACACACACACACACACACACACACAAAACACCAATTTCTTATTATGGCTGAAATGTTTGAAGATATCCTGCTGGCATCATAACAGTTCACCTCTAACTACTTCAGCCTGTGTCTCCTGAGAGTAAGGTAGCCTCCTACGTAAACATTAAATGAATGTCACTCCTAAGTAAATTAACATTAAATCCATAACATTCTCTAATATACAATCCATATTTAGATGTCCTCAATTGTCCCAAAAATGTCTTTCCATGGCTATCCAATTTTCTGATCCAGGATCCAATCTAGGTTCACGTTGTACTGTTTTCTTTACCCTCTGGAGTCTCTTCTAATCAAGAATAGTCCTCTCACTTCTGATTTTCTTTCATGACATTGACTTTTTTGAAGGATCCAGGCCAACTGGTCTTGGAGAATGTCCCCTATTCTGAAACTGTCTGATTGTTTTCCTATGATTAGATTTGAGTTAAACATTTTTGCCGAGAATGCCACATTGGTGATATTGTGCGCTTCCGCCTCATCATATCAGGCGCCCATAAAGCTGACGCCAAGTTTGATCACTTCCCTATGGTGATGTTCACCAAATCTCTTCAAGGCAAGGATGTATTTTCCTTTTGTGGAGAGTTAGCAATATATGAACGGCACTTTGAGTCTACAGGAATCACATCTTCTCCAATAATCTTACAGCGATGGTCTTACTGTCCATGGATGATCTTTGCCTGAGTCAATACAGGGGGGCTGCAAAATGGTGATTTTTCTAATTTTATTATTCCTTCCAGTTATTGGCCGGTATTGTTCTATGAAGAATAGTTTTCTCCCTTCCTCCCACTGTTCTCCTCTCTCTCTCCCCCACCTCCCCTAGTTAGTGCTCTTGACTAAAAGAATTCACAAAACCCCTCTGAACTGCACCCCACTTCCTTTACGACAAATGTCATGGAGCAGGCGGCAGTGAAGGTGTCTCCATTCTATCGTGTTTCTCGTAATAAAGTCACAGAAATTGGGATAATGCTTCAAACTGAATTCAGTTTTTTCCTCCTGTTGGACCAAGGCTTCCTAGTTGACACTTCAAGCAGGTCACAGAAATGTACAAAGTGGTGTTTGATGGAGGGGAAGGCCAATAATCATGAACTTCATTGGGCCTTACATGGCGACCACCAGTTATGCTACCTTCCCCGTCTATTCATGCTGTCCCTCTCCTGGCAACTACATCACACCTACTCTCTCTTCAAACCTTCAACACTGCCTCAGCTCTCTTCACTCTTAGCTAACAACCTTGCTTCCTGGTTGTTGAATCAGAAGGAGGCAGTTAGGTTGCTTCCATGTCTTGGCTATTGTAAATAGTGTTGCAATGAACATTGCGGTGCGTGTATCTTTTCAAATTATGGTTTTCTCCACCAACGGGGGAATGGATAAAGAAGATGTGGTGCATGTACATACATACAATGGAATATTACTCAGCCATAAAAAAGAACAAAATAATGCCATTTGCAGCAACATGGATGGACCTAGAGATTCTCATACTGAGTGGAGTAAGTCAGAGAAAGACAAATAGATAATATCACTTATACGTAGAATCTTAAAAGAAAAAGGCTACAAATGAACTTATCTACAAAACAGAAATAGAGTTATAGATATAAAAAATAAACCTATGGTTACTGGGGGGGTAGGAGGAGAAGAGATCAATCGGAAGATTGGGGTTGGCACATACACACTACTGTATATAAAATAGATAACTAATAAAGACCTACTGTAGAGCACAGGGAACTCTACTCAATAATCTGTAATCGCCTATGTCGGAAAAGAAGCTGAAAAAGAGTGGATATGTGTATGTGTATAACAGATTCACTTTGCTGTACACCTGAAACTAACACAACATTGTAAATTATACCCCAATAAAATTTTTTTTTTTTTAAAGTACGTTTGTTGGAAAAAAAAAAAAGAAGGAAGCAATTAGAAGAGTCATCCACATCTGCACACACTACCACCCCCTGCAGCCACCATCTGCTTCACACACTCTGCTTTCCCTCCCGTTAACACAGGTGAGCTGTCTGCGCTCCTCCCCAAACACACCCCCCAACCCCCCGCTTGGACCCCATCCCTTCTCAGCCCCTCAAACACCTGTTCTTTTCCATCTACATTGATGCTCCTTCATTCTTTGGTACACACAATTTGGAGTCATCTATGATTCCCTTTTTCCCTCTCACAACAGATCTGATCCAAAGGTGAGTCGTGTCTGCTCTACCTTTGAAATATATCCAGAATCTAAGGGCTCCTCAGGAGTTCCATTTCCACTACCTGGGCTACGCCATCTTGTTCCTACGTGGCCACCTAACTGGTTTCCCTGACCCCCCAGCTCTCCTCCTCTCTGTCTCGGGATTGGCTGCACCCTGAATCCAAATGGTCACCACCTTCCCCATTCCTGCCTACCCCGCTCCCACCTGCATTTCCCCCTGACCACCTTTCAGCACCTTGATCTCCTTGGTGTTTCCTGAATACGTGCCAGGCTCCCACCTTCAGGCCTTTGTCCGGCCTCTTTCACCTGCCTGGAATAGTCACCTCCTTTATGTTCGCTTCCTTCTCATCTTTCTCAGTTATCACATTTTCAATGAGACCTGCTCAGACTATTCTTTTTTGTTGTTGTTGGCTGCACCGTGTAGCTTGTGGGATCTTAGTTCCCCGACCAGGGATCAAACCCAGGCCCCGGCAGTGAAAGCGCAGAGTCCTAACCACTGGACCACCAGGGAATTCCCTGACTATTCTATTTTAAATTGCCGTCCTTCCATCCCGTCTCTACTCCAGATCACCTTTACTCAGTTCTACTTTATAAAATACTACATAATTACCTATGTTTTAGGTCAATGGTTTGTTCTTTCTCCCATGAGACTAAGCTCTGCAAAGACAGGGCCTTCTTCAGTTTTGTTCACTGATGTACATATGCCACGTGACCAGAACAGTAAACTCTCCACAAATATTTGAGTTGCAAAAATGAATGAATGAAATTAACCCCCTTTTTTTTCATTTATTATTAAGCAGCTTTGATCACTTTTAGAGGGAGAAGTGTTGAGGGAATACTTGATAAATTGGATGAAAACCAGTGTCTTGTAAAACAAGTTATACTTTAATCCAGGAAAGCAAACTGTTGATTTAATTTATACCTAATAAAAATTGATGTACGTGCACAGCTTTAAAAGTCAAATAGTACATTGCTTAAAATGAAAACCAGCATACCCCTTCCCCACCCTTTCCCAATCTTGATTTTTCAGTTTTTAGATAAAAGCATTTTCACTTATTTTAGCTATTTTCCTAGTATTTATCCTCATATATCTTATCTATTTATATATTCTTATATTTACTGATTCATATTGAATACTTTTTAGATATTCTCTAGTGACTTCCTTATTTAGAAGATTAATATTTATTGCTCTTAAACTGTTTCCTCTCCTCCACATTTTCTTTTCCCCACCCCTCTTTTCTCACCACTATAAACATGTCATAGATTTTGGTTAAATCAACATGCATATGCACAGATGAGCCATGTAATATACTTTTTGTACAGCTTTTTATTTCCTTGCAGATAATAATTGCCTCGTTTTTTTCATTTGCTTAATTTTCTTTGTATCATTAATCTATCTCGAAACTCTTTGCCAGAAGAATAAAGCCCCTTTCAGTACTTTCAAACACCTCTCTCAATTTCTTTCTTTTTTTGTTTTGGAGACATTCCTTCTGGCACACTTCACCCTACTACTGCAGTCCAGATCGGTTGCTCTCAAGGTCAGCTGTAAAGTTGTTATTCTAGAATCTCCCTTCACCATTATTCTTTGTCTTCTTCCTTGGTTCACACCATTTCCTGGATCCCATGTCATCTCCTTTCCTGATTCACTCACTCATTTTGATGAAATTCACACTCTAAGAGCTTCCTGAGAAATAAGTGGGAGGAAAATATGATGGGATCTTGCATACATGAAAATGTATTTTTCTATCTTCATACTTGATGTTAACAGGTATAAAATTCTTAGTTGGAAATCATTCTTTTTCATAATTTTGAAGGAATTTCTTCATTTTCTGTTAGCTTCCTGAGTTGTTTTGTGAAACCTGATGTAAGTTTGATTCTCTGTCTTTTATATGAGATGTATGTGTGTGTGTTTTCCTCTCTCGGAATGGTCTTAGGATCTCATTTTTGTACCCAGTGCTCTAAGATTTCATGGTGATCTTCTTGTGTGTTTTTATTTTGTCTTATTTTATTTTTGGCCACTCCATGCGGCTTGTGGGATCTTAGTTCCCCAGCCAGGGATCGAACCCGGGCCCTCAGCAGTGAAAGCAAGGAGTCCTAACCACTGGACTGCTAGGCAATTCCCTTGAATTAGTTCTTTGTATTTTTCTCTTCCACTTTTCTTTCTATTCTCTCTTTCTGGATATCTTATGATCAGGATGTCAGACCTCTGGACAGATCTAAACTTTTCATCTTTTTTCTCCTGTTTTTCCACTGCTTCAACTACACGTTCCTTTTTTTTCTGGTAGATTTTCTCAGCCTCTCTCCTGATACTTTTTTTTTGGGGGGGGGGTAGGAAGCAACTTTATTGAGGATTTACCCTTCTGTATCCAAACCCTATGCCTTGGGTAAGCTAAAGGACAGGTACCCTTGCATTCCAGAAATACGTTCGCCTCTACTCTTGCTAGGGTGCAAGGGTCCTGAGTAGTCATGGTGGCTGTGGCTCAATCTCAGCCAATGACCAGCTCAGCTCAGGCTCTTTCCTACCCCCTGCCGTTCTGAATATGGCTTCCATGGGACTGAATGAACATTGACCTCTGGATATTGGCTGATCCTGAGCCCGCCAGTTACTCCATTCAGGGTGAACATGAGCTGGAGGGCTGACCCTCCTTCCTGAAGCCATTAGGGCAGCCCTGGCCTGAGATATTTCTCATGTATCCCAATGAGACTTGGCATCCTGCCAAGGGAGGTCACTCGTCTGGTGCACGGAAGGGAAAGCGGAACACCACGTGCGCCTCCCGTATATCCCGCGTAAGGCTCTGCTTGGCCACTAATGGTGAAGCATAGGAGACAGATGTCGTGGCACATCATGCTGGGTGTCTGGAGAAGGCACGAACACTAAGCGGCAGAGGGAGACTCTGGCGGTAAGGAGGGGGAAGGAGGACGTATCATTCTTAAAAAGCAAACTGCTTCCTTGGTACACATTTCCATATGGGATAAGCCCACACTACCTATGTATAGAGAGATGTGCAGGGAACCACAGACACCCACACGCTCTGCGCGGGGCCTGCCCGGGGAGTCCCTGTCACGGCCTTGCTTCCTCTGCCTCTGAGGTGACCGTTCCCAGTGTGCCAGGGAGAGGAGAGCTGTGTAAACTGGGCCCTGACTGTTCGAGGCAACTGCCTTTTCCACTTATGTCAAACTCTCCTGATACCTTTATTTAATTTTTATTTTTGCTACAATAGTTTTAATTTACAAGAGCATTTTCTTGTTATTTCAAAAGTTCTTTGTCTATCGCTTCCCAGTCTTTTTTTTTTTGTGGTACACGGGCCTCTCACCGCTGCGGCCTCTCCCACTGCGGAGCACAGGCTCCAGACGCGCAGGCTCAGCGGCCATGGCTCACGGGCCCAGCCGCTCCGCGGCATGTGGGATCTTCCCGGACCGGGGCACGAACCCGCGTCCCCTGCATCGGCAGGCGGACTCTCAACCACTGCGCCACCAGGGAAGCCCTCGCTTCCCATTCTTATTCATGAATGCAACATCTTCTCTTTTGTCTTTGTGCACGTTAATGATTTAAAAAATGTTTTTCTCTTTCCTTCATTGTCTTTCTTCCTCTATGTTTTTTTATTTGCTTGGTTTGTTCCCTTTTGTTTCATATTAGATATTTTCCTTACATATCTAGTCATCCTCACCTGTTCTTTCATAATTAGCAAGGCCCTGAGAGGATGACTAGAAACTCTGTGAGGGGAGGGGCTTTTCAACCTACGGTTAATCTTTTTTAACCCTGCAAATGATAGACTGCTGGTATATCTGTTCGGACATCTGAGTTATCGGTAATGGAGAGGAAGAATCCATCAATAATATCCCATTTCTGAGCTTGAAACCCATTGAGAAATACAAATGGAGAACAGAATAAGAGCTTTCATTCTGATAATGCTGATTGGAGCATATGGCTTTGGATGTATTCCCTAATTGGAGCAATTCACACCCCTGCTAACTAACACAGATAGGAAATTTCAGGTCTCCTCTGAAGAGGCAAAGCATGCCTGTAATCTCACCACACAGTGGAGAGTAACCTTACCGTACTTTCTTGGAAGAATGTCAGAAAGGCCTGTACACTGATGCTCTGCCTGTTTCCAGTGAGTCCTTATGGGGCTCAAAAACTCTTTTTTGGTGAATTAATCCCTGTCTTAGTCTCCTTGGAATATTAGGTCAAGTTGTGCCTCTGTGGTTTAAGGCAAGCTGCAGCTCTTCACACCAAGGCTAAAATATTATCTTCCTGCCCTTTTCAGAACAGAAGCATCAATCTCCACATTTTATTTCAATCCACAAGGTCAGCCCTTGTGCCCGTGCCTCAGTGTCCTAGCTAAGGTAACAAGACATTGGGGTTTGGGATTTCAATAAACATCTCCACCCAAAGCTGGAACCAAATGAGAAATAAGACATAGGAGACAAAAAAATGAAGATCAAAATGTCAATATATCACTGATTAAGCTGATTGAAGAATGTGGATCTGAGGCCTATTGGGTTAACTGACATCGTCCCCTAGACAAATTAATCAGATTTATTCAAGCTGGCACTGAAACAGAAGGGCAACCACAGGTTCCACATGGTGGCAAGCAGACCAAAGTGTGCCCTCTGTGTCAGCAGCCAGATCGAACAGAAACACCCCCTCCCCCGCCCCCAAAACAGAGCTGAGCCTATTCAGCTAATTCTCCCAACTTCAGCAATCAGATCAGCCATTTCCCATTTGCAGTCCTCTTTCCATTTGGAGAAGTTGAGGGGGCAGAGAAAGCCAGAAGTATTTGCCCCATACTTTCCGGTCTGGGGAGTGGTACGGAAATACTCTTACCTATGGGAGACATGAGGAGTAGAGAACAAGTATTTGTCCCTAACACATATTTTGGATTTTCCCAAATGAAATTACATATGGAAACCATATAATTCAACCTCCAAACTGGGACACGTCTGGAGAATGATTGGGAGCCCTATCAGTAATTACTCCAGGGCTATGAGCATAACCTAGGACCATCAACCAGTTCTAGGTTGCCCTAGAACCAGGCAACCAGGAGCAAAGGTCACCTCACTTAAAGTGAACCGTGGGGATTCTCAGTTGATTTCTTCTACCTGGATTATTGACATTCTTCCATTTTCTCAAGTAGTCGCTAATAGATAGTCTCACTTTTTTTTTTTTTTTTGGCCATGCTGCACGGCTTGCAGGATCTTAGTCCCCCGACCAGGGATTGAACCCTCTGCAGTGGAAACACAGAGTCCTAACCACTGGACCACCTGGGAACTGCCTGGATAGTCACACTTCTATGGCCTTTTCTATATATATTCCTTAGTCATCTCATAAGGAGGACAGAAAGAGGGAAAAATAAAAATATGTTTCGGTCATTTCAAATACAATAGGCATTTAAAAATAAACGTTTGTTGAGTGAATAAGTATGTAAATAAATTTTTTTAATGTAATTGACAAAATTATTTTCTGTGGAGATAGAGATAGTCTCTATTAAGGGGAATAACAAAAGAAAGAAAGAGAACTAATACTCACTGAGAAAATGTGACTTATTTAACTTTGTTCTAAATTTGTGTGGATCCTGGTCCTATATCTCACAAAAAGTTGTGCTCAACTAGCCAGGAAGTCACCAAGAACCTATTTCCAGATGTTTAAAGAGAAACCATCTCCAGAAGGTTATTGACCATTAATACACTTTACAGTAGGGGGAGATATTTATTTTCATTTTTCATTTCCTGTTTATCTTATGTTCTCAAAGTGAGGCCATTCCTTGGCCAGAAGAGTGTGTTTTAGCACCATCTGCCTCCTGCCATTTATAAAAACTTTGTCTTGACTCTTTTCAATTAATCAAAACCAGGAAGTAAAATTTCAGGAAAAGACAGAGCTGTGTTTTTCACATCAGGAGTAGTGACTCGGCGTGTGTGTGTGTGTGTGTGTGTGTGTGTGTGTGTGTGTGTGTGTGTGTGTGTGTGTGAGATCAGAGGTGGTATTGGTGTTAAGACAGAAAGAAAAGCTTGGCTTGGTCAGTGGTATGAGAGTTAAGGACTTTTAAAGGGATGCCAATGGAGATATCAGCTTATACTCTTGAAAATATAATACGATGCACTATACTTATGCCAGAATTGTTGATGACAATAACGAAGTTGATCAACTTCAACCCCAAACAATTATTTAGTATTGAACTTGTTTCGTTTTTCACTGAATATGAGGAGGTGAATTTCAGGCTTCCATTTGTGGATTCCAAAAGGAAAGCAATTTGGCAGTGACAGTTTCCCACTAAAGGCAAATAAATCATGCTATGACACGAACCTGGTTTCCTTCTTGTCAATAGTGATTATTATATGTCAGCTAGGTGCCTGATTTATCTGCAAGAGAAGTTTCATGATGAGCATCTGTGATCATGGTAACCACTGAAACACACTGTTACATTCTTTTGGCTTGGACCATTTGGGGAAGCAATGGTCATTTTTCTATGGGAAAATAGACCACCATCTTCCTTCCGGAAAATCTTTGATGGGTGGGTGGAACAGAGGGAAAATGACAATAGCTAACTTTCATTGAACATGTATTTTCTTCCAGGCACCACTAAAAGTACTTTACATTTCATTTATTTCTCCTAACTCTGCTATTCTATAGAAGAAAAAAACTGGGATTGGAAAGATTAAGATCTTCCCCCAAGGTCATACAGCTGGTAATCAGTGGATGTGGGGTTCAAACTGTGGTTTGTTTGGATTTAAAGACTGAGCTCCTAACCACTTCTCCACATGGCCTCACCTCCCTACCTAGGAGCTGCCGTCTATATATCACTTTCTTTCTCTCACCCCATGTGGCGTTAGTCACCAAATCCTATTAATCCCCGATTGGTCTTAAATCCACGCGTCCATTCCTATTGCCGATACACCTCCTTGTCCCACGTTGGGATCATCACATCACATTTCTACATGATCTGCTTGCCTTTGCAATCTCCCCTCTCAATCCATTTTGTACATCACAGCCAGACCAATCTACCTTCATTGCCATTTCTAACATCCAACCTACCAGTATAGAGTAAGCACCCATTTTGTGCTTAGCTTGGTTCTCTATAGACCCCATCGTTAAGGGGTCTAGTCAGATTCATAGGGTCAGTTCAATGCACTTACACAACCATATGTTCCATTGCCTACCCCTGTTATTCTTACCTACCCAGTTTGGCTTTCACAACCATCTGTTATACAGTCCATTCACCTCTCTGACTTTTTTTCCATATATAGCACCAATCCAACTAATCTCTTAACTGGGCCAAATTAGTGAGTTTCAAATTTGGCAAAAGTGATCAGCTATTGAAGATCTTTTTTCATTCATGCAACAAAAGTTTACCAAGTATCAAATTCTTATCAATTATTAGGTGCTACACAGTCCTAACAAGTTATAAAACTTTACGACATCAAAAGGAAATGTAGGGGCTTCCCTGGTGGTGCAGTGGTTGAGAATCTGCCTGCCAACGCAGCAGACACAGGTTCAAGCCCTGGTCTGGGAAGATCCCACATGCCGCGGAGCAACGGTGCCCGTGAGCCACAACTACTGAGCCTGCGCGTCTGGAGCCTGTGCTCCGCAACAAGAGAGGCCACGACAGTGAGAGGCCCGCGCACTGCGATGAAGAGTGGCCCCCACTTGCCACAACTAGAGAAAGCTTTCGCACAGAAATGAAGACCCAACACAGCCAAAAATAAATAAATTTTTTTTAAAAAGAAAACTTTGGTGTATAATTTCAAACTCTATAAATTCCTGCCATTTCTTACTTATTTTAAAAAAAAAGGGAAATGTAGGGGCTTCCCTGGTGGTGCAGTGGTTGAGAATCTGCCTGCCAAAGCAGGGGACAGGGGTTTGAGCCCTGGTCCAGGAAGATCCCACATACCGTGGAGCAACTAGGCCCGTGTGCCACAACTACTGAGCCTGTGCTCTAGAGCCCACAAGCCACAACTACTGAGCCCGCATGCCACAACTACTGAAGCCCACGCGCCTAGAGCCCGTGCTCTGCAACAAGAGAAGCCACCACAATGAGAAGCCCATGCACTCCAACAAAGAGTAGTCCCCGCTCGCCACAGCTAGAGAAAGCCCACGCGCAGCAACAGAGACCCAACGCAGCCAAAAATAAATGATAAATAAAATAAATATTTTAAAATACATATATAAATATAAATATAAATATAAATATGTATATATATATATATATATATATATATATAAAGAAAATACAGTTTAATGGTAAAATCAAGCCGCCTTCATCGTCTGACCCTCCGATCTTGTTCTCTGGCTTTCTTTGGTGACTTCTCTCCTCCATGGCCAGGCCACAGGTCTCTCTAACTCAACTGGAGAACCTTCCTTTTGACTGGTTACTCTCATGGTCTCCTTTTTTTGGGGGGTACCTTATTGCTATTGGAATTTGTAGATATTTGAGGATACTTCCAGCTTGTAGAAGTAACACAAACTTATTCTTTATGAAACCTTAAAGAAATGTTTTACAGAAAATTTGAAATGAAAAAGAAAAACCCACAGTCATATCCACATTAGGACCATATCATCATTGAGGAATTCAAGTTACAGCATAAGTTTCATCCCCATCCTGCTACCTTCTCTCTCCTGCACCATCTTTGGCCTACAATGTCTTGCCCTCTTGCATTTCTCTGGGTCACAGATTTCTGGACATTTTGCATTTTTCAAAAATTTGAACAAAATTTTTACAGATTTTGGTTTGTTTGTTTTGCTGCGCTGAGTGGCTTGTGGGATCTTATTCTCCTGATGGCCCTTGGCAGTGAAAGCACAAGTCCTAACCACTAGACCACCAGGGAATTCTCTCACCATCTCAAATTTTAAAAAGGTAAAAGGGAGTACTATTTAGTAATCACATATGCATGTAAAAGGGAAATGTGAATTGTACTTTCATTCTGTATTGTGGTTAAAGAGGGAGAGGAAGGAGGAAGAAAGAGAATTGTTCACAAAGAGGTGGAATAAGAGCTAAATCAGATTCTAACTGAGGCAAAATATTCACAGAAAGATGAGACCATGGGGGTTGGCCCCGTAGATTAAGAGGCAAAGTGGCACAGACACAGCCCACTTTTTTGCATGCCCGATTGTTGAAAACATGCCTGTGAGAATGGGGCTGCCTTCCACGGGAGTGTACACCCCTATTCGGCAGGTCGAGCTGGGGCCAACATGATGGCTAACACATTTTCCCCTCGTAGGACAAAATGTTGAGAGGCAAGAGCTTCAAACGAGCGAAAGCTAGTCCAATTCGCAATCAAATGAACATGCTGTGGGTTCAGAGCCAACTAATAGTTTGAGCTGACTTTTGTCAGTGCCCTGCATTTAAGCAGCTGGAATGTTTTTACAAGTACCATCCATTCAATCCTTTGAAATGAGGGCTTTGCCCCTTGGGAAATATGCATCTCATCATAAAAATGGAACACAATGTCCTTGGTTTTGTTATTCTCTAAAGAAGGAGACTTTATTTCACTATATACCAGGAATATAGTAAACGAGGGTAAAAGTTGATTACAGTGAATTTATTTCAGGCATGAGAGACTGGGAGACATTTATGTTGAGAGATGGATAGATTAGGAATATAAAAACTATAAGCTCTACTCCCACGGTACCAATATTCAAGAACAAACTCTCAGAAGAAAATCAATCACTATTCCGTTTTTTCTTTTTTTCATGTCCAGGAATTCATGAAGACAGGAGACACCAAGAACAAAGGACCGACTTCAGAAAAAGTGTGATAGATTCAAGGTTTTTGTTATAAAGGAATTGGGATCAGTCTAGATATGAAACAGCATTGCAAGGCTTTTTCTCAGACATATGCTTCTTTTTCTTTAACCATTGAAAAAGGTAAAGATTGACACCCTTCTAGTACCACACGCCTTATACCAAAAAAAAAAAAAAATCTGACTGATTTGAAATTTTAATGGAAAAAATAAAACCATATAAGAACTGAAGGAAAATGTAGGGAAGATGATAAACAAAGAAAGAAAAACGAACAAAAATAAAGCAACAAAAAATATAGATGAATATTTATATAATCTGGAGGTGCAAATAGCTATTTGAAGACTAAAACTAACAGCAAAGTTTTTAAAGGAAATGAGACCTAGATTTGACTTTATTCAAGTTAAAAAGCTTTTTATTCAGGATTCAAGCACCATAAACAAAGGCAAATCAGAAAAATGTGTGCAAAATTCTCAAGTTTCCTTTTGGTTGTAGAGAATGCACTCAAGCTGGCTCATGACAAAAGAAAAAGAACAGAAGATGAGGATACAGGGGTATCTCACAGACTCCAAGGATAGGAGCAACGCTGGACCTCAGGAAAGCCAGGACCAGGGCACAGGAAGCCATTGGGAATGAAGGAATGAAGTGGTACCCTCATTGCTGTCCTGGAACCACAGAGTCTCCTGTCACTCATTTTTCAGTCTACCCTGATGCTGCCTTCTTTTCTTTCTCAGGCTGTCTTTCCTGCCTTCCCCATCACCTAACTGCTCCTGACCTTCTAAGTCTTCATTTCTATCCACAGACAGAAGCTGACTTTTCATCTTGATTCCAGGCCCCATGACAGAGTATCTTAGTGGCCCAGTGTTTCCAGCTGTAAGCTTCTAATCCAGATGGTTGTGACCAGGGCCCCCGTGGACACATGGAACACACAGAGCTGAGGGTACCTGAGGGGACCTGTGGGTACCTGTGAGGCTACTAGAGAACAACAGTCACAATGGGCTGAGCAGACTCCAGAAAAGCTGACTGTTATAACCAGAGCCACATGGGGATACTACTTGCTGTATACCTTTTACAAGTTAATTTTTTTCTAATCAGTAAAAAATAAAAAATAAGCAGAATAATAAATGTAAATGGCCTATAATCTTATAGAAATATTTGGCTTTGCTTGCAAGCAAAACAATGACAATTAGAATTCAAAAATACAATTTTTATATAAAACTGGTGAATATTAAAATACAATAAAATAATAATTATAATAAAATAACTATTATAACTATACATGATTATATGAATTATTATATTGTAATAAAATTATACATATAACAAAATATTATAACAGCCAGGATCTGTAGAAGGTGTGTAGTATCAGACATTTGCATGTGCTATATATATATATATATATATATATGGCCTTTATTACACTACTGTTCTTTCCTTCCATATCTAAATTTTTGACAGTCTCTATCATGAAAGGATATTATATTTTGTTAAATGCTTTTTCTGCATCTACTGAGATAACCACATGATTTTTATCCTTCATTCTGTTAATATAGTGTATCACATTTATTGATTTGCATAACTTATTTGTACCATCCTTGTATCTCATGGATAAATCCCACTTGATGGTGTTGTTTGATCCTTTTAATGTGCTATTGCATTTGCTCTGCTAGTATTTTGTTGAAGATTTTTGCATCTACGTTCAGGAAGGCTATTGGCCTGTAATTTTCTTGTAGTGTCCTTGTCTGGCTTTGGTATCGGGGCAGTTGGTCCTGTAAAAGAAGTTTGGAAATGTTCCATTTTCTTCCATTATTTTGGAAGAGTTTAAAAAGGATTGGCATTAGTTCTTCTTTAAATGTTTGGTAGACTTCACCAGTGAAGCTCTCTGGTCTTGGGCCTTGGGAGGATTTTGGTTACTGATTCAATTTTCTTACTTGTATTGATCTGTTCAGATTTTCTATTTCTTCATGATTCAATCTTGGTAGGTTGCATGTTTCTAGGAATTTGTTCATTTCTTCTAGGTTACCTCATTTGTTGGCATATAATTATTCATAGTAGTCTCCTATGATCCTTTGTATTTCTGTCATAGCAGTTATAATGTCTCCTCTTCCATCTGTCTTTCTTTAAATTAGTATTTGGACCTAAGGTTTGACCAGATTTAGTTTCAATTTTTTTTTCTAACAAGATGACTTCATGGATGACGGTGCATTCTTCCATCAAGAGGTACACAGACTCTTTTTGTCATATCTGTAGCTACTAATATTCAAAGTCTAGAACCAAAAGGGTGATATTCTAATTTTATCATTCTATGTTTATTTATTATCTGTAATACTTCTAAGAAGAGAAACTTCTCAACATCTAGTATTTGGTTACCTAAGGGTACAGCTCTTATAGGAGGTTCATGATAAATGCTTGATTCTCCCCCTTTAATTACAGACGTTTAAGTGAATGAGTTGTTGTGGGTAGGAAATCTCAAGATCTACAGTCGATCAGCTAGAGACACAGGAGAGCCAATGCCATAGCATCTGTCAGTGTCTGAAGGCCTCAGAACAAAAGAGCCAATGGTATAAGTTCTACTTTGAGTTTTTGGATGAAGGCAGGAGAAGACAAATGTCCCAACTTGAAGACAGTCAGGCAGAGGGAACCGATTCTATGTTTTCAGCATTTTTTATTCCATTCAAGCCTCCAGTGGATTAGATGACCCCCTTCACCTGCAATCTGCATGACTCAAGCTATTGATTTTGATTTTAATGTTATTCTCATTGAGAAACTATAACAGACGTACTCAGAACAATGTTTAACCAAATATCTGGGCACCCCATGTGTCAAGTTGACACATAAAATTAACCATCACAGACTGACATAAGAAAAGTACCACAGGCTAGGTGTCTGAAGCAACAGAATTTTCTCTTCTACAATTCTGGAGGCTAGAGGATAAGATCAGAGTTTTGACATGATTGGTTTCTTCTAAGAGCTCTCTCCCTGGCTTGTAGATGGCCATGGATGTCTTCCTCTGACGTCTTCACTGTCTGTGTTTGTGTCCTAAGCATCTCTTCTTATAAGGACTCTGTCATATTGAACTAGGGCCCATGCTAGTGACCTCATTTAATTTTAATTATATCTTTAAAGCTCCTATCTCCCAATACAATCACATTCTGAGGTATCAGGGTTTTAGGACTTCAACATAGGAATTTTGGAGAGATGCAATTCAGCCCATAACAATAGGAAAACCCAACATAGAGAGGCAAGAAAATGAAGTCTGGCTAAATCCAAGAAGTCCTGAGACCCTGTGGGAAATTAATTTAGGGGAATAGAAATCAGAATTGTGAGAGAAATGCTAATTACTTTTGTGTTTAGAAAGGAACAATTCTTGTTATTAATAATTTACAGCTTAATATTTTCAGTTAATTAAATTCTGTGTCTCAGTTTCTTCATCTGTAAAATGGGAATAATAATAATAGTACCTCCTTCACAGGATCGTTATGAGAATTAAATGAGTTCATACAACTTTCAGGGGTGTAATAAGTCTTATATAACTGTTTACTAAATAAAATAAACTGGTTAAAGCATCATGCAATCTTTAAAAAACTAGGTGACTTAGATGGGGTAGATACGGTTATTCTCATTTTATAGGTAGAAAAGGTGAGACCTGATGAGGTTGTGACTTGTTCAAGTTCACAGGGACAGAGAACAGCCATGGCTCTTAGTTTAGTGTTTTTTCCACTTAGTAGTTGGCAACTTTTCATCTATATGAAAATTAAAATTAATGAGCCACATATATGTTAAAGCTGTTACTATATAAAAACAAGTGCATATAGCCAGCGTGAAAGTCATTTGTCAAGGGCTGTCTCCAAGGCTGTTTAGTCCAGTGGTTCTTTGGCCCTTCCAGTGGTCATGCAAAGTGTGTGATCATACAGAGGTGGTCACAGTCCCTTTTGGCCCTTTAAGGGATTTTGGGTCAAATAGTCATTTGGACTCAGCCTAGGGCAGCAACAAACATTCCCCATTGAATCCACAAGGAAAGAAATCATTAAGATAACTTTGACCATAATGATTTTTACATGTCCCTCAATACCTTGCGGGTAATTTTCAATTTAGCATTAAGTCACCAGTACTGAGTACAAAAGGCACCATGCTATGCTTTGTACCTGCTTTAAATCCTTTGGAAGCCAGGCAAGGAAGGAGTGAAAAATCACACAGTAAACAATGCTTTGAAATGGGATACCTCTGATGGTTTCCAGCCCTTCAAGAGTGAACTCAGTTGAAAATTGGCTTCTATGGGACTTCCCTGGGACTGGCTAATTAGATAACACAGAGCTGCTCTGTAGACTTGACACTATCTTAAGTTGATTTTGCAGGAGGAGCACAATCTCACTGCAAACGTTTCAGGTTCTGTGGGCTGCAGTCAGTTGCTCCCAAGAGACTGGTGATGTTGTTACTGGGCAGGGGTGGGGAGTGGGCATTTGCTGGACCACCAGCTAGTCCTTTTCGAGTGAGAACACAAGTTTCTGATCTCATCATATTGTCTGACCTATCTACCCAGGAGCCCCCTTCACCCCAGAGTCTGCAATTGGTAAAAGCTCTTACACTTTCTGAAGAAACATGCCATGCCATATCAAAGAGAACAGTGTTGGTCCATTTTAAAGGGTAGGTTAAAAAGATGGGCAAATTGGGCTTCCCTGGCAGCGCAGAGGTTGAGAATCTGCCTGCCAATGCAGCGGACACAGGTTCAAGCCCTGTTCTGGGAAAAATCCCACATGCTGCGGAGCAACTGGGCCCGTGAGCCACAACTACTGAGCCTGCGCGTCTGGAGCCTGTGCTCCGCAACAAGAGAGGCCGCGATAGTGAGAGGCCCGTGTACCACGATGAAGAGTGGTCCCTGCTTGCCACAACTAGAGAAAACCCTCGCACAGAAACGAAGACCCAACACAGCAAAAATAATAAAATAAAATTAATAAACTCCTACTCCCAACATCTTCAAAAAAAAAAAAAAAGATGGGCAAATTGTTTTTCATCTTTGCTGCCATCAGAATAAGATACAATGGCTGGGGCTTCCCTGGTGGCGCAGTGGTTAAGAATCCTCCTGCTAATGCAGGGGACAGGGGTTTGAGCCCTAGTCCGGGAAGATCCCACATGCTGCGGAGCAACTAAGCCCGTGCGCCACAACTACTGAGCCTGCGTGACACAACTGCTGAAGCCCACGTGCCTAGAGCCTGTGCTCCGCAACAAGAGAAGCCACCGCAATGAGAAGCCCGCACACCACAAGGAAGAGTAGCCCCCGCTCACCGCAACCAGGGAAGGCCCGTGAGCAACAACAAAGAGCCAATGCGGCCAAAAATAAATAAATAAATAAAATAATTTTTTTAAAAAAAGATACAATGGCTGAAGTTCGAAGAACAAGCTGTCTCCATTAGAGAGGAGAAAGGCCTTTCTCAGACCCAGAACTCATTCTGCTTCCAGCTCCCCGCCCAAGTATGCTATCTTCCTCTCTTTAATTGAAACCTCTTGTGTTTCCATTTCAGCCCATTTGGTGTCCTTTACTAACCTCTGCAATGATAAAAACACAGGATGCTTTCACTTTTCATTGTGGCTTCAGATATTTTGAGAAATGCTGCTTCCCCACCTCTTCCTCTCATTTCTTTATAAAAAGGATATTTTCTGATAAAAATAACACATGCTTATAGTAGAAAACTTGGAAAATGCAGAAACGTAAATTATGATATATATCTTTACAAACATTATACACACTGTTATGTAAACTCCCCACCCCCACACTTCTCCTGTCAATATGGCTTTCCCAAGCGTCAGCCAGGTTGAGGACCCCAAGGGCAGGTGCAGGGGTGGTCCTGAGGCCACAATGGATCATCAGAATCCATCTTACATACACCACCCCCAAGACACACCCACATCCTACAAGTAATATCAGTTTACTGTAAATAGAACTGGCCCTTCCCTAGGCCACGTACCCCTGAAATATCCCACAGATGGCTTAGACATAGGCCGGTCACAGGTGTGGTTAGTGTAGGCCGATGACTAACTGATGCTTTAAGAAACCTGAAGGAGGTCTTCCTGCGCTCAAATCATTTCTCCAAAATTCTAGAGTTTCTTTACTTTTATACGACTTATACGATATTCTAGCAAAGGAGATCAAGCCCTTTAAATGAGCCAGAAAATGGCTTTCAAGCTCCTTGAGGGTATTCAGAAATATATGCGACAGTTTCTATTGTCACAGTGATCTCCTTATTGCCTCGATATCAACTACTGTGATAAGTCTAGTTACCATCTGTCACCATACAAAGTTGTTACATTATTATTGACTATATTTCCCACACTATACGTTTCATACCTGTGACTCAATTATTTTGTAACTAGAAATTCGTACCTCTAAATTCCCCTCACAGTAGGGGAATTAATTTAAAATTCTATAATAAGCCTAGTACAATAATTCCAAAAAATTTTGAGAAGATACTCTGTATCAGAGAACAGTACCATTCTTTATGTTTTTGGCGGGAGAGAAAAAAACGAATATAAATCCATGTCAAACTGTACACATTGCCACCATGCATTGGCATTTTGGCAAGGGAGCAATTTGGAGTTGAAGCTGGTGCTGTGACTTGCCCCTCTCTCTATCTTGAAGTCCACCACACTAGCAGGTACAGTCCCTCAATTACTGAACATTTTTTGAGTGCCTGCTACTAGATTTGATCTGAAAACCAAAGGTAAGTAAGACAAAGTCTCAGCCATCAGTGAACGTATCATGTCACGGGGGAAGGAAACATGAACAAGTCTGACAGTGTCAGAGACACTTAGCGGCAGGACCTATCATCAAGGATGGCACGCCTCAGGGAGGGGCCGATTCCACCCAAGAGGTGGGTGGGTGAACAGGCTGGAAGGAGGACAGGGAGGACGAGTCAGAAATAATACAAGAGAAAAGGCGCGAACTAGTTCCTGCTCACGGCTGGACCTGTGGGTCAGAAGGGCATCGTGGATGAGTAAATATTCAACTGCCTGGGGCATCCGGGGAAAATGCCGGTGGAAACTCAGCTACCGCGTTTCTCCATCCTTTATCAGCGCCCAGAACAAGTGCAGCTGAGAAAAGAGAGAGCTGGCTGAGCAGAGAATGATCCCAGCGCGAAGGCTGCGGGAGACGCAGGCACTGGGGCGAGTCGTTTAGTCCATGCGGGCCTTGGGGCCCAGACGCTTGGGGCTTTCGCTTGCTGAGGTTGCCCGGAGCCCAGGGCCAGGTACTTGCATGAGAGGCTTAGTGACTGCCCGTCTGAGAGCAGTACACACGCCTTTCTGAACGATCTCACACTTCTCCCTCCCTGTGGCTTCAGCTGCCTTTGGATCCACAAGTGGGAACAGATGAGGACTGTTTGCTTTTGGAGATGCCGCCGAAGGCACTGAAACACTTTGCTGTGCTCCGGGTTTTCTGCCGTGTTCAGAAGCCCCCGGGGACAGATGTGTTCCCCCTGTCCTGAGTTGTGTAGTGTTCCTTAAATGGGTGTTTTTATCGTGGTTAAAGGGCGTCAAGGCAGATTTTTCAGGACTGTATTTTAGGCAGATTTATACATCACGTTTGTAGGCGGTCCTGGAATCTAACTGCCCTGATATTTTCCCAGGAGGCAGGGGGTTGCGAGTTTCCAGTAGTCAACTTTAAAAGCAGACTTTAAGAGTACAACTCGGGGCTTCCCTGGTGGCGCAGTGGTTGGGAGTCCGCCTGCCGATGCGGGGGACACGGGTTCGTGCCCCGGTCCGGAAGGATCCCACGTGCCGCGGAGCGGCTGGGCCCGTGAGCCGTGGCCTCTGAGCCTGCGCGTCCGGAGCCTGTGCTCCGCAGCGGGAGAGGCCACCGCAGTGAGAGGCCCAAGTACTGCAAAAAAAAAAAAAAAAAAAAAAAAAAAAAAGGGTACAACTCATTTTTGAGTTCAGGAGAGAAGTGCAGATGGAGAAAAAGAGAGCTGGACTTCGGGCAGTCATTGTGTTTACACTGTGTGCTCTGTGCCTAGCCAGGAGCCTGGGCAGAGCAGGCACTTGGTAAAAATGTGTGGAATAAATACATTGTATCATTAAGAACTAGAGAGGAAAACTTCCCAGTGGTAAATACTTATGTCTCATCTATTTTGCTATATATCCTTAGGAAGACTGTTTCTAATACTAAAATGATTTTAATGTTTTAAGCACAGTGTTATTGGATTAAACTTTATTATGGAAAAAAAATAAGTACCAAATTAAATGGCTAAGTAAGTTGAGCTTTCTGAGTTAAACACACCTACGGGGAACTTTTTTTTTCATATTCTTTTCCATTATGGTTTACCACAGGATATGGAATATAGTTCCCTGTGCTATATAGTAGGACCTTGTTGTTCATCCATTCTATACATAATAGTTGGCATCTGCTAACCCCAACCTCCCAATCCATCCCTCCCTAACCTGCCCACCCCCTTGGCAACCACGGTGTGTTCTCTGTCTGTGAGACTGTTTCTGTTTCTTAGATATGTTCATTCCTGTTGTATTTTAGATGCCTCATATAAGTGATATCCGATGGCATTTGTCTTTCTCTTTCTGACTTAACTTCACTTAGTATGATCATCTCTAGGTCCATCCGTGTTGCTGCAAATGGCATTATTTCATTCATTTTTTATGGCTGAATAGTATTCTCTTGTGTATAGGTACTACATCTTCTTTACCCATTCATCCATCAATAGACACTTAGGTTGCTGCCATGTCTTTTTTTTTTCAAGCTATTTTTAAAAATTATTTTATTTTATTTTATTTACATTTGGCTGCATTGGGTCTTCGTTGCTACGCGCAGGCTTTCTCTAGTTGTGGCAAGCGGGGGCTACTCTTCATTGTGGTGCGCGGGCTTCTCATTGTGGTGGGTTCTGTTGTTGCAGAGCATGGACTCTAGGCTTGCAGGCTTCAGTAGCTGTGGCTCATGGGCTCAGTAGTTGTGGCGCACTGGCTTAGTTGCTCCATGGCATGTGGAATCTTCCTGGACCAGGGCTGGAACCTGTGTCCCCTGCATTGGCAGGTGGATTCTTAACCACTGCGCCACCAGGGAAGCCCTGCTTCCATGTCTTGGCTATTGTAAATAGTGCTGCTGTGGATATAGGAATGCATGCATCTTTTTGAATAAGAGCTTTCTCCGGATATATGCCCAGGAGTGAGATTGCTGGATCATATGGCAACTCTATTTTTATTTTATTTATTTATTTTTTTGTGGTACGCGGGCCTCTCACTGCTGTGGCCTCTCCCGTTGCGGAGCACAGGCTCCGGACGTGCAGGCTCAGCGGCCATGGCTCACGGGCCCAGCCGCTCCGCGCCATGTGGGATCCTCCCGGACCGGGGCACGAACCCGTGTCCCCTGCATCGGCAGGCGGACTGTCAACCACTGCGCCACCAGGGAAGCCCCTATTTTTAGTTTTTTGAGGAACGTCCATACTGTTTTCCATAGGGGCTGCACCAATTTCCATTCCCACCAACAGTGTAGATGGGGGAACTTTTTTTTTTTTTTTTAATGAAAAGGCTACAGAGGAAACTGCAACAGTCAATGTGTGACCTCAAGAATTATTTGCACACCAAGTACTTAGAAAACAATAAGAAGATTCTCAAATCCCGTTGTCAAATTGACAGAACAAACAGTAGACTCTCTAGACTTAAAAAAAAAAAAAACTTAATGAACTATGACAGAGTGAATGAAACAAAGGAGATAGTCACTGAATGTAGGACAAGTGCCTATATGGCAAGAGACACATGGGTTATGTTTCAAAGGGCCAGGGCCCCTTCGTGTGAACCCTCATGATCTCCAACTGTGCTGATCCGCCCAGATGTCCCCCCAAGAAAAAACTCTAACGTTTCCCCAGTGCCTTCTCTACCATCCAAACTTCCTCGTTCTACCTTATTTTCTGAGGTCCCAGAGTTTTCCCAACGCCCTAATAGGTGACTCACTCACTTGACAACTTATTGAGAAGAGATGTTAATGGCTGATCCTAGCAGAATGTCACTCCCTTCAGATGACATTTACATTTTAATGGAAACCTTAAATGCCTTAACCGAAAGGAAAAGAAATGGCTAAGGTGAGAATCTCAGGCACTACAGGAGGGCCAGTGGGAAGTTCTCTGGGGCGAGGGTAACGAGCTTCCGTGGCTGTTTTTTTATCATCTCATCACAGGGTGGCTGTCATCTACTTGGGTGAGAAGCCAGCCGATGCCTAAGTCTTCCAAAGTGGAGAGTTGTATATTCTTTTGAAGGTCCTCTAGGAACCCATGGTAGCTTCCGGGTTTGATTTTCTAAGATCAGCAAATCCAAATGTTTATCCAAAAAGTCTTCCTTTAAAATTTGAACTTGTTTTCTTCTGTTTATGGCTCAGTGAAGTTGGAAAACAAGTGAGCAAAACCCTTCTCATTAAGTATCCCTTTTATACATGTGAAGATGGTAATTAAGTATCATCCTCTCTGGGAAATAGAACCTCAATTTCTCTAGACTTCTCTTAATAAGAACCCATTTTGCACTGCTTTAGCACTATCATAACCTTTTCCTGGATTTGCTCCACTGTCTCACCTAATTTCTCAACTGCCAGCGTTTGTGCTTATTTGCCATTTCATTGGGAAAACCAAGAGCTGGTACAGCCCAGTCCACGGTCGGTCTGCAGAGCTGCTGTTTCCCCAGACGCACTGTCAGTCACACCTCCTAAAATGTTTTAAATACAATAAAACTAAATCGCGGTCTTTTTTTGGAGCCTCGCCAAAATCCTCTAGTATGAAGGCACAATATCAGAGGAAGATGTCATGTTTAAATTGTCTTTATTTTGTACATAGCACTTAACAGGCTATCTTGATCGTAACAGATGCTCATATAAATGCTGAAGAATGGCCGTTTCAGCCCAAACCATCTTTCTCACTCCGTATGTTGCCCATGTCTTCCAAAATTCATCTTTAGCCAACAGACAAAATGTGGACTCTAAGCAAATGCAATCTATGCCCACTGTTTACTCAGAGCTTAATTTTTTTTGTCACATTTTGAGTTAGCTTTTTAAAGCACAAAGATTAAATGTTAGGGATGATTTTCTTGGATGAAAGCCAGTGTTCTTAGGGATGTCAGTTCCAGAGAAATGTGAGACTTTTATCTACTTGAGTAAAGCTTTTATCACCTCATCAAAGGGTGGCTGTCATCTTACTCAGATGAGAAGTGGATAGCTAAGTCCTCCCAAGAGTAGAGGGGTGTCTTCTTTTGAAGGTTCTCTAGAGATACAGAAACCACAGAAACTGTTTTGGGGATGGGGTGAAAAACTTAACAGAAATATAACAATGTCGTATCATCAAAGTGAGGGTTTTAAGGATCATGATTTTAGATCTGCAGCCTCCTTGCTGAGGCCCTCATTCCCTCCGGGGGATGATTCAGGGGTCAAATTACTGCATATTTACGTACAGAGCAGTTTCCCCCACTCTCTAACAGTATTTATCACCCCCTAAGCCTTACTCCTTTACCCCTTAATACTTCATTGTGTTTACTCTAAAAGCAAGATATTCTCATACATATCCACAACACAAGAGCCAACTTCAGGAAATTGAATGTTAATACCACAATGTTGTCCAGTCTTTAATCCATATTCCAATATTGTCCATTGTCCCAATTAATGTCTTTTAGAGCATGCAGCCCAGGATCACAGCTTGCATTTCACTGTCATTTAGTCTCCTGTGTTCTGGAACAGTTTCCCAACCTCTCTTTGGTTAGGAAACCAACCTCTCCAAGGTTAGGACCTTGGCATTTTTAAGAACGCAGGCCACTTATTTTATGGACAATTCCTCCATTTGGTTATGTCAGGTGTTTCCTCAGAATTATATTCAAGTAGATTCTGAGGGCTCTTCCATGAAAAGTTAGAAATCATGTACTCTTCCAGTGGCTTCCCAACTCCTTTAGAGTGAAATTTATATACTTGATCAAACCCTACAAGGCCCTGCTTCTTCCCTATGGGCCCCAGGCTCTCTCTCTGCCTCGGGGCCTTTGCATTTGCTGTTACCACCTCCTGGTACACTCTTCCCCTGGATCTTTGACTGTCTTGTTCCCTCACTTCATTCAGGTACTACGTTTAGCCACAAACTGAGTGATGATCTCAGATTCCAGTCCACAACTTCTTTCATTGTTTGGAGCTCCCTTCCTGCCAGACTTCTGAAAGCCTTCCTCTCCCTGTCTCCTACCCCCAGAATGTACATGTAGTATATAACGCTGATTCATAATTTGCTCTTTGAAACTAACCTGGGGTCCCTTCAGTGTCGTTTTATAGATGGAGTTTGTATTTAGAGCACTATTAATTTAGGTGAGAGTGACATCTAGTGGACCCGTGATGACAGTCTTTGAGCTAAAAGCTCTTGATTAGCCCCAAAGATCCAGGGAGGGGCATAACACCAACAAAACACCAAAAAACCCCACCCTGGTTCCTAGACAGATTCCACTGTGAGATCCGGAGAATTCAGTGAGATTCCTGTTGACCTTTGATGAGTTAAAGATTTAGGTTTCTATCATGTGTGTTTTGGAGGAAGAATAGAGGACAGGTCGAATAGGAGGAAAAGAGACGTTGGTATGTGAAACAACTTAAGCTGCTATTAATTCACTTTTTAAGAGGTTGATTTATCACCCAAAAGGTATGAACATGAAATCAGTGTATTCTGTCACCAAGTGGTGGTAATGATTCACTATTTGTGAACTAGTGTTCCAGCTGCTGAATTGTCCCAACCTCATTCATTCAATAATGTACTTTTTCCCCAGTGATTTAAAATACCACTTTTACTATATACTAAATTCCTATGTGCTTTTGAGTAGCAGTATGTTTTCGTTATCCATCCATGTTGATCTACAGAGATGGGAAGATTTTAAAAGACGTTTTGTTTCATCTCTCCAGGATGTGGTGACTGTAGCCCCACTTTTCCCTCCTGCTCCTGCTGACCGCTCTGGTTTGTCTTTTTTAATAGGAACCCCCCTTGACATGTGCACTGTTTTCACTGTCTCTCCTTCCATTCCCTCCAGAGGTCTATCAACCAGGCTTTTGTGCCCAACAGGTCACCAGGACGGTCCTAGTCAAGGTCACCAGTGACGCGGGTTCTGGTTTGCTCAGGATTGTCCTGGTTCTTACCTGTTGACCTGGCACAATTCTGAATCGTGTTCCCTTTCACTCTCAGAGGTGTTCTGGCTCGAATGACAAGTCATCACCTTCCTACCAATAACAACTAACACAATACACTCTACCCTGATCTACCCAAGTGGTTAACATATTCCCACACTGCCTGGATTATCTGTGCTTCCTCTGTGTTTCCTAAGAGCAGGTATAGTCTCTTACGTAGCCACAGCACAGTGATTAATTTCATACATTTCCCCTGAAGCAATACTTTTATCTAATCTACTGTCCCTGTTACAGGTTTGTCTATTGGCCTAATAATATCCCATATAGCATCCCTGTCCCCCAACCCCTGTAAGCCCCCACCCTGTGCCAAGTATAGGATCTAATCTAGGGCCAGGCTGTGCATTGACTTGTCACGTCTCTGGCTTCCTTTAAACCTAGAACATTTCTTTGTCTTTTACAGCATTGACATTTTTGAAGAGTACAGTCTTCCCCTACCTTTTTATTCCAGAACGTTCCACCTTTTCTGTGAATCACACTCTTTGAATCACAGAGCTCCACTGCCTCAGCGGGTGCTGAAGAGAAATTTATGGCCACATTTCCTCCTTAATTTTCCCAGAGAACTGGGTCCCAGGCTCCTGGCAGGAATCAGGGCAGCGGGGGGAGGGGGGAGCGAGGGAAGGCTGGGTTCTCCTGACACATTGGCTGTGGGCCCCGACCCTTTCCCCATCTACGCCCCATTGCTCTGTTCTAGAAAGCCCTTGGCTTGGCCACTGGCTGACCCCAAGTCTTGGTTCGAAGGCTGGATGTGGTGGGTTCTGCGGGGTGGAGGGCAGCGTCCTCCAAGTCATGGGACCAGAAAAGGAATCATGGTACCCGCTTAGCTGGCCTCACCCAGTCTGATCTCCCTTCCTCCCGCCCCCTCTTTCCCCAGCCACCCAAGCCCCTCCGCTCACAATGATCAGTTTTTCTCTCTTTCGCCTAAAGTCATTCCAGGTGCCTCCAGGGACATGGTTACCATCTGTTGGGAAACATGGCTCTTTGGAGCCACCATTCCCCCTCGTCAAGGCCTCCATAAACTGCTGCTTTCCCAAGTCAGACTCAGAGCAATCTTGGACCAAATGGCAGGATGCTATTTTCTCAACTGAACAAGAACTCCTTCATTCTCACATCAGGGCCCCCAAATATCTGTGCCTCATTCAGATTAGAGAAAGACCTCCTCCAGCCAGGCTTCCCAGGGAGTCTGGGGGGAGCTCTGATAAAGGTAGCCTTTGACCATGAGCCCATGGTGCCTGTACGTGGCCTCGCTGGAAGAAACCTTGGCCGTGAACTGGTCCTGATGTGGCTCCCACTCAGCTTTGCTTGTTAGGAGCAAGGCTTATGGGGCCTGCTTCTGCTTCCCCCCATCAGACTGTCCCAAGGGAGTCCTCACCTGTACTCCTGGCCTAACCCCCCGACCCACACTTGCCTCCCATTGATTCTTTTCTGGCTTGACCCCGACCTCCTCGATGAGCACTTGTTGATTCCCAGCTCAAAAGAGCCCACGGGGACCTCTGGACATCCGACCAACTTGCTCACTTCTTTTCTAAATATTAATTTACAAGAAGTTGACAAAGCTAAAACCACTTCAACCTGGCAGGAGAAGCCCCAGCCCTGCCCTGGCAAGTCCTTGCTCACTGGAGCCCTGACTCAGCAGAAGGTTGCACCATGGGAGATCTGGGAAGGGCTGAAAGAAGATGCCAGGGTTCCCGGGAACATCCTCCCTTCTTCAGAATCCTAAGGCTCTTTGTCTTACACAGAGGCACATGCTTTGGCCGTGACTTTGCTCTACAGAGCACTAGGCCCAGGGCTAAGGAAAACAGCACGCTTACACATCCAGAGGGTCTGTCCATCATGAACAAATGATTTACTGCTCGCCATATGAAAACATGGACTTTCTCTTCTGAGAGTTTGAGAAAAATCAAAGGAAAAGTGAAATTAATGGATCAAAGAGAGCTTGGGCAACAAACTGAACAAAGACATTCGCTTTCCAAAAGCATGTTTAAACATTTTATCTAAAAAAATCTTCCCAAAGTTTATAAATAGCTCCTAGCTATCAGATTCAGCTTCAACCTTGGAGAAGTACTTCCAGCTTTATGACTGAGTTTGTGGGCCTGTGGCCAAACAGGTTTGGAGTGGAAACATTTTTTTTTTTTTTTTGTCATCTGGCTTATTGTTGTTTCTTTCTGAGGCCACACTATTAATCTGGGTCATGGCGTTATTCAATCAATCAAATATTTATTGAATAACCAGACAACCATTGGAAAAATTAGATTTGGACCATATTGTATTTCCTATCTGCCTTAAAGTCTCTAGGCGGTTGAGATCACTAATGCTTCTCTTTTGTTTTGGAGCTTAGAAAAGCATCCACTTGGTTAGAAAAGGAGGAATACATACAGAAGCAAATATGTTCCTATGACATTTGACAAATAAAATACCCACACATTCAGTTGCCCGATTCCTGTATCTCTTTATGAATGTTTCTCTCCATTTTAGCTGTTTTCTCTGTACTATGTTGACTGTGCCAATGACATCCACTTGAAACTGGGAATTAACTTTTGGTCTCCTTAATTTACTGGTCCCTAGAGACTATAAGTCCAACATAAATAGTGTATGTGTTGGGAGAAGAGGATGTACACGCATATTTCTACTAAATGGGTGTGGAGAGAGTCCCTAGGGCTATTTACCAATCTTTCTGCTTCTACGTTTTCTAGGGACATGGAAAGATTTCACTTCTCTGCCCACTTGAAGCTAGCGTTGGCCATCTGAGTAGCCAATGACATGTGATCAGAAATGCAAGGTCCCACTTCGGGGTGGATGCACCGTCTTCCATGTTCCTTTCCATCTTGCGTGGCAACCGATCACGTTTCAGTTGGTAGAGATTCCACCAGCATGGGTCCAAGGGTGAGGACAATATAAAGAAGTATCCCCCCACTGACCTGAGATGGACATGTAGCAGGAGAGGAAAATAAGAATTTATTCTAGGCCACTGAAATATCGGGGTTGTTTCCATGTCGGGGAACAGAGGTTTCCATGTGCCCCTGTGACAGCCCCCAGACTTTATGAGGACAGATGCTTCTTTGATCAGGACCTCGCCCTGTGTATATCTTCATCTAGCTATTGGTTCGTATCCTTTAATGTCCTTTTATAATAAATCAGTGATCTAGTGAGAAAATGGTTTTCCTGAGTTTTGTGAGCTGTCCTAGCAAATTACTGGAATCCAAGGAGGGGGTCATGGGAACCTCTGATTTGCAGCCAGTCCGTAGCCAAATCTGGATTTGGGGGTGGTATTTTGAGTTGGAGGGGGCAGTTGGGACCTCCAGTTTGTAGCCGGTACCTCAGAAGCATGGGTAACAGCCTACACTAGTGTCTGAAGTGGAGGGCAGTCTTGTGGAACCAAGCCCTTTACCTGTGGAATCTGATTCTATCTTTGAGTAGATAGTGTCAGAATTGAGTTGAATTCTCAGACACCCTGTTGTCATCTGAGAATTGCTTGTTGGTGTGGGGAAGCTTCCACACACAGAGGTCGGAATGCAGTTGAGAACCCTTTTAAAATATTACAAGAAAGAGGTGAGCTCAAAAAGAAATGGGCTCATTTTCAAGCAGGAAGGATGAAAATAAAGTTAAGGGATTTAAAAGGCTAAAAGAAGTCTCAGTCCTAAATAGCAAATGATAAAATGAAGAAAACTTAAAGCAACAGGGACCAATTAAAACTCGACCTTATATCAAAGGACAAATTAAGGATATGTATGTTCATCACACTCGTTGCTAAAACCTGTTAATGAATTAAGCCGTCTCTGAGTAAAATTCCCATTAATGGTGTGTCCAAAAAAATCCTTTCGCTTGCACAAAATGGCTCAAGAAAAAGAGATGAAGCTTGCATGTGACTCTCTGTGAGGCCTGATGGCTTCAGGGAATAGAAAGTAAGCCGATAAAAAGAGGCATAGGAGCAAGAAAGCAAAGAAATACAATAAATCTGAGACATGTCTGAAAAGAAACTATAGCGATTGGCATATGGAGCTGACTGGAAGAGAGTGAAACAGGCTGGGACCTGGGACCCTTTGCTGCAGTGCCGCACTGCTTGCCCCTGGACACAAAAGACAGAGAAACTATAAGGGACTAAAAATAACTAATTGCATGCCTGCGCAGTTGGGACAAATTCTGGACCATGAGATACAAAGAGACCAAAAAGCCCAACTGACACTGCTGAAGAGCTGGGAGCAAAAGCAGGGTACCACCCATGCCCCCTGCACACAACACCACCTAAGGGGTGAGCAAACCAACTAAGCTGCCCCTGCAGCCCGACACCTGGACACAAACCATACCCTCACCCCCATATAAGGAATCAGCTTGCCCCCACCTCTGCAAGTGAGCTAGCTAGGGAACCTGTCGTTGGCTCACTCCCGGCTGCTGCAGCAGGGTCCCCAGTAAAGCCTTGCCTGAATTTCCTGTCTGGTCTCTGATCAATTTCTATTGATGAAGGAGGCCAAGAACCCCGGTGGTAACAAAAATATACAAGAAGCTATGTTGTTGACAAAAGAAGTATTAATCAGCCTGGACAAAAGAGATGGGGCTTATTTATGACCTACCTGACTCTGGGATTCTACTCATCTAAGAGCAGGAAGTGGGCTGAGAAAGCCGCTCATCCCAAAGAGGAAATATTCTCATTGCCCTCTTCACATGTGGCCACAGAGAATAATGAAAAAGAACTCGAAGAAATTGGAACCAGGCCTCAGGACGATGATTGGGTAAGAGCTTTTCCCAGGAAACAAGATCAGAACATAATCAAGGGACTTTCCCTGCTCCTGGGTAGGAGCCCTCAAAATGTCTGCTATGGACAAGTATCTACCATGGGTCTCTCCTGCTCTCATTTCTGAATGGGGGTACTTGTAGTTATCCTGTCCTTGTTCTACCATTGAAGGGTGGTTGTGTGGAGGGCAGATTACGTGACTCTGTTGTTCACAGGTCCCTGAATCAGTAGGTGCTATATCCAGACCTGACGTAAAAATGGCTGTGCATCTCCCCAAATCCTGGGTTCAGAAGTAAAAGCTGTATTGAGATGAAACTTGCTGGCATATATTCCTTGGAGGAAGAGATGAGTGTATTTGGCATGCGGAAAGGAAAGTGAACTGAATATTCAGTAGCAAAAAGGTAAAACTCTGGTAGTCATTAGGGCTGTTCCCCAACAATTCCAGTTCTTCTCTTTCTAAGCATTAAAGGGATACAGCATCTTGCCACCCTGATGTTTAGCCGGCCATGTGATTTGCCTTGGGCAATGAAACAGAAATGAAAGTGACTTGTACCACTTTCAGGCAGAAGGCTTAGATGCAGTACAGTTGACCCTTGAACAACACGAGTTTGAACTGTGTGGGTCCACTTTCAAGGGAGATTTTTTTCAATAGGTACATACAGTACTACACCACTGCAGGTGCGCAACCGTGGGTACCGAGGACCCCCTGTGGGACTTGAACATCTACAGATTTTGCCACATGCAGGGCTCCGGAACCAATCCCTCGCTGGATACCAAGGGACAACTGTACTTGATTTGCCATTTTCCCTTCCCCCTACCATGGCAACCAGCAATGTTCTAGAAAGTGGAGACTCTGGCAGCCTAGGTCCCCGAGTAAAGACAATGCAGAGTAGAAAGTCATGCTCAAAAAAAAAAAAAAAAGAAACAAAAGGAAGTCCTGCTCACACAAGATGGACGGACATGTAGCATCAATGAGAAATAAACTTTGTTGTTTTAAGCCGCTAGGGTGTTGGGTTTTTTTGTTTTTCGTGTTGTTTTTTTTTTTTTTTTTTTTTTTTTTTTTGGTGGTACGCGGGCCTCTCACTGCTGTGGCCTCTCCCGTTGCGGAGCACAGGCTCCGGACGCGTAGGCTCAGCGGCCATGGCTCACGGGCCCAGCCGCTCCGCGGCACGTGGGATCTTCCCGGACCAGGGCACGAACCCGTGTCCCCTGCATCGGCAGGCGGATTCTCAACCACTGCACCACCAGGGAAGCCCTGTTTTTCGTTTTTTAAACTGCAGTACAAGCTGGCTAAGGCTGACTAATGTAGGTGAAAAAGTTTAAATTGAATATTAAAATCTGAAAAGGTTTTCCTCATAGATAAAAGGCAGTATCCCTTAAAAGATAACCTTGCTTTTACTGAGCAGTTCTGCTAGTTGGTTCTCCTAAAATTCTGTTGAAATTTTAGTGAAACAAATGAGATATTGGTTTTTTTTTAATTGAAAAAATTTTTAATTTTTATACAGTTTTTAAAGGTGACTTTCCATTTATAGTTATTACAAAATGTTGGTTATATTCTCCATGTTGTATAATACATCCTTGAGCCTATCTTGCACCCAATAATCACCTCATTATCGGATACCAGAAATGTCCCATGCTCTTACTGCCTGGTAACATCTTTTTCTTACCTTCTTGACACGTGTATTATACCAAAGTTCAACAACATATTCAATTTTATTTGTTAAAACTCACCTGTCCCGGGCTTCCCTGGTGGCGCAGTGGTTGAGAGTCCACCTGCCAATGCAGGGGACACGGGTTCGTGCCCCGTTCCGGGGGGATCCCACGTGCCGCGGAGCGGCTGGGCCCGTGAGCCATGGCCGCTGGGCCTGCGCCGGAGCCTGTGCTCCGCAACCAGAGAGGCCATGACAGTGAGAGGCTTGCGTACCGCAAAAAAAACCCCAAAAAACCCCCTCACCTGTCCTAAGATAATACACAATATTTTTAAATAGATGAAAGAAGACAAACACATTTATTTTTATATATTTATAGGAAGAGAGCTGTCCTGAAGCATTTGGTGTGAATTAAATTACTGCTGTTGAACACGAAATCAGCACGTTATCTACACATGCTGCACGTGTACAGCACGTGTAGACACACGTTATCTACAGTGTGTATGATTTTTGCAAAAGATAAGAAAACATTCTTCAAGTCAATGCTGTATTCCTCTTCTGCAAAGTCCAAGGACATAATATTAATTCATCTTAATTCTATGAAAGTTAATCTGTGAGAAGTCAAGATAATCGAGTTGAGGAGTTTTGATTTCTGATGATCTAATTTGCTTCAGGGGAGAGGGCTTAACAAAATGTAGAGAAGTGGAGAATTAACAGATTTCCTTCAACTCCCAGATGTGTAAACTTTTGGCAAGTGCTGAACTATAGTTAGTTCGTGATGGGATTCTTTGACAAATGCCTGAGATGTGTGCATCTTCTCTGTCTTCTCTTTTAATACTGTCCCTTCAACGTGGAATGTTCTCTTTTTCTCCAACCGTCAAAATCCCACTTGTATTTCCAGATCCAACTAAAATGCTAATCGTTCATGAAACATTGGATAGAGGCAATAATGATAATATAATAGATTATATTTTTAGTTAGAAGTAAGACAATAATATTTAGGTTCCCATGTGCCAGACACTGGGTTAATGCTTTGGGTGATTATCTCACTTCATTCTCATTGTACGCTTATGTCTTGGAACTGTTCTCATCCGCATTAGTCATTCATTGGCTCCCAACTCCATAATTACAGAAATGCTCCATTTTGTCTTTGCAGCAGATCTACCTGGGTTTGATTCCTAACGCAAAAACTCACTAGACTAGCTGTGTGATCTTGAACAAATTATTTAACTTTTCTAAACCTACGTGTACAAGGATTAATAGAACTAAAAAGTCATGACCATAGCTGTGGTCCTGGGATGATCTTTCCTCAGCAACCCAGGACGCCCTGTGCCTCCCTTTTGCATTAAAGCCCATGTCATCTTGGTTCTTGGCTTACTCTTTTATTTTGGTAGAACACATCCTCCAGATGCTTCTCTAGAAAGTAAACATGAGCCAGGAGGTTATGTTTGTGAGGGCTCACATGTCTGCAGTTTTACTGATTTGATTGCTTCTTTAAGGTGCCTGGAACCTCCTCTTCCTGACCTCTGCCGGATTCATCTATGTTAATCGGCTTGTTTCTGGGTTTTCCCCTCTGCCAGCTTAGGTTCTGATGGTCTTTGGTTTGCCAAGTCAGTTCCTATTTATCCCTGTGCTTTTCCACCTTCCTAGACTGTATAGCTGTCTTCTCTTTTCAGTCTCTTTGTTCTTGTGGGGTTATGCTTTTAAAATCCCTTTATTGTAATGCAATTCTGTTGGAATTTTAGCAGGAACACGGATACCCACCATTATTCAATCCAGTATATTTGATCAGAAGTGAGGACTTGTTATTTTAGCATGAAAATTTAGAAGGACAACTAGAGTTCTAGAAGGTCATACCTCTTTTACAGAAAGGTTGGAATATAGAAAGAGGAGTTGGGGAATGGAGTGAATGATTCTCATTTGGAACAAATTGATGTTGAAGTGCCTCAAGGACATTCAAATTGCGATTTCTCGGAGACCTTCGGACAGAGGAGCCTGGAGCTTAGGAGATAATTCTGGGTTAGATAAGGATACATGCAAGCTATCAGTAGTTATCACTAGGCAGTGGGTAAGTGCGTGAGGAGAGCAAAGGATGGAGGACAGAATATCAGTAAAATATCAGATAAAAGAGAGCGTTTTGTAAGGACTAGATTATTACCCAGGATTTTGTTTTGTTTTGCTAAATACTTTCCAGTTTCTGGGGTTACAAAACATATTTTAAAGCAAAGCTTCAAACTCCCTTCTTTATTTTTCAGATAGACTTTATTTTTTTGGAGCAATTTTGGGTTCACAGCAAAACTGAGCAAAAAAGTACAGAGGGTTCTTCCCATAATCCCCTGCCTCCACATACACACTCCCCCTCCGCTGTCAGCTTCCCCCACTGGAGTGCAACAGGGATTATAATCAGCGGACAACACTGACAGATCCTTATCACTCATTTCCAGCCAAAGTCCATTGTTTATTTTATTCGGTGCTCACCCTTGGTGTTGTACATTCTGGGGGTTTTCACAAATATATAATGACATGTATCTGCCATTATACTACTGGACAGAATAGTTTCACTGCCCTAAAATTCCTCTGTGTTCAATTCTTTTTAGGGAGCTGGGCACCTTACCCCGATCTCCAGTACTGCTTTCTGAGTCTTAGCCTTCATGAAACCAGAACAGTGAGATAATGGAGGGTTGCTCCAGAAACTGTGGATTACCTTAAAAAGTCTAAGTGATTTATAGCACTTCAGTAAAAACTCCCCTCCTCCTTAAACACCCACAGACTGCAGACAGGCTAGAACCAGCCACCTCACCAGAGAAATGGGTCATCCTAGCTCATGATCCAATAAAAGCTGACAGGAAGCCGGACACTCTTGACTACAGTTCCCAGCCAAAGTCACACATACACGTACTACATTCAAATTAGCATATGAAACATCCTCTGCGGGGGGGGGGGGGGGGGGGCGGAGGGAAGCTAATCACTTAAAGTGGGAGAATTTGCCCCTGTCACAACAATGATTCCATAAATCATTGCCCAGGATGTGGCCCCTTTGATAGGAATTAGAGGACTGTAACTCTCAACTGATAATGCGTTTCTCTGGCGGGGTTGAAAGAATTCTCAGGAAAGAGCTTTGAATCTGCACAGGTGTGTGGCAGCTATTTGGTTACGAGCTCAGCGTTCTGTGCCATGAAACAAGACAGAGACAAGTTTGATCTGAAAACATTTAAGGGCAGTGTCACCGATCATTCACCAAGATGATGAAAAGATCACTGTGGGGCCTTGTAGACTGACTCTGAGTGAAATTACCCCAAATATATCCTATGATCCTGCGAGGACAATGGCTTTCCATCTTGGCTGCTCATTAGAATCACCTGGGGAACGTCTACAGCTAGTGCTTCTCCAGGTGTCCTGGGTAGAGTTCTGACTTAATTGGACTGAGTGGTGCCTGGGCATCTGTCTATCTGAGAGTTTCCTTCTGGTGATTCTACATGCAGCCAAGGTTGAGACCAAGTGTATGAGTTAGCTTTGCCTGTGCTCCCAATAGCTGAAGGTCCATTCAGATGTCAGCATCCAATGGCCAAAGGGACCCAGTAAGTAACAAGGCCGCAGTAACATGACTTCTGTTGTAGGAGTGTTAAGTGAACATCCTCACGTTACAGATAAGGAACCAAAGCTGAGGGAGGTGAGGGCCCTCACTCAAGGTCATGAAGCAATAACTGTAACAGCTCTAGAATCAAGTTCTCCTCCAGGGACCAGATTTTGTTCTTTTGCTTTTTGGTCACGTTGTGTTCTAGTCCACATGCCATAAATCAGCTCACCTGGCGTGTTTCAAAAAGCCCTCGTATGTTAGCACTGAGAGGGGCCTCTGTCTACATTCTTGACTGTGTATTAGGGGTTTGTTTCATGCAGAGGTGGCTGGGGGTAGGCAGGGATGGAGGGAAGGATCAGAATGGATGAGGCTTGGATGCCCTGCCCCTGTTTCCATCAGAAGAACTCACAGTATATTTTGGTCTTCCAAAGAAAAAAAACTTTGAAGGCAAGTGTCCAATGCTAAGAAACAGAAAAGTAATATTAAAAGTAATAATTGAGTCCAACTAATCCTCTAGTGTTATAAAAGAGAAAACAAGGCCAAGAAGTTAAGACATTTCCAAGCCTCAAGCAGATGATGGCCCAGTCAAAAGTAGCCTCTCACTCTGTATCCTTATTTTCATAGTTATAACCACGGACCACGAAGCGACCAAAAGTTTCAGAATGATGCTAAGTAACAATGATATTGAGCATTACCGTATTATTTCTGATTTTATTAAAAACAGTGTTTGAAGTCTCATTGTAGTCTAGATGGATCTGTTTAGTGTTGTGAAGAAAAAAATCTGTTACAAGATAGTTCATTAGAGTTAATGAGACCATTATAAGCATCTGCAAAGATCAAATGATTTCTCTCTTATTTCGGCTATAGATGTGAAATATTAACAGACTTCCAAAAATCAAACCTCTTTGTATTTCCAGGTAAATACTTCTTGGTCATGGTGGCTTACTCTTTTAATACATTCATTTTATTTTAAATTTTCATTTTGAAATAATTATAGAGTCACAGGAAGTTGCAAAGATAGTACAAAGTGATCCCAAATTCCTTTCACCCAGTTTCTCCCAAAGGTTACAGTTTATGTTAACTATAAAACAGTATCGAAATCAGAAAAATTGACCTTGTTACAATAGGTAATGTGTAGCTTTCTCTCTTTCTTTTGTTACTTTCATAGTATTTTTTTGGTGATTTTGTTATTGTGGTAAAATATAACCTAACAGGGCTTCCCTGGTGGCGCAGTGGTTGAGAGGCTGCCTGCCGATGCAGGGGACACGGGTTCATGCCCCGGGCCGGGAAGATCCCACATGCCGCGGAGCGGCTGGGCCCGTGAGCCATGGCCGCTGAGCCTGCGCGTCCGGAGCCTGTGCTCCGCAACGGGAAAGGCCGCAACAGTGGGAAGCCAGCGTACCGTGCAAAAAAAAAAAAAAAAGTGTGTGTGTATATATATATATATATATAAAAAACCTAACAAAAATTATCCTTTTAACTGTGTTTAATTGTACAGTTCAGTGGTGTTAAGTAGCTTCATAATGTTGTATAACCATCACTACTATCCATTTCCCATACTTTTTCATCATCCCTAACAGAAGCTCTGTACCCATTAAAGAATAACTCCCATTTCTCCCTCCCTGCTGCCCCTGGTAACCATTATTCTACTTTCTGCCCCAGTGAATTTGCCTATTCTAGGTCTTTTACTGTGTTCTGGATTTCAATTTACAGTTTTGCACGAATGTCCCTATTTGTATAGTTTGATCATTTTGGTGCTTTACCAGCTACTCTGTGTAGCTGACAGTGTCACAAATACACACATTGGGGAAAAGAAGATGTTGGTCAAAGCACTACAAACTTCCAGTTATAAAGATGAAAACATCCTGGGAATCTAATGTACAGCATGGCGACTATAATTAACAATACCATGTTATATACTTGAAAGTTGCTAAGAGAATAGACTTTAAATGCTCTCACCACCACCACATAATGGTAATTATGTGAGGTGACAGATATGTTAATCTTATTGTGATAATCATTCACAATAGAAAAGTGTATCAAATCACCAGGTTGCACACCTTAAACTTACACAATGTTATATTGTCAATTATATTTCAATAAAGCTGGGGACAAAAAGGTAGAAGCAGTTGAAGGCCCAAACCAAGCCGATGACTTTATTTCCTCCTCCCATGGAAGATACAGACCCCTCCCTTCTCAATCAGGAAGCCCAATTACATTGATTGATATTAGACCTTTTTAAAACAGGCAAAAGGAAGAAATGTCACGTACCCTTTTATAGACTTGGAATCAAATGTAAGACTGCTTAGCTTTACAAAGAAAGTGACTGTTCTCTTAGCCAGCCCTGGAAATGGTTTAAAGATGAGACATCACATTAAATACAAACAAATAGTATACAATAAAGGATAGTTTATTTAACTGACTCTGTTATCTTTATCAGGAATCATTAGTACCTTGATTGTTTGGTAGATTTCAGAAAATAATTTGTGCTTTTCTTTATCCTTTGCTTAGGCAATATTCTTTCGAGCGTTCTTATGACTCCTAACGAGGAGAGTAAGTTATAACATGAGACTAGATTTTCCAAAATGTGTTCCAATAGATGTTGTGGGGAGGAAAAAAGAAATTTTCTGTGGCCAAATACATTTGGGGCAAATTGGATTAAACTAATTTAAACGAGTTTCTTTGCTACACGATTTCTCAAACCTTTAATATGCCATGTGTAGTATGAATCTCCAGGGCATGTAGCATGTAGAGTTTCCAAAACTGATTTTTCCGTAGAATTCCTTTTTCTGGGCCAACTTATAAGCAAGGTGCCAACAGAACACACTTTAAGGAAATAAAATTAAGAAGAAAAGAAGCAACAAAGGCATATTATGTAATTTGTTGAACATCAGTGGGCTTGAGTAAGTTGACAGACTTCAGCTGTAACATATGTCAATCTGGTATATTAAGGAATGTGTTAGTTTTCAAATACAGTAGATGATTAGGGCATACTGCCAACAGAGAGTTGACAGTACTGTCAACGATTAGTAATGAAATAAAGAACGAAAAGCCTGTGCATTTGTGATACGGATGCAAAACCATTTTTTTTTTTTTTTTTTTTTTTATGGTACACGGGCCTCTCACTGTTGTGGCCTCTCCCATCGCGGAGCGCAGGCTCAGTGGCCATGGCTCACGGGCCCAGCCGCTCTGCGGCATGTGGGATCCTCCCGAACCGGGGCACGAACCCGTGTCCCCTGCATCATCAGGCGGACTCTCAACCACTGCGCCACCAGGGAAGCCCTGCAAAACCATTTTGAGTTTTCTTAGGAGTTTAATAAAGCTGCATTATTGCTTAGAACTTGTGAAAAGATTTAAAACAGAAGAAGTTGTCTTGGACCTCAGTAAAAGGACTCGAGGAGCAATATCACCAATAAGTGAAGTAAAAATTTTGTACTAAGAGAATAATTGTGCTGTCACCCAAAAAACAGTCCTTAAAGATATATACGTGTGTGTATGTATATATATCCACATGCAGTTGACCCTTGAACAACACGGGTTTGAACTGCATGAGTCCACTTATACGCAGGGGTTTTTCAATAGATGTGTACTACACTATGGCGCAGTTCGTTGAATCTGCTGGTGCAGAACCACAGATACAGAGGGCCAACCATAAAGTTATATGCAGGCTGTCGATTGCATGGAGGGTCGGCTCCCCTAATGTCTGTGTTGTTCAAGGGTCAAATGGATGTAGAGAAAGAGAGAGAGATCGATTTTTAAGGCACTGGCTCATGTAATTGTGGAGGCTGGCAAGTTCAAAATCTGCAGGACAGGCCAGCAGACCAGAGATCCAGGGAAGAGTTGATGTTGCAACTTGAGTGTGAAGGCAGAGCGTAAGCAGAATTTTCTCTTTCTGGGGGAGGTCAGTCTTTCTTCTCTTAAGGTCTTCAATGGATTGGATGAGGCCCACCTTATTGTGGAAGGTCATCTGCTTTACTCAAAGTCTGTTGATTCAAATCCTCATCTCATCTCAGAAATACTCTGACGACAATATCTAGACTAATGTTTGACCAAATATCAGGGTATTGTCACCTACCGAGTTGACACATAAAACTAATTAACCCTTACAGTGACCTATGATATAAACTATCAAAATTAGGTAAGCTTAAAATTATCTGGGTCAACTTCACGTTGGGTCCCTAAAATATCTTAAAAATTAATAAATCCATCAGTAAAAATATTCTGTGAATCAGCCGACTCTTCTCTTGAAATCATTTAGAGCAGGGGGTAACCAACAATGGCCTGTGGCCTTGTTTTTGTATAGCCTGGGAACTAAGAATGGTTTTTGCATTTTTAAGTCATTGGGAAAAAATCAAAAGTAGAATAATATTTCATGGCTCATGAAAATATCATGAATTTCAAATTTCAGTGTCCATCAATAAAGTCTTATTGGAACTCGGTTCCTTCAGTTATGAATTGTCTATGGCTGTTTTGCACTATGCTGACAAAGTTAAGTAGTAGTAACAAAGACCACACGGCTGGACCCCAAGGCCTAAAATATTTACCATTTGACCCTTTAAACAGAAAAGCCTGTTAACCCCTGACGTAAACAAACAACTAGGGCTTCCCTGGTGGCGCAGTGGTTGAGAATCCACCTGCCGATGCAGGGGACACGGGTTCGTGCCCCGGTCCGGGAAGATCCCACATGCCGCGGAGCAGCTGGGCCCGTGAGCCGTGGCCGCTGGGCCTGCGCGTCCGGAGCCTGTGCTCCGTGAAGGGAGGGGCCACAACAGTGAGAGGCCCGCGTACCACCAAAAAAACCACAAACAACTAAGAGAAAGAAATTTTCATATGTTACTGGATTGAATTGGCATCCGATTACAGGCTGAAGAAGACATGTGAAAGATGAGTAGGTATAATGGGTTATTTGCAACAGCAAAGGATGATCTACCTTCTGTAGAATAGTTAAGTCCCAAATAACGACTTTAATGATATGAATTCTATGCTTTTTCTTTGGGTAGAGCAGGAAGGACATTTTCCTTCTGCTCTTGGGTGGAGGTGTCCTTCCTGTACCCAAGAGCCTATGCGTCCGTATTGCAAATGCACAGGCTCGTAGAGCAGGAAGGACAGTTTCCCTCAGTTAGCAACTGGTATATATCCTACATTTTCTTGATCCATTCATCTGTTGATGGACACTTAGGTTCTTTCCATACCTTGGCCTTTGTGAACACTGCTGCAATTTTCATGGGAGTGCAGATATCTCTTTGATATCCTATTTTCATTTCCTTTGGAAATATACCCAGACTTCTTGGCCACCTGAGATAGCAGTTTTCTCACAAGTCAATCAAAACCCTCTTGGGCTGGGTCTCCTAGACTCAGAGCCACAAGTCTATCAGATTTCCAGCCACCACAGTGGCTCTAATCACACTAATTTAATTCTTTCTGGAGTTGGGGCACAAAGGTTGTTTGCCTTTCTGGGTCTCTTAAAAGTGCCAGGTAGAATGCATTTGTTAAAATGAATTCATATTTATTCTGCTTTAAGCAATTTGGGACCACTGAGATAATCTGGAGTTCTAAAGTTTAGAATCCCTTTCTAGAAACTTTAAGTGTTTGGATACCCCAGAAAGAATGATTCCCTTGTCATATCTCTTAGAGCTAACACTGAAAAGTTTGGATGGGCCAGAGATGAATATTCAAATAAATAAGAGCACTTTTCGAATTCTAGCCTCTATTGGTTTCACATGGCAATAGCACCCATCTGATGTGGCCATCCCGGAGACAGCTGAGTCACAGACGGTCTGCCTCACAAACAGATGACTAACAAATACACCAAGCACTGGTACCCACAAAAGGGGGGTGGGTAGTGGAGTTGAGAGGGAGGAAAAGAGGGGGGAGGGGCATTCAGAGCCCAAGCAGGCAACTTTAAGATTATTGCCAACTGACACGTCTAGGAAGTCTTTTTGGCTCAGCCCTTTTGCCACCATTTCACTGGACCTGGAAACCAGCAAGATCCTAGGCTGTTTGCTCTACCTGAGTGTTAAATGGGGTCTCTGGCCACACTTACATGTTATATACAGACACATGTTATATACATGTTAAATACAGACCAGGATTAAATGACAGGTCTCCTTTTTCTCTACTACAGAGAGTAGAGATTCAAGTTCAAGGTCTCGTTTATGACCTTTGATGAGTCCTTTAGTTGGTGGCCTCAGTTTTCTCATCTGTGGACTGGAAACAATAAGGAGATGGCAGTCTTAGCATATTCAGCTCTTTGCATGACACCTTCAGAGACACCTAGACGAATTGAACTGTGCTGAGGAGAGTGGACCAGGATGACGAGGGGGATGGAAAGCCATACGTTTTTGAAGAAAACGGGCCTGGGCAACCTGAATACAAAGACACTTTGGAGGGCAAGATAATTGTCTTTATTCTAAGAACTCTTATGTGGAAAAGAGAGTAAGTTCAAAAACTTGGGCCAAGGTGGGCCAAAGGGTGGAAGTGACAAGATTCACGTCAAGGAAGATTTTTTTCAGTCGTCAGAGGTATTTTTTAAACAGTGTGCTCTGCCTGCGTGATGGTGAATTTCTTTTTACTAGAGGAATCTAAATAGAGCGTGAACAACCACTTATAAGAGCCTTTGGGCTTCAAATGGCAGAAGCATCTGGAACACAGTAAAGTTGTCTTCAACCTGGAAATTCGGATTCTCTATACCTGTCCTGATTATTCTATTAAAAAAGGAACTAATGTATGAGAAAAAACACTGGAAAGACTTAGATTTATGGACGTCAGAGATGTCACAGATACAGGATGACAACAGGAGTAGCAAGAGAGCCTTTCAAAGCTCGTGCTCCTATATAGTGCCAGCATGCAGTCAAAGGTGAGTGGCTAAAAGTACACTCTGTTCAATGAGAGGAAGAGAGCTGAAGCTTCTAACCACAAGAAGGAAATGGTTTCAGCTTTTCCTTGATCCTCTACCCATTTGTATTTGATGGATCTGTTGGATGAAGAAATGGAAGGTGAAGATGGGATTAGGGGAAGGAGAGAACACCTAACATTCATTCAAATCAAGGACTAGTGTTAGAGCTGCCCTATAAAGAGAGGGGAACTGTGGCTCTTGTCTTTGCCCTCTTGCCCCATGGTGAGCAGTCATGGGACTCACCAATATGTCCCACAGAGGGTGACAGTGAAGGGTGTCTGCATGATGGGGAGGAAAGCTGCAGACCCGCTCTGTCTGAGCAACTCACACTTAGAATTTCCTGCTCAGTGTCAATGAAATGGAGACCAGGAAGTCATCCTACAGAAGGTTCGGTGCATGACAATTCTTAGACTATATTAACTCTTGGGTATGCAGCCTTGCACATGTTAGTTTTCAAGTACATGTCATGCATTTTATACATAGGGTATAAAATATTAGCACACACTTTAGTGCTGGAAGTATTTTTTGTTTTATCAGATTTATTCACCGTTAAGTAAGCTTTGTGTCACTCACCTTGTCCTTCAAACAGTTCCCATTTACCACAGAATGGTGAGTACACTCAGAATTACTCAGTGGGGGGCATTCTTGAGGAAACTGACATCTCATTTATATTGAATCCAATTTTTCTTCTACTTTAATAGTTCAGACTGTCCCTCCTTAATGGTCAGCTGGATAACTGCACTTATTTGGATTACCTAGAAGAGTATATCTTTCTTGGCAAGGCACCCAGAGATGGTGGTGGCCTCAATTAAATCTTCAACAGATTTTTATTCTGATGATGATTAAGAGTGTGACCTAATGTCCTGTCTAACCACTTGAGTATGAGGCCAAACTCTTAAATATGATTTCCGAGAACTCCTTAGAGGCAACAGCTTTAAAGAGAGTATGAAGGAAAGGAGCCCCAGAGATGTATAAAGAACTCTGTTCTGCTCAGTAAATAATGACCATCAACTGCAGAAATCCAAGAAAAAGCCTCAAGACTGAACCAGAGATGAACAAAAAGAATTGACAATAAGGCAAAGGGTTAAAGCAGGCTTCATTAGTATTTTCCAAATGAGGCTATACATGGGCAGGAAGTGGTTTAAGACTGTTTAGGAACCCGAATCTATGAAAAATCAAAGTGAGGAAATAGGGAATATTCATTTAAAATAAAGTAAACCATGAAAAGGGAATTCTTTTTTTTTTTCATAAATTAATTAATTTATTTTTTGGCTGCATTGGGTCTTCGTTGCTGTGCACAGGCTTTCTCTAGTTGCAGCGAGCGGGGGCTATTCTTTTGCGGTGCGCAGGCTTCTCGTTGCCGTGGCTTCTCTTGTTGCAGAGCACGGGCTCTAGGGCACTTGGGCTTCAGCTGCTGTGGCTCGCAGGCTCTAGAGCGCAGGCTCAGTAGTTGTGGCTCACGGGCTTAGTTGCTCTGCAGCATGTGGCATCTTCCCAGACCAGGGCTCGAACCCGTGTCCCCTGCATGAGCAGGCGGATTCTCAACCACTGCACCACCAGGGAAGCCCTGAAAAGGGAATTCTAATCCCTCTCTTCTGTGACCACTTGGAGTCCTCCTCCCTAAGAGTGGACATAAATACTACATTATCTAATAGAGTGTGTGAGGGATGGAGAGGCAGATGAGAACAGAAAATGTACTGTAAAGTGCTTCCCAATGGCATAGAGATACACTTCATCTTCCACTTGTGTGAGGATTGAGGCTAAAGTGAGGGCTGGGTGTAGATTTTACACCAGCCCTCAAGCAGTCTGCCTGTGACATGGGACAGGCTTGGAAGCTTTTAGCTCCCAGTTGGTCTCCCAGTGGAAAATAGCTCCCCAGGTCACCTAAGGAGGACTCTCTGGAAACTGCCTTAGTCCACAGGCTAAGTCCACTCCAGCTCCCCACCCTGGAGAAGCAGCTCATCCTGTAGCTCACTCCCACTCCTCTTCCTCAGGAGGAAAAGAAATGCAGGCTCTCCAAGTTGCAGTCAGGACATGGTGAGTAATATAGAGATGGACAGGGAATGAGTGAAATCCCATAGATTTTTCCTCTGTCTCAAGACTTCTCTCCTCCCGTGAGCTGGCGAGGCAATTCTCCGATGTCATGACTGCAAACATCTGATACTCCAGAAGGGAAGCAATGGGGAAGGTGGAGCATGGAAATCAAGAGTCCAGCCAGAACATCCCAAAGTGAGAAAGACTCCCTGCCTGCCCTGAATCACTTTGAGGAACCCGTGGCTATCAGCACCGTGGGAAGCCCTAGCAGCTTCCGTCCCAGAGGTCCTGGCAATAATCTCCTTGGTAAATCCAGGGCTAGTCAACAGTTCAGAGTGCTTGCTCCAAGTTGCTGGGCTAGGCCATGCAGAATACACGGCTATGAAAAACGACATCTCAAGGCTGTAAGTGTTAAGTAAGAAGGATGATACAGGGGTCTGTGAGTTTTCAGAGCGGGAGACAACCAATGACAGACTCTTGAGTATCTGTCCTTCCATTTCAGGCTAAGTGGGTCCTCCAGTGACCTCTAGCTTTGGCCTTGTCCCAAAGGCTTAAGGTAGGGATACAAGCCCAGTCTACATTATGTAAACCAGGATTGTGTGGTCACTGCAGAACCGTTCATGCAAAGGCTACAGTTGTAGGATGTAGGCAGTGTTATGACAATGGCAGTGACGAACTAAAGGAGAGGGCAGTCAGCTAAGTGAGCTCATTCCATTTACTGATTGGGTCACCTACCTTTTTTTTTTCTATGAATCTATTAATATTTTCAGGACCATAGCACCGATTTAGCAATGGAAAAGACAACTGTAATTTATCACCTAACTCTGCCTAAGTTCTGGGCTAGGATGGGAGAAAAGAAAATATAGATTTTCTGGGGAACTTGATGATCTAATTTGGAACTTATGATCTAGTTTGAAACATCAGATGAACGTACAAAATGACTTGATACTTGGGGAGTGAGGTGCGGATGTGTCAGTGTCAGAGGCTGAAGAAGTGAGATGGGTTGGTGAGCCTATAACGACACAAAGAAGGGCTTGGGTTAGACATGCGAGGTTGGGTTGCATTTGGGGTCTGGGGGTCTGGCAATGGCAAAGCAGAGAAGTTTTGTGTGTGGAGCACAGAGTGATCCACCTAACAAGGATAGAAGATTTGGTAGTGAGGAGTAATCAGAAAAGGAGACGGGAAGGACAGGAGTAAGGGCATGGTTTTTTGTGCTTTTTTTTGCGGTACGCGGGCCTCTCACTGCCGTGGCCTCTCCCGTTGCGGAGCACAGGCTCCGGACGCGCAGGCTCAGCGGCCATGGCTCACGGGCCCAGCCGCTCCGCGGCACGTGGGATCCTCCCGGACCGGGGCACGAACCCGTGTCCCCTGCATCGGCAGGTGGACTCGCAACCACTGCGCCACCAGGGAAGCCTCAAGGGTATGGTTTTGAAGTCAGATTTGAATCCCAGCTCTGTTTCATTGTAGCTGTGTGACCTGGAGCAAGTTAGTTAACCTACGACGAATCTCAGTTTCCTCATCTGTAAGATGGAGCTGTATATGTCATCAGGGTTTAAGGATTAAAAGAGACAACTCCATACCTGGACTTATAAGGTTGCAACAAACACTAGCTCTTACACTTTTTTCGTCTCTATGAGGGTAGGGACTATCTGTCCTTTCTGTCATTGTTTTCTAACACAGTGCGTAGTAAGCTGTCAGTACATGGTTCTGAATAAATAAGTGAGTGAATGAACAGAAGACATGAAAGAGCAAAGTGGCCTAAGTGAGCATACCCATAAGGTCATCACCAGGAGTACCAAATTTCTTTAAATCAATTGCCACATTTATTTAGATAGAATTTCCTCCTTTGGAGTATTTCCTCCTCGGGTCATGGGAAAAGCAAACACACAAAACACAGAGAACCTGATATCTCATTGATGGCATTAAAAAGAGGATTATCCAAAGGAATAATGTATGGTAACAGTATCATGTTCAAATAAATCCAATTATTTATTTGTAAAAGTTCAATGAGTGTTCAGGTTTCTCTATAGCAAAGCAACAAATAACTCTGTCCATTATATAAAACGCTAGCTCATTTGTTCAGGTGCACAATAGAGAGAGTTATGGCACAATTTGAAGAACAGTATTTCTTCAACTGATAAATGATGCGTATACAATTACGATTAGCCACAATAGCCAAAAAAAAAAAAGAATCTGATATTCAATTTAGCAGGTTAGTTTACTGTAATATAAATTAATTGGAATTTTAAATCTGACTCTTCATGCACCTGGAATATTGTATGTTGTGTCTGACTGAACGAGATAAAACGGATTTGGCTGGGAGGCCAAGAGAGGAAGGTTAATAATATTACCGTCACACTCATCGAGCGCCTGCTTCCGATGTGTGATATCTCATAATCCTCACAGTTCCAGGGACTAGGGCAGGTAATCTTGGAGGTCCATTTTGGAATTCTGTCTCCCACGAGCCCTCAATATGATCCATGTGTCTTATTCACATCTCCCAATGTGCCTTCATATCTCCCAGCATCTTTCACAGAGAATCCTCTTCTAAGAGTAAGTTCACTTTGCTTGCATTGCTCAGACAACTGCTTAGCTCAGTTCTCTTCTTTATCTGGCCTGCACGCACATAGCTAAAGTCTGTTTAACTCCAGTGAATCTTTAAAATGTGTCCCAGACCCAGTGTTAAGAGAATTGAAATCACAATAACATGGCAAATTCTTGCTATTTTACCTGATCTCATTGTTAATTACAAAATTATGCAGAATGAGTCTTTGAATTTACAATGATGTCAGCTTACATCCCGTCTATTGCTGTTCCATGGGCCCAAAAATCTTTCAATAGATACAAATTGGAATTGGAATTGGAAAAACTTTGGGCCGTGGTGTAGCCGGTTTTCCAGAGAAGTATTTTTCACTGACACGGTGGAAATCTAGACAGGCTTCTCCCTCAGGATTATCATAAGAGTGTGGAAATATCAAGCAGCCCTAAATACAGTCCAAGATTTTATGTTTTCTGGTTTTTACAAACTGTCAGTTTTGGTTCTTATTGAGCAACAAGCAGTTTCGTTGTTTATTGGAATAAACAGGGCGAGTAACAATTCTTTCTTTCCAAGTGCTGGATCTTTCCATTCATTTAAACTAAAAAAATATTTCTGGTATGCCCATAAGAGGCAAGAATGTAGAACTGCAGAGCATGCATTAGAAAGGATTTGCAATGCCTCCCTCAGGTCATTTCCCGGAGGTGATCAGACTCTCCGTGTTTTGTTTTCCATTTAAATCTTTGCAAACACAAATTGGATACCCATTCTCTTGTGGTGGAATTGGAAGATACCTTAAGAAATGAATAAATTAAGAATTGACATTCCTGACTAAATCTTCATTTTAAAGCAAGCAAACCTAGCATCAAGTCTCTGAGCAAAGAGCTTACATACAATGAGGCTGGATACGCCCCGCTGTGAAGCTTGAGGCTCTGCAATGGGGTTGGGGGACTGTGGGTAGAGGATGTTCTGTAGTTGGATGATGGTGATAGAGAATGAGTCGCTGACACTCAGGATGGGGGTGTGAGCACAGCTGAGGCCATAAACTTAGGTCTTTTCCTCATCGGATTGAAGGGCACATCTCATTCCCTTCTGTCTAGAGCACCACGTTTTAAAGGCTCCGTTTGAGGCTCCCTTGCTCTAAACTGGAGAACAATCACAGAGGAAGGGTTTTTTTTTTTTTTTTTCTCTTTTTACACTTCAGGAGGCTCTCCTTCCAGCATATCCTTAGAACCAATATCCTAGAGCCTGTGAGTAGAAATAGATTTTTTCCACCATTTTTTTCTGTACATGTTATGGAAATTCTTTAGCCTGATCACAGATCTTCACATCCCATCCAGTATATTCAATTGACGGGTTGGTGGTTTTAGAAATCAGTCCTGATCACCCATCATAATTCCCTGGGATTTCTTTCTCGTTTTATTCAGCGACTTCGTGACATTACTATGTGGAGTCCTCCTCTTCCCTATCTTAAAAAGAACCGTCTTCTTGTGGCATAATTTTCTTAAATCTGTTCAGTTTCCAGTGACAAATCCATGAATTTTTTTTCTCCCTACTCTCTTATTGGTCTAAATCCATCTCTTGATGGGCCTCCGAGGAGAAAAGAAGGATTCACTCCATTGGATTTGAGCGTGTTTTGCTGCCTTGTGTAAAAATCTTTGCGGGCAAATTGCTTGAAGCATGAGTCAGATTTTATTATAAGAAACTCCCCAATACTGCCCAATTCCTTTGTTGTGACAAACGAACTATTACAAAGCTTAAAGAATGTTTTAGCTGAAAGGGGTCACAGACCCTACTGAGTCCAGCCTTCTCATTCTGCAGACAAGGGAACTGAGATTCAGACAGTTTTAATGAATGAGACCAAAGGGAAATTGCATAGAGATTGAAGATCTTGTACCAGAGCTCCCAATGTTAAAGTACAATTCAATTTCATCTGAGTTCCCCTGAAAAGAGTATAATCATGAATACAAGCTCTGTTTTGATGTTAATTTTAACCACATGTCCCAGAGTCAGGTTTAGCACTTAACTGGCTCTTGCCCACATTCCTGCTAAAGCATATAAACTGCCAGGAAATTAAATTTTGCTTCATCTTTTGTCTGATAGAAATGGAATCTTTGAGTAAGGTGGTATTTGAAATTCCTCCTTTTTAGTTAGAATTCCACTATTCCCTGTTCATTTTTATGAAGTGTTAAGCTGGTCACGCGGCCATACCCCCAAAAAACAACGCACAGGGTATTGCTTGTTAGTGTGTGTAAAGGGGAAATTTTAGCCTGACTTTGGAGTAGGTGCAGATGGGTTCAGAAAATGTACCTGTCAGGCCATTAACACATTTTTGGTTTTTCCCCCACTCATCAGTAACAATATATTTATGATGACCATAAGAATCAGAAGTTCCAGAGTTTGGGATTGTATTAAAGATCTTATTGTACTTTTATCACTGTCTGAATTATTATTAACCTAGCCTTTTAAAAAAAACGGCCAGTGGTTTCCGCCTTTTGACTTAACCAAACTGAATCCTAATTTTCTCTAAAACAGTGGTTCTCAATTAAGGGTGACTTGGCTACCCCTAAGGAGATTCAGAAAAGCCTGGAGATGTTTTTGACTGTCACAGCGGGGTGTGTGGGGGAGTCTATGCTACAGTCGTTTAGTGGGTAGACACCAGGGATGCTGCTCAACACCTCACAGTGTGCAGGACAACACCCTCACAACAAAGAATTATCTGGCTCAAAAAGCCAATAGTGCCGCAGACAAAGAGAACAGATTTGTGGTTGCTAAGAGGGGGGAGGGGCGGGATGGACTGGGCGTTTGGGGTTAGTAGACGCAAACTATTACATATAGAATGGATAAACAACACGGTCCTACTGTGTAGCACAGGAAACTGTATTCAATATCCTGGGATAAACCATAATGGAAAAGAATATAAAAAGGAATATATATATATATATATATATACATATATATATATATACATATATATGTGTGTGTGTGTGTGTGTGTATAACTGAGTCACTTTGCTATACAGTGGAAATTAACACAACATTGGAAATCAAATGTACTTAAATAAAAAAATTTTTAGGACTTCCCTGGTGGCACAGTGGTTGAGAATCAGCCTGCCAATGCAGGGGACATGGATCGATCCCTGGTCCAGGAAGGTCCCACATATCGCAGAGCAACTAAGCCCGTGCGCCACAACTACTGAGCCTGCGCTCTAGAGCCTGCAAGCCAGAACTATTGAAGCCCATGCACCTAGAGCCTGTGCTCCGCAACAAGAGAAGCCACCACAATGAGAAGCCGGCGCACCGCAACAAAGAGTAGCCCCTGCTCGCCTCAGCTAGAGAAAGCCTGCGCACAGCAACAAAGACCCGATGCACCCAAAACTAAATTAAAAACTAAAATTAGGACTTCCCTGGTGGCGCAGTGGTTAAGAATCCGCCTGCCAATGCAGGGAACACAGGTTCAAGCCCTGGTCCGGGAAGATCCCACATGCCGTGGAGCAACTAAGCCCGTGCACCATAACTGCTGAGCCTGCACTCTAGAGCCCACAAGCCACAACTACTGAGCCCGCATGCTGCAACTACTGAAGCCTGTGCACCTAGAGCCCACGGTCCGCAACAAGAGAAGCCACTGCAATGAGAAGCCCGTGCACCGCAACGAAGAGTAGCCCCCACTTGCTGCAACTAGAGGAGGCCCGCACGCAGAACAAAGACCCAACACAGCCAAAAATAAACAACAACAACAAAAATTAAAAAATTAAATAAAGGGGTAAGACTGGAAGAAAGGAAGTGATAATATGGATGAACAGAAAAGCCTAGAAAACAAACAAAAAAAAAAACACAAAAAAAATTTGTTTAAAAAGCCAATAGTGCCAAGGTTGAGAAAATTTGTGCTAAAAAGAATAATTCCAGTCTGCACACCAAAGATGAGTGCAATATGGTTAATATTCTTAGAGCTTTTAAAGTTGCTAAATAAACATTGAGGACTATAACTATAACTATAACTCTAAATACCATTCTTCAATGGAAACCAGAATACACCAAAGTGAAAAATATATATTTAATGGGTTTAACTGAAAGCTAGAGAAGACAATTAAATATGAACTAAAGAGTGGTATAGCATAGCATTCAATAATTTTACCATATACATATGTACATACATACATATAGACATACATTAGAAACTCACATACACACACACAAAACCTACTTTATCAAGATTCAGGGCCATTTCTATTTTTAAGCTATGATGAAAGGGCCTTTTATCATACTGGGTTGACATACTTTGTCAACAGTCCTCATACCGAGCCATTGTTCATCCAGGTCAATATTGTGTGCTTGTCCATGAGATTTTATCAGTTAGTTTTTGCTGCATAAAAACACCATTCCAAAATTCAATAGCTTTCATCAGTAGACATTTGCTTTCACGTTCTTTGGTCTATAGGTTGATTGAATGGCTGATTTAGGTTTGGCTCAGCTCAGTGGTTCTTCTTGGGGCTGTGGGTCTTGCTTGGCTTAGCTTTGGGTTGGACTTGGATTTGCTCCTTGTGTGTTCTTTTACCGGGCTGAAGGAACAGTAGGTACTTTTGGGAGGATCATCTCATAGTGATGACAGATGTGCAACTCAGGGAGCAGAAACGTGGGGCACCTTAAGACCTGGGCTCAAAACTGGCACAACTGTCACTTCTGCCCACATTCCATTAGCCAAAGCGAGTCACGAGGCTTGGGCTGGTATCAGTGGAGTAGAGGAATGTTCTTTGCCATCAGTGGGAAGGACTGCAGTCAAATGACAAAGAGTACGGAAGTTGGGGACCATAATGTAATCTACAATAGGCATTATGGTAGTTCCCTATGACATTATCTCAAAAGTTTCATGGGTCATTTTAAAGCAGTTCTGACACCTTGAACCCATTATGGCTAGATCATCCATAAACTTATATAATATTTTAAGTTTAATTTTCTTTCATTGTGAAATTAATAAAAAATTTATTTGAGAATATATAAAAAGTGTAGAAGACTAGAATAAAAAAAAATCAACCACAACATTACAATCCACAGAAAATGACAATGTTTTGGTGTATTTATTTTTAGCATTAAAATGCTTTTGGATTACAGAAGTAATTTTTGCCTATGTTGAGAGTTTGGAAAGTAGCAAAAAGTGAAAAAATCACTTGAAATCCCACCCCATAACAATTGTCTCTGTTAACATTTTTCTATGCACAGGATTTGTTATATTTATTTGGTATCAAACTATATCTGAATTTCTCATCCTGACTTTTCTCACCAAAATATATGCTAAGTATTTCCTGTGTCATTAAACATGCATTGCAAACAAAATGATAATAGCAGTCAAAAATTCGAGCACAAGAAGCAAGAAGAACTACAATCCTGCAGCCTGGTGAACAAAAACCACATTCACAGAAAGATAGACAAGATGAAAAGGCAGAGGACTACGTATCAGATGAAGGAACAAGATAAAACCCCAGAAAAACAACTAAATGAAATGGAGATAGGCAATCTTCCAGAAAGAGATTTCAGAATAATGATAGTGAAGATGATCCAGGACCTCGGAAAAAGAATCGAGGCAAAGATCGAGAAGATGCAAGAAATGTTTAACAAAGATCTAGAAGAATTAAAGAACAAACAAACAGAGATGAGCAATACAATAACTGAAATGAAAAATACACTAGAAGGAATCAATAGCAGAATAACTGAGGCAGAAGAATGGATAATTGACCTGGAAGACAGAATGGTGGAATTCACGGCTGTGGAACAGAATAAAGAAAAAAGAATGAAAACAAATGAAGACAGCTTAAGAGACCTCTGAGACAACATTAAACGCAACAACATTCGTGTTATAGGGGTCCCAGAAGGAGAAGAGAGAGAGGAAAGACCCAAGAAAATATTTGAAGAGATTATAGTCGAAAACTTCCCTAACATGGGAAAGGAAATAGCCACCCAAGTCCAGGAAGTGCAGAGAATCCCATACAGGATAAATCCAAGGAGAAATATTCTGAGACACATAGTAATCAAATTGGCAAAAATTAAAGACAAAGAAAAATTATTGAAAGCAGCAAGGGAAAAATGACAAATAACATACAAGGGAACTCCCGTAAGGTTAACAACTGATTTCTCAGCAGAAACTCTACAAGCCAGAAGGGAGTGTCATGATATACTTAAAGTGATGAAAGGGAAGAACCTACAACCAAGATCACTCTACCCGGCAAGGATCTCATTCAGATTTGATGGAGAAATCAAAAGCTTGACAGACAAGCAAAAGCTAAGAGAATTCAGCACCACCAAACCAGCTCTACAACAAATGCTAAAGGAACTTCTCTAAGTGAGAAGTGCAAGAGAAGAAAAGAACCCACAAAAAGAAACCCAAAACAATTAAGAAAATGGTTATAGGAACATACATATTGATAACTACCTTAAACATGAATGGATTAAGTGCTCCAACCAAAAGACACAGGCTTGCTGAATGGATACAAAAACAAGACCCATATATATACTGTCTACAAGAGACCCACTTCAGACCTAAGGACACATACAGACTGAAAGTGAGGGGATGGAAAAAGATATTCCATGCAAATGGAAATCAAAAGATTTCATTTTGATTTTTATTTTGATTACTCCAGCTGGAGTAGCAATACTCATATCAGATAAAATAGACTTTAAAATAAAGAATGTTACAAGAGACAAAGAAGGACACTACATATGATCAAGAGATCAATCCAAGAAGAAGATATAACAATTATAAGCACCCCAATACATAAGGCAACTGCTAACAGCTCTAAAAGAGGAAACTGACACAATAATAGTGGGGGACTTTAACACCTCACTTACACCAATGGACAGATCATCCAAACAGAAAATTAATAAGGAAACACAAGCTTTAAATGACACAATAGACCAGATAGATTTAACTGATATTTATCGGGCATTCCATCCAAAAACAGCAAATTACACTTTCTTCTCAAATGTGCACGGAACATTCTCCAGGATAGATCATATCTTGGGTCACAAAACAAGCCTCAGTAAATTTAAGAGAATTGAAATCATATCAAGCATCTTTTCTGACCACAATGCTATGAGACTAGAAATGAATTACAGGGAAAAAAACCACAAACACATGGAGGCTAAACAATATGTTACTAAATAACCAAGAGATCACTGAAGAAATCAAAGAGGAAATCAAAAATTACCTAGAGACAAATGATAATGAAAACATGATGATCCAAAACCTATGGGATGCAGCAAAAGCATTTCTAAGAGGGAAGTTTATAGCTATACAAGCCTACCTCAAGAAACAAGAAACATCTCAAATAAACAATCTAACCTTACACCTAAAGGAACTAGAGAAAGAAGAACAAACAAAACCCAAAGTTAGCAGAAGGAAAGAAATCATCAAGATAAGAGCAGAAACAAATGAAATAGAAACAAAGAAAACAATAGGAAAGATCAATAAAACTAGAAGCTGGTTCTTTGAGAAGATAAACAAAATTGATAAACCATTAGCCAGACTGATCAAGAAAAAGAGGGAGAAGACTCAAATGAATAAAATTGGAAATGAAAAAGGAGAAGTTACAACAGACAGTGCAGAAATACAAAGCATCCTGAGGAGACTGCTACAAGCAACTCTTTGCCAATAAAATGGACAACCTTGAAGAAATGGACAAATTCTTAGAAAGGTATAACCTTCCAAGACAGAAGCAGGAAGAAATAGAAAAATGTGGACAGACCAATCACAAGTATGAAATTGAAACTGTGATTAAAAATCTTCCAACAAACAAAAGTCCAGGACTAGATGGCTTCACAGGTGAATTCTATCAAACATTTAGAGAAGAGCTAGCACCCATCCTTCTCAAACTCTTCCAAAAAATTGCAGAGGAAGGAACACTCCCAAACTCATTCTATGAGGCCACCATCACCCGGATATCAAAACCAGACAAAGATACTACAAAAAAGAACATTACAGGACTTCCCTGGTGGCGCAGTGGTTGCGAGTCTGCCTGCCAATGCAGGGGATGTGGGTTTGTGCCCCCGTCCGGGAAGATCCCACATGCCGCGGAGCGGCTGGGCCTGTGAGACATGGCTGCTGGGCCTGCACGTCTGGAGCCTGTGCTCCATGAAGGGAGAAGCCACAACAGTGAGAGGCCCGCATACCGCAAAAAAAAAAAAAAAAAAAAAAGAATATTACAGACCAATATCACTGATAAATATAGATGCAAAAGACCTCAACAAAATACTAGCAAACAGAATCCAATGACACATTAAAAGGATCATACACCATGATCAAGTGGGATTTATGCAAGGATTGCAAGGATTCTTCAATATATGCAAATCAATCAATGTGATACACCATATTAACAAATTGAAGAAGAAAAACCATATGATCCACTCAATAGATGCAGCAAAAGCTTTTGACAAAATTCAACACCCATTTCTGATAAAAAGTCTCCAGAAAGTGGGCATAGAGGGAACCTACCTCAACATAATAAAGGCCATATATGACAAACCCACAGCAAACATCATTCTCAATGGTGAAAAACTGAAAGCATTTCCTCTAAGATCAGGAACAAGACAAGGATGTCCACTCTCACCACTATTATTAAACATAGTTTTGGAAGTCCTAGCTACAGCAATCAGAGAAGAAAAATAAATAAAAGGAATACAAATTTGGAAAAGAAGAAGTAAAACCATCACTGTTTGCAGATGACATGATACTATACATAGAGAATCCTAAAGATGCCACCCGAAAACTATTAGAGCTAATCAATGAATTTGGTAAAGAAGCAGGATACAAAATTAATGCACAGAAATCTCTTGCATTCCTATACACTAATGATGAAAGATCTGAAATAGAAATTAAGGAAACACTCCCATTTACCACTGCAACAAAAAGAATAAAATACCTAGGAGTAAACCTACCTAGGGAGACAAAATACCTGTATGCAGAAAACTATAAGACACTGATGAAAGAAATTAAAGATGATACCAACAGATGGAGAGATATATCATGTTCTTGGATTGGAAGAATCAATATTGTGAAAATGACTATACTACCCAAAGCAATCTATAGATTCAATGCAATCCCTATGAAACTACCAATGGCATTTTTTACAGAACTGGAACAGAAAATCTTAAAATTTGTATGGAGACAAAGAAGACCCCAAATAGCCAAAGCAGTCTTGAGGGGGAAAATAGGAGCTGGAGGAATCAGACTCCCTGACTTCAGACTCTACTACAAAGCTACAGTAATCAAGACAGTATGGTACTGGCACCAAAACAGAAGTATAGATCAATGGAACAGGATAGAAAGCTCAGAGATAAACCCACGCACATATGGTCACCCTTATCTTTGATAAAGGAGGCAAGGATATACAGTGGAGAAAAGACAGCCTCTTCAATAAGTGGTGCTGGGAAAACTGGACAGGTACATGTAAAAGTATGAAATTAGAACACTCCCTAACACCATACACAAAAATAAACTCAAAATGGGTTAAAGACCTAAATGTAAGGCCAGACACTATCAAACTCTTAGAGGTAAACATAGGAAGAACACTCTAGGACATAAATCACAGCAAGATCCTTTTTGATCCATCTCCTAGAGTAATGGAAATAAAACAAAAATAAACAAATGGGACCTAATGAAACTTAAAAGCTTTTGCACAGCAAAGGAAACCATAAATAAGACAAAAAGACAACCCTCAGAATGGGAGAAAATATTTGCAAACAAATCAAGGGACAAAGGATTAATCTCCAAAGTACATAAACAGCTCACGCAGCTCAGTATTAAAAAAACAAACCTAATCCAAAAATGGTCAGAAGACCTAAATAGACATTTCTCCAAAGAAGACATACAGATGGCCAAGAGGCACATGAAAAGCTGCTCAACAACACTAATTGTTAGAGAAATGCAAATCAAAACTACAATGAGGTATCACCTCACACTGGTTAGAATGGGCTACATCAGAAAATCTACAAACAACAAATGCTGGACAGGGTGTGGAGAAAAGGGAACCCTCTTGCACTGTTGGTGGGAATGTAAATTGATACAGCCACTATGGAGAACAGTATGGAGGTCCCTTAAAAAACTAAAAATATAATTACCATATGATCCAGCAATCCCACTACTGGGCATATACCCAGAGAAAACCATAATTCAAAAAGACACATGCCCCCCAGCGTTCATTGCAGCACTACTTACAATAGCCAGGTCACAGAAGCAACCTAAATGCCCATCGACAGACGAATGGATAAAGAAGTCGTGGTACATATATACAATGGAATATTACTCAGCCATGAAAAGGAACGAAATTGGGTCATTTGTAAAGACATGGATGGATCTAGAGACTGTCATACAGTGTGAAGTAAGTCAGAAAGATAAAAACAAATATCGTATATTAATGTATATATGTGGAACCTAGAAAATGGTACAGATGAACTGGTTTGCAGAGCAGAAATTGAGACACAGAAGTAGAAAAAAAACATATGGACACCAAGGCGGGAAAGCGGCAGGGTGTTGGGGGTGGTGGTGTGATGAATTGGTAGATTGGGATTGACATGCATACACTGATGTGTATAAAATGGATGACTAATAAGAACCTGCTGTATAAAAAAATAAATTAAATTTAAAAAAAATTCGAGCACATAGAGGTCCTCTATCCAATCACTTATTTAAATTATTATTATTATTATTTTTTTTTTTGTGGTACGTGGGCCTCTCACTGTTGTGGCCTCTCCCATTATGGAGCACAGGCTCCAGACACACAGGCTCAGCGGCCATGGCTCACGGGCCCAGCCGCTCCGCGGCACGTGGGATCCTCCCGGACCGGGGCACGAACCCATGTCCCCTGCATCGGCAGGCAGATTCTCAACTACTGCGCCACCAGGAAAGGCCCCTATTTAACTTATTTTTATCTTCATCTGTGGATACTCTTAAGATAGTGCTTTCTGCACTAGTAATAGAGCACATCTTTGAAAAGCAAATGCAAAAGGAGTGTATCCCTAATATTGTCAAATTCTGGTTTTATCCAACTTTCAGTAGTTGACATAGTGATTGAAACAACTCAACCACTTCTCGCAAGGATAACCAGGACAGGAGCCAAACTTCACCAATGCCAACAAAAGTGACAATAATTCTTTAAATGTTCATACCTGGCTTATTTATTCTCCTGGAACCAATAGTAACATATGCTTTCCTTCTGATACTGTCTAGTGGTTTTCTTCTAAGGACTGACAGTATGATACGTGTTCCATCTGGTGATTGTGTAACTAGACTAAGGCATATTAAGGCTTTAAATCACAGAATTTTGAGTTTCTAATTTGAATTACTTTTCATTAGAAGAACTTGTAGGGCTGCATGTGGAGTCCTGGGAGCCATGCGAGCCCTCTGGTTGACCACTTAGCAGTGGCAATACTTGCACATGGATGAGGCTTGAAGTGTTAGCAGATGCAAATGGTTCAAGGATTAAGTTTTAAATGTTTACCTAACTATCCCTTTATACACTGCAAATCGACATCTAATATTGTTAAAAGAGATGTACAGACCAGGTGTGTTCGTTTTCTAGGGCTGCCTTAACAAAGTACCACAAACTGGGTGTCTTAAAACAACAGAAATTTATTGTCTCAGAGTTCTGGGGGCCAGAAGTCCAAAATCAAATTGTCAGCAGGGCTATGTTCACTGTGAAAACTGTAAGGGAGAATCCTCCTTGCCTCTTCTGGCTTTTGGTGTTTTCCAGCAATCGTTGGCATTCCTTGGCTTGTAGATGCATCACTACGATTACTGCCTCTGTCAAATGTCACATAGCCATCTTTTCTTGTATGTCTTTTCTCCTCTTTATAAGGACAGCCGTCATATTGGATTAAGGGCCCATATTACTCCAGTATGACTTCATCTACTTAAATCTGCAATGACTCTATTTCCAAGTAAGGTCAAATCTGAAGTACTGGGGTTAGGATTTCAACATTCTTTTTTTTTTTTTTTTTGGCCACACTGCGTGGCATGTGGGATCTTAGTTCCGTGACCACAGATTGAACCCATGCCCCCTGCAGTGGAGTCTTAACCACTGGATCGCCATGGAAGTCCCCTCAACATATTTTTTGAAGGACACAGGAAAATGGAAAGTTAAAGCCCTGAGTAAGTGAAATACCCCACATGAATATTTGCCCCTATTGCTTAGCTGGAAACAATGACTACATAATAAAAACATGTTTCTGCAATTGTGGGATGGATTTAATGAATAGAATAATGGATTTGTAGAGACATGGATGGATCTAGAGACTGTCATACAGAGTGAAGTAAGTCAGAAAGAGAAAAACAAATATTGTATATTAATGCATAGAACCTAGAAAAATGGTATAGATGAATCGGTTTGCAGGGCAGAAATAGAGACACAGACGTAGAGAACAAATGTATGGACACCAAGGGGGGAAGGTCGAGGGGTGGTGGTGGTGGTGTGATGAATTGGGAGATTGGGATTGACATGTATACACTAATATGTATAAAATAGATTAAATAATAAGAACCTGCTGTACACATTTTTTTTTAATTTAAAAAAAAAAGAATAATGGGAAGTTCCCCTTTGGGCACTTACCAACATACGTTCTACTTAAATTCCAGACTTCAAGAGTATCATATGAGCATTCCAGAAGCATAGCATTTCTACGTATAACAGTCATAATTTTAGCAAGGAAACCTCCTGAGTTAACTACTGTTTTCTGGGAATTTCCCAGATTTCTCTGGATTTCAACATGAGTGATATGACCCAGTAACATTACTGTGTGATATAGGACGAGATGGCTGGAAAGAACAAATTCTTCTAATTCCTCACATGGTCCGCAATTCGGCTAACTGAGTCCATCTCAGTTGCAGATGAGCCAAAGTAGAAGATAGTTCCCAGGATGAGCCTTGATTAGAAAAGTTTGCCCCAGTATTTTCCAGCTGCAGGCCAGCTGGCAATGTCTTGAATCACTAAGGAGAGCGCTGCAACGTGGTTTTCCTCATATTTTCTCTCCTCATCATTCTTGATAAGTCATTGCTGGCCACTAGGATCTTTCAGAAAGCCCTTATGTAAACCCCAAAATGCACTGATGTATTCATTGTCATGTAATAAATCAATTAGATACAGACATTGTCTGCAACGAACATGCCTTATTCAACCAACTGTGCTTATAGAATATCTGTAGCTGTATGAAGAATTTGTAGCATGTAAAACAAGCCCACTGGTGGAATGATTTAAAGAATACTCCTAGAATAAGTTCAACTAAGATACTTACAAAGGTTAAGATAACTTTCCTTTACTTTAGAACTGATGAGGGATAGCAGAATGATATTTTGTATTGATAATATGCCACTTAGCAGAATTTAAAGCACGACCTAAATGTTACTCATTGCCCCTGTCCTGGGGGCGGCACATCAATTTATAGGAGGGAAATCTGAGACAGAGATAACTAAGTGACTTTCTTCTGATCCTAAGCGTTAGATAAGATCAGTCTGTTTAGTTATGATTTCTACAGTCACTAAGTGCATGCTCACAGGAACATGTACACAGTATGTTTATGTTTACTGAGTACTTTTTATATGCCCGGTGCTCTGTCCTGTGTAGGACTTTCACGTATTATCTAACCTCCCCGTGTCCTTCGTAATGAGAATGGTCATCATCTCTACTTTAAAGATGAGCAAAAGCTGGGGACAAGACGGCTTAAGTCACTTGACTATGGCCCCAAGCTAGTAAGGTACAGTGTGGCTAGGAACCCATGGGGCACTTCCAAAACCTATCCTCTTCCTAAGACTGGTTTATTCCCATTCCTTTAAATAACATCCTTAAGTTGTCTCCTCTGCCTCTTTTGAAGACATCCTGTAGCTGTGTTTCCAGCTGATGCCCATTCCAGAATATATCATTGATTTAAGGATGAGCTTAGTCCTGCGAGCAGTAAAGTTAAGGACCCAAGATGCAAAAAGCAGTACCGCATTTGGTCAGAGCCGTCATCGTTGCCATCGCCTTTGTCAGAGCACCCGTCACGTCCCTGCTCAAGGCCAGCGTGCACGGCCGTAGAGGCCCAGACAAGTGTGTGTGAGGGGCCGTCATTTCTTTGCCTCAGGAGGCCAAGACTCTTCTAAATTGGACGCAGGTTGGAGGTGTCAGGAGTGGCAAGTGCCTCCCTTGCATTCCTGCCAACTCACATGAGCTGTTATTCTTCCCGTGGAAAGCAACCACTGGATGGTTTAGCATGAAAATGAGGATTACGTGAGATTATAAATAACACTCCCCTCACCTCCCCCCGCCCCCTCCCAGGAGCATATTCCAGGAAGACGTTTTGGGAGGCTAGAGGAAGAAGAAGAAGTAGAAACAAGCTTGGCCATCTGTGACTGTGTCCAAAACATGAGTCCTGAGGTTAGAGCGCTGTGATTTCAACTCTGAGGACCACCACTTCTCTCTGACTTGTTCCTCAAATGTATGATTTATGTACAGAAACAGCTCCCCCGAAAGCAAAATAAGCCCAAACAAAATATAACCAAACAGCTGACTCATGACTGAATTATATGAGGTGTCAGAAAACCTCTTGGATGGCATTCCTTGATGGGGAACCCAAGCGATGGGAAAGAATAGCTTAGTAACTCCGTCACTGTGACATTTCTTTTACAAGCGGTTTTCCTAATGTTTCAAGGGGGGAAATGACAAAGCTGTTTCCATTCAGTCTCATTGGCTTGTGGGCCCTGGAGAACGGAGGAAGGCGCTGTTCCCTTTTGATACTCGCAAAACTATTTGTTGCCATCATCCTTAAAAGTGAGGCCAGGGCTTCCCTGGTGGCGCAGTGGTTGGGAGTCCGCCTGCCGATGCAGGGGACACGGGTTCGTGCCCTGGTCCGGGGGGATCCCACATGCCGCGGAGCGGCTAAGCCCGTGAGCCATGGCCGCTGAGCCTGTGCGTCCGGAGCCTGTGCTCCGCAACGGGAGAGGCCACGACAGTGAGAGGCCCGCGTACCGCAAAAAAAAAAAAAAAAAAAAAAAAAGTGAGGCCATAGCCTCACCACTGCCTGCAAGGGGGCGGGTTCAGAGCAGAGCACAGAGACGCCTCCTTCCCCGCCCCATCCTTGCACTGTCTGCCCTCCGTTGCCTCTGGCAGACCTCCCCATGATTACAGTAACCTCCCAGCAGGGACCCGGCCACCTCCAACCATCATATCTCATTAAACAGTAACTTCCAACCTCCTCTCCCTCTCGGCCTCCCCTCCGAGCTGAGCTGTGCCAATAGGGAAAGCTTCTGAGGGAATTTTCATTCTATTTCCTTTCCCTCCTCCAGAGAGGGTAGGTCTGGTGACGCGGCCAAGCAGTGAAGAACTTCAAGAACTGTAATCTAAAGGGTCTAGAAACCCACAACCATCCGTTAATTAGACGAATAATAATTGACCAAGCCATGAGCATTGACCCAGATTCACAGAGAGGGAAATGGAATTCCAAGCCCGTGTCTCACCCTTAACACCGGCTGCAGAGAGCGCTTAGGACCCTCATCTCCAGATGCCTCTGCTTCAGCCCTCAGCCCACCCAGCGAGGCAGCTCAGCCCCTGCTGGGGTGGGTGTCGGTTATCTGTCTCGACCTATGTCTATCTCTGGGGCGCCTACACATTCAGTCGTTCCTCTGCTCCTTGTGCTTTTCCTCAGGAAAGCCAGCTACAGCTGGAAATCCTCAGAAGCTGGGTTGATAGAAAAGAACCAGAAAATCAAATAACAGAGAGCCCAGCAAGGTTTCTGACCTACCCTGTAGCCCCCAGCCCAGCTGAGGGGGAAGTGAATGTGGTCAGCGTTGAGACAGGCTGACCTGGACACTGGACACCAGCTCTCAGGTTTGGAACCCAGAGCAGCTGATCTTCCTCACCAAGATGATGATAAAACTTTGCAAATGGCATCGTAAGTGACACGTGAAACGAAGATACTCAAGTCCCTTCCTTCAACCGTGGTGGAATCATGTAACAAATAGGAGATGTTCACCCTACGCGAAGAATGCAACGATGTGCGAAATAAATCTTCTCTTTATTCAACAGTCATTTGTTAGGAATGTATTATGCACGAGGCCGAAGTGAAATATTCAGAGATTTACACATTTCCTTGTCTTAAATCCTAAACGTGGGCTCGAGGCTCTAGCCAAATCCTAAGTGGCCCTGAATTATTTTCTTGCCAGTAATGTAGCAACATGTCCTCCTTTTGTTTGCACGTCCACGCCTCACCCCCAGCCAGGGTGCCTGAAGTTTCTCTGACTGTGCTAACATTTGCAGGCAGACACTTCCGTTTGCTTGCCAAGGTCCCTGTTGACTCTCTGTGAGTTTTCAGGTGGCTGCCTGGAATTACGCACAGTCTGTGGCCACGGAGCTCAGCAGAGCTATTGGCTCACACGGGGACCGCTCTTGGAACCCTAAATAAATCACCCAACTTGGCCAACTGATCATAAATGGTAAGAACGTGCCGCAGGACACAGTGAGGAATGAGCTTCAGAGTCACTTCCTCTTTCTTTAAGGGACCCCCAGGCCTTGTTTGCAGGCAAAGCCCAAGCTGTCTGGCTTGATGACTCTGGCCATCAAAGGATATCAGTCCAGTCAGTGAAATAATGGTGACAGACCCAAATGAGGTTTCTGTGGGGAGGGCGGCCTGGATGGAGACTCCTCATGCAAAACAGCCTTTGTAGATAAGAGCCGGAGCCAGTCCTTAGCGGCTAAGCATGTGCTCTCCCAGACCAGACAGCCAGCGTCAGATTCCAGGTCCCCCCACTCACTGATCCAGGGACCTTGGTTGCATGACTGGCCTTTCCATGCCTCAGTCTTCCTCATCTATAGAATGGGGATAATCATATTTACCTGGCAGGCCTGCTGGGGAACTGGATGACACCACCTGAGAAAATCACTTAGAACAGCTCTTGGGATATAATGAACAGTCGATAAAGGGTTGTCAGGACTGTTATTGAAGCAGGATGGGGCACAAGCTTAACATGCAGAGGGACGTCAGGAGGCCCGTGTTCTCACCCTGAGCACGTGAATTTCACAGAGCCGTGAAGAATGTGCATATAATCTCCAGTCTGGCACTGACACCCCAGCCTGGCAACAGATAGTGGTATCACAAACAGGATTATGGCCCTTTCGGAGACATCCCCACCCCCTCCCCAGCCATGGGGAAAAGGCCCATCTCGTGGCAAAATGTAAGGTGATAACGCTCAGAGCAGGGGGTTTCGAATTGTGTTGGTCTCAGTTGGATCTCGGGGGGAAAAAAACGTCTTCCTTGACACCCAGTTTTCTATACAAAAGTCCCCCCCTCTCCCAGGAATGACAGCCTTTTTAGGGCTTATGCTCAACTTTTACTGTTTTCCTTCAATCCCCTCAACAGCTCCTCTAAGTTTTCTTAGCCTTGACCTTAGATTTCAGGGAATTCAGGGTAGAAGAAAAGTAATGCCCGCCTCAAAAGTAGTTACCGCTGGCTGCAAATTTCTTAATGTTGTGAAGGCAGCTTGTCATTGAGCTGCGGAAACTTCCACACTGTTCAGAAATGTCCTGATTTCCAGGGACAAGGCCTAATAACTCCTGACTGGTGAAGTTTCCTAGTCAATGACACAACTCAGGCCACTCTGATTTATTAACCGTATGGAGGACAACAGTTTGGCCTGAAGAGCAAGAAAACAGTTTTTGTAGGAAGCGGCTGTGACGTGGAGGTGACTGACACCGCTTGTCTTCTGACCCTTTCCTTTGAGACGTGACTGAACGTTGATGGTGTTTTTGCAAGAAGTGAGAAAGAAATAAACACAGAGGCGCGGAGCTGTCACCCGTGGTATGGGAGCTCCTGAAAGAGTCACGCGTGTTTTGTGCGTTGGGGTCAAACGCAGGAGTCTCCAATTACGGTGGTCTTTTTCAGAATGTTGGGCTTGGGTGGCTGGGAGTAGGGAGAGGAAGCTATGCGGCTTGCCTGGCTTCCTGTGGCGATTCCACTAAGCTACATTGGGGTCCAAGTGCGTGGCCACACTTCACAGATCACTCATCTGTAAAAGAGGGATCTTAGCTATGAGGATTGTGGGAAGGCAGCTGAGGCTCGGTGGCCTCTGATTCCTGTGTCCTTGCTTTGCTGTCCCCCCTCCATGAAGGCTGCCCCACCTCCTTTATCCACAAATTCATTCGGCGTTCGTTCCCGCAAACATTTAAGCAACCAGTTCTACGCTGGCGTCTTCAAAGGAAGTGAAACCCTAGCAAACCTGCTCCCAGATCCTGCAGAAGGAAAGAAGCCCTGCTGACACTGTGATTTTAGCCCAGTGAGGCTGGTCTGGGACTTCTGACTTCTAGAGCTGCAAGATAATACATTTCTGTTGTTGTAAGCCACGCCACTGCGGTCAGTTCTCGTAACAGCCACAGGAAACTCCTACAGGTGCTCTTTCCTTTCTGCTCTGATCACCCCTCACCTCCTGCATGCAGCACCCAGCTTAGCTGTGGCTGGGTGTCTCGCTTGCCTCCGGGTTAGAGCTGGAACTCTCTGGGGACATTTGTTCTCTTATTTATTTTAGTTGCTAACACATCCAACTGTCATACAGCAAATACAGCAAAATCATTTGATTTTTCGTTTGTTTGTTTTTTAGTGAATGAAGGTAGGGAATGTATCTCCCCCTTCTCTTACAGCAGGAGAAGAGCGGGTACAACCACGCCATGCCACGCCAACGCGAGCAACACATAAACATCAACTCAACATCGGGAAGAAAGGACCAGAGCAGCCGCTGCGGCCAGCAGCAGGTGAGCTGAGGAAAGCATGCAGGAAGGGGCGAGAGGAGTCACAACAGAGGGCTGTCTGATATACTCGAGGGAGTCTGAAACCAGAACGTTTAAGGGCTGCTTGGGGTTTGGGAAAACTGAGAAGATAAACAGAATTCTAAGAAAAATATTTTCACAGTTCCCCTCGTCAGTGCAGGACAGCGGAGAGATAAGGTAACTGCTGAACTAAGATAGGCTTCGTGAAGCCAGGAGGAGACAGAGAGTCTAAGAGGTGAGATCTGACCACGTTTAAAGGCGTAAAGGAGATTCCGCCAAGGGGCTGGATGCCATGGCCAGGAAGAAGCGATGAGAAGATGGGAGCTGGACTCCAGGGCAGGCTCGGGGCAGGAGAGAATGAAACAACAGGCATTTGGAAACAGGAGATGAAAAATGAGAGTGCGAGGTGCACGAATATCTGTTTGGAGCAGTATTTCTCAACCTCGACCCCGCGGACATCTCAAGCCAGACAATTCTCTGTTGTGGGATGTAGGGAGGAGGCTGCCCCGTGCACTGCAGGAGCTCGACGGCATCCCGGCCTGGGCACGCTCGATGCCAGAGCGCCCAGCCCCCCAGCTGTGACACCTAAAATGTCTCCGATGTTGTCAAGTTTCTGCTGGGTCACAGAATCGCCCCCCACCCCAGGTGAGAACCAATGATTTCACAGAAGAAAAAGGACTGGGGGGGGAACGTACTTTACACTTGTATACTTGGGGAAGGACACACTTTAAGGAAGAGTAGAACAGCAGAGACGAGGGAGTCAAGCTGGGGGACAGAAAGTGAAAGCTGAGGGGTGAAAGGACAGAATCTGACCAAAGGAGGAATTACGGCAAAATGACTGATGAGAGAGAAGAACGGACCAGAAGGAAGCAGAAATCAGAAACGGGAGAGAAAAAGACCCAAAAGGAAAGCAGGAATGACCAAGAAGGAAGGACACAGCCTGAGAGGGAATCGACTTCAAAGCGGGTCACTCAGGGGTTTAATGACACGAGGGGTCTGGCCCATTAGTCTTGTATCAGGATGTGAGGATTTGAGAGCCCAATACATGTCAGGCTGCATACACATAACTTTCAGGCTCATTATAATTATCCCACAGATAAATGCTGGAACTGAAAGAGGACTTGAAAGGTCCCAACTCTTTCTGATGTATTATCAAGGCGGTCATCAGCGATCAAACCAAAGAAAACAACACTAAAAGGTACACCTCAGGCCTAAACGTCACGGATCAGGCAGAAGGAAGGTAAACAATTGCCCTGATACACCTCAAACCAAACGGGATGCATGTGGATTAAACGAAGCTAAACCAAGGCTGCTCGTTTTATCTGACATTCCTTTGGGATTCTGCATTGTTGGTAAAGATTAGGATGGAAGAATGCAAACCCATGCTGATCTGAAACATCCACAAGCCAACAACCTCTGAGGATTGTGTGTGTGGAGGGGGAGGGGCGGTGAGAGGGAGGGAGGATGAGAGAAAGAGAGAGGGATCCAAAACTCTTCCAGCTTTCTTGAGCAAACCTTGGCTGCAACTGCTTACCCTCCACTATTCTCTGTAGATCTCAAAGAATCAGTTTCCAACCGGAAGGTGATTCGATGGGACTACGCTGGACTCTGATATTTTCAAAGCATTTTGCAGAGGTATTTCTCCGTGGTGACTATAAAAAGGCTCCCCCCAATACCCCTGCGTGCTCTCCTGACAGCCTAGTTCCATGAGAGTTCTAAGTCTGATAAAGACCTGTCTCAGGTCCAGGGCTAGAATGGGAAGGATGGTTTGCAAACGTGCCAGAGCTCCAAGGGTTTGGAAACTGGATCTCAATCTTCTCATGTCAGCATTCCCACGTAACTCAGCAGACTCCCTAGCTCCACGAGGACAGGTCCCGTAGATAAAGCTCAGCATTGCTGCAAAGAGAGAGGTCAGCTAATACACAAAGGTGAGGACTTATGGGGTCAGCTGGTTGGCACAGAGCTGCCGAGGAAGGATCGTGCCTGAACACGAACCGTGACAGAGTCTCAGGGTCACTGATTCTCATGGTGGACCTTGGGCTTTCCCTGGTTCTCATTACATCCCCGGGCAAACATCCTGGATGTAGTCTGTCTCTTAGGAGAAAACTGCCCAGATTCTTACTCCTCCAAAGGGCAGTTTAATGTAGTGTTAACAGCACGGACCCTGGGGCTAAAAATGCCCCAGTTCAAACACAGCTCATTACTCATAACTCCGTACCTTAGGCAAGTGAATTAAAATCTCTACCTCAGTTTCCTCACCTGTAAAAAGCAGATGATAATAGAATCAGTGACAGAGGATTATAATAAGGATTAGATGAGATAATACTTGTAGACTTTCTTTTTTTTTCCTGTTTTTAATTTTGGTCGTGCTGTGTGCCATGTGGGATCTTAGTTCCCAGACTAGGGATTGAACCTGTGCCCCCTGCAACAGAAGTGCAGAGTCCTAACCACTGGATAATACTTGTAAAGTGCTTTAAAAAATATTTGCATGGGGCTTCCCTGGTGGTGCAGTTGTTGAGAATCCGCCTGCCAATGCAGGGGACACGGGTTCGAGCTCTGGTCCGGGAAGATCCCACATGCCGTGGAGCAACTAAGCCTGTGCGCCACAACTACTGAGCCTGCTCTCTAGAGCCCGAGAGCCACAACTACTGAGCCTGCATGCCACAACTACTGAAGCCCACGTGCCTAGAGCCCGTGCTCCACAACAAGAGAAGCCACCGCAATGAGAAGCCCGTACCCCACAATGAAGAGTAGCCCCTCTAGCAGCAACTAGAGAACTCCCGTGCCCAGCAACGAAGACCCAACGCAGCCAAAAATAAATAAATAAATAAATAAATAAATAAATAAATATATATATATCTGCATGTACCAAGTACTCAATAAGTATTTGTTGTTATTCTCCGTGCCAAATTCTTGGAAAATTATCATCATTTAAAGTGTTCAGGAATGTGGTTTTCTTGGTATTTTATCATGAACAGGTCTCATTTTGGTTAACAGATGTATTGCATGTTCTGTCAGACTCTAACAACCTTTACCCTGAGTGCTAAGATGTTTCTGCATCATATGGACTGCCTCATTTTCTTTAAACAGAACTGCCCTCCCGGAAGATTGTGGCCTCCTTAGGCAGGGCCCATTACTCTGCGGCAAATTTTCCCAGCCTGACCCAGTTAGAAACGTTCAACAGAAAATAATGCAATCACACGGATGCATAGATTTGAAGAGAGTGTTCATACCTCTCTAGAATTGACCACAACTGGGTTTTAACTAGCCAGTTCCTTGAACACATTTAGATCATGATTTGGTTTAAAATATATAAAAGTCAGACAGACACAATATTCAGAAGCACAAGTATTCTCTAAGGCAAAGTATGTACATTCTAATTTCTAGCAACTGTTAATGGACTTGACTTACCCAGGGCCTTACTCACCCCCTAACATTTAATTAAAGCACTATGGTAGGGACTTCCCTGGTGGCGCAGTGGTTAAGAATCCGCCTGCCAATGCCGGGGACACGGGTTCGAGCCCTGGTTGGGGAAGCTTCCACATGCCACGGAGCAACTAAGCCCGTGTGCCACAACTACTGAGCCCACGTGCCACAACTACTGAAGCCCATGCTCCTAGAGCCCGTGCTTCGCAACAAGAGAAGCCAACGCAATGAGAAGCCTGCGCACCACAACGAAGAGTAGCCCCCGCTAGCAGCAACTAGAGAAAGCCCATGTGCAGCAACGAAGACCCAATGCAGCCAAAAAATAAATAAAAATAAAATAATCTTTTAAAAAAAAAGCACAATGGTAGTGACAGCAATGTGAATGCTGCTACTTAGTTTAGTCTGTCCTGTGACAGGACGTCTCTATCCTTAGCCATCCATTTCACAAGGTATCTTTTATGGAAAGTAAGTTAAATGTGACAGGGTGGATGGCCCACCATAACTGCACTCAAATTTTCAAAGGTAAACAAAATAATATTTGCTTTCATTTATTATCTCTGATGCAACAGTCATGTTATATATCTCATTTTTCAATAATCCTGTGATTTGGAGATCGTTGTTTCTAATTATCTATGGATAAACTGAATCCCAGGAACTTGTTCAGGGTCATAAAGGTTTTAGGTTTTAGAGCTGGATTTCAAATCTAGGTAACTCTAATTTTTAAGTCTAATTCTTTTCTTTTCCCAGTGTTATTTCTCTAAGTCCATGTTTTAAAAGGAGGGAGGTAAAGTCAACCTCATATCCACAGGAAAAAAATGTTTTTAATAAGTAATAAGTAGGTACTTTTAATAAGTAAATACCCATTCTCTACTAGCGTGGGCATTATATTTATTCCACCAAAAAAGATACCTTGGCTCAAATAAGAAAACTTTTATTAAAGTCAACATTGTTATTACCTGTCAAATTGGCTTGATACCATACTACTGAGCTACGTACCTCCAAGTTCTCAATAAATATTAAATAAAAACTCTTACTCCTATGGAGGTAAGGGATATAAAGAGAGTTAGCTCTACAAAAATAAAGCAGAGAAGTTGTGGTATGGAAATGGCTGATACTCCAAGGAGTCAGCTCGTAAATCCTGGGTTAATTCTAATGCCAAGTTCTCCATCAGAGACCTTGTAACATGGGGCTGGTGGCCATGCCTCTAATGCCAGTCCCTCATCCTTCCTTTTCATGCTTGTGGGGACCACCAGAGATGGGGCCCTCTCAGCTACACGTCCTGCATTCCCCATTTGTCCCACAAGGAGCTGCAGAATTGAATGGAGCTAGAACGCTCTTCTAGAAACCCTGGGCTTGATCCTGCAGCCTAGTCCTGCAGTGACTAGTCAAGAAGACTGCCGACTCCCATGGTCTCGACAAACTCCTTTGGAAGAAACTCCAGACAGGGACTGAGAGAGAGAGAGAGAGAGAGAGAGAGAGAGAGAGAGAGAGAGAGAGAGTGAGTGTGTGTGTGTGTGTGTGTGTGTTAGAACTTTCAAGATCATGACACCCAAATCACATGAATAATTTTTCTTGATCTTTTTGAGACATTCAACCAAGTAACAAGAAGTTTCTCTTTTTAAAAAAATTTTGTACATTTTTCTTTCAGCCCCCTATATACATATAAGGTTAACTAGTCTTTTAACATTACCTTTATTTCAGAGTTTGGCAAAAATTGTGTGATTCTGTCACAGACATAGGAATCAGATGTTTCTTCCTGTCTTGGGAGAAAATTCCAGAGACCCACAGCTTCAATACACTTTCAGAATTTGTACAAGTTAAAATGAAGGTAGACTAAGTGCAAAGATAGTGTATACACCCCCAAACCAGGGCTTTAAAACCCTTTTACTGGGTGAACATGTTTGAGTCTTCTTGCCTTGAGCATTTCCTCACAATGGCTTGGAGACGGGAGCATTTTAACACTCTTCAAGGTTTACCCCTAATTCCCTAAGCAGACCTGGCCATATGTCAATCAAAACTGAAACTGAAGGAATGGTATCAGGGTAACCTGTTGATTCTAGGGATATATGGTATAGTGAATCACTCACAGTTCTGTAGGGGCTCTACCCATGCTTGTTGGGTCTTATTTCTATGAAAATACCTTTAGATGACTGCTGCTATATTCCAGGGAGACCAACAGGAAAACTCTGTGATTTTTTTTTTGAGAAATTTATAGGCTTTTTCTTCATGGCTACTTTGAGTCTTGTAACCGATCGTGCAGTTATACTGAATTGATGTCTGAGAATCTGAGAACTGATTTGTGACCTGCTTTAAACATAGCACAGGACTTATACAATCCTGCAAAGGAACTTCACTTCAGCTTAATTTTATTGCCCTATCCTGATTCTTCCTTTGCTTTTTTTTGCCTTTTTTTTTTTTTTTTTCAGTACGTGGGCCTCTCACCGTTGTGGCCTCTCCCGTTGCGGAGCACAGGCTCCGGACGCGCAGGCTCAGCAGCCATGGCTCACGGGCCCAGCCGCTCCGCGGCATGTGGGATCTTCCCGGACCGGGACACGAACCCGTGTCCCCTGCATCGGCAGGCGGACTGTCAACCACTGCGCCACCAGGGAAGCCCCTTCCTTTGCTTTAATTGCTTTATCTAATCCTGCTCCATACCATATATAATACTATAAATAATGCATATACTAGATAAAGAAATGTATACACTGTAAAATAGTATGTATTTTTTTCCACCACCACAAATCCCTTTCATAAGGAAAAATTTCAGCAAACAAATAATAGAGGAATGAATTGTGTCCCCACTTGGTGGTGTTTTGCCCTTTAATTTGTCTCTTTATTGATCGTTCTTTTCTAAGACGATGTTGATCCTCTCCAAATAAGATGTTGGAGTTCCTCAAAAAGAAGTGGGCAAAATGGGTGAAGGTGGTCAAAAGGTACAAATTTCCAGTTCTAAAATAACGAAGTCCTGGTAATGTAACGTCCAGCGTGGTGACTACAGTTAATAATACTGTATTGTATATTTGAGAGTTAGGTCTAAGAGAGTATATCTTAAACGTTCTCATCACAAGAAAAAAAAAGGTAACTTTGTGTGGTGATGGATGTTAACTGGACTTACTGTGGCGATCATTTTGCTACAGATTACATATGGAATCATTATGTTGTACACCTGAAACTAATACTTTACATGTCAATTTGCCTCAGTTAAAAAAATAAAAGCTAAAAACTAAAAAAATATGAGTGCAAGAGGCCACGGTTCTTATCTACAAGGGTACTCTCTGCCCGATGGCCTAGTTTTTTCACTTTGCTTGTGTATATTGGCCTCTATGTTCTTCAGCCAATCAACCCCCCTTCTCCCCCCAGGCCCAGACAATACTCAGCAGCCCTTAACAATATCTGGCCCACCAGGGAGTTGAACCTACAGCACAGTCTGCATTCAAAGCCCTTGGTACAGCCTCGTACCCCTAGGACATGGCAAATTGTATAACTATGCAAGCTCTGCTTTGTCTCAGGGAAGCTGACAGGCCTATATGGAAAACATCACAGACAGTGCTACGCCGAAGAGAAATAATCATACAGAGCCTCCCCCGAGGAGCATTTAGGTCCGTATCATCAGTCTTTGTAACACGCCTATGAAAGAGGCAGGAGGTGCATCCTCCCAGCCAGTGTTCCTTAAGTGAGGGAATGGGGCGGGTCGTTGAGGAGCTTATGCGTGGCTGTGGAGAGAGTTAGGGTCTCAGGAAAGACCACCGAAGACCCCAGAGGTACCTGCCACACTCAGCTGCATTCTGACATCTCCCACGCAGGCTGCAGCCTGAGCCAGCGCAGGTTTCGTCTCTTACAGGAGTGTCTCACTTTTCAGGGCACTGGAATCCACACAGGCCATCCCCATCTCTTTCCTCTCGGCTGTGCTTTCCAGCCCAGCTCCCAAAGCCCCACAAGAAATGTCTTGTGCGGTCAGTAGCTGCCAGGGAGTTTAAATTCCAGGCCTCCAGGCAAAGGTGTTAAAAAAGGTCTCTCTGCTCCAGCTCACCTCTTCCAGAAATGCCCCCTGACCACCCAGCCTCGGGGTTTCCTCCCAGGCAAACCTGGCCTGTTTGCTTGGCCCCAGCACCTCCTCTGACACCTCATTCTCATCTGTGCTCAGTGGAGGGGCTGAAAATAAGGAGGCCTCAAAGTCAGCTCAGTCCCCGATCTTCTGCCACACAGCTTTGCATAACAGACGTGATTTGGCTTTTATCATTTGCAGCCTGAATTACTTTCTCCGTAAAGCTGCATGTCCCCATATGTGGCTTATTAACTATTTAAGGAAGCCGATAACAAATCTCCTATGCCATTCTCTCCTACTTGTAGAACTAAGACCCATAATAATACAACAGTAGAAAAGCAAAACTGAGTAAAGAGGAGAATAAAGATAGCAAGATATCAAAATAGAGTAATAGGTAAGAAAATAAAAATAGAACCTCCTAGGGACTTCCCCTCGCATGTGGTCCAGTCAGGGGTTAGGCCTCCAAGCTCCCACTGCAGGGGGCGTGGGTTCTATCCCTGGTCTGGGAACTAAGATTCCCACAAGCTGCATGACTTGGCCAAAAAAAGAAAAAAAAAAAAGAACCTTCTACAGAATGGCCTCTTCTCTGCAAGACGGAGACTAAACATTTTTTGGGCACAATCTAAAGTGATACAATTTTTATAATCTCCACCATGGGTTTATTTTTCAAGTGCTCAGAGACGTATCTCTTTAGGAACCCAAACAACTGTTGTGAAATAAACTATCTAGAAAGCAGAAAGCTGGAAAGTTAAAACTGAAAATCCTGTGCAATATAATCATTTAGGTTAAATATGGTAACAGTAAATGCCTACTGAGTGCTCAATATACGCCAGGCACTGTGAAAACATCATATGCATTACCTCATTTATTACTCTTAAACACTCAGGGAGTTTTCTCCATTTTACAGATGAAGAAACTGAGTTTCAGAAAGGTTAGGTAACTTGCACAAGGTCACGTAACTTGTGCAAGGTCACAGACCAAGGAAGCCACACAGCCTGCGTTTGAATCCAGGTTTATTTGTTGTTTTTTTTCCTGACTGTATGATGGTCACTGGCAGGTTTGACTACCACGTGAAAATTCACTTCTCTTGTGTGTAGCACTGTATTTCCATATCAAGTGTGTTTTATGCTCTGCCATGTCTAAGTTTTGTAGGAAAGAAACCCACCTCGATGAAGTCGGACTCCTAGTTTCAAGGGATATGGTATCAAATAAAATCGTATATGTGAAAAACCTTTGGAAAATATAAAAGCAATCTACAGAGAAATGAGGATACCATTGCTATTTTAAAATGTCAAGATGTATGTGATACGCACGGTGATTCTCCGTTGCCCAGAATATTTTGAATCAAAACACCTGCTCACCTAACCAATTAGCACACCGGTAACTTGTTAACAAGCTACCTTTCAACCTCCTCGTGCAACCTCCTGCTCTTGCAACTTATTTCTGGGCCACGACCACTTGCTTGCTCAGCGGGGCACGTTTATGTCACGAGCTTCTCTTTAACAGGCACAGAAACGCCTAACGTACAACCAAGTGTGAAGGTGCAGGCGTGTATATATATGAGTTACAATTGGGTCACCACCAGATGAGCTGATTTACCGTACCGCCCCGCAGCCCGGGTTTTCAGGATACCCGTTAACAACCCCGCTTTAACTAGCAGGGGGCAGGCTCTGATTAACGGCCCCCTTCCGTGTCTCACCTGATCTTCCAATAGTTTCCAGCTCTCACATGTGTGCGTGGTTTTGAAGCAGCATTAAAGCTGCTCAGGGCAAGAGGATTTAAACTCCCCCAGAAAGAGCCGAGAGCTCGTTGCTTGTTCGACCGGACGACTAAGGGGCTTTAATGAAGACAGACCACGCTCTAGAAATGGTGCAATTTCAGGTTTCAGAGAAGGCAGTTTGAGAGAGCCGCTGGAGCCTTCACCTCCTCCTTCCTCCCTTAGTCTGCTAAGGAGAACCGAGGTAGCGGGAAAGGACATTGTAGGCGCTCGAGGGGAGAAGCCAAACATTAGCCTGACCCGAGTCCTTGGAAAGCAACTGACAACAGGAAGGAAGCTTATTAACCCCTCTGCTCCCCCTCCCTTTTCCCGGGGTGAGAATCGGCTCCTCCTCCCGGGCGTGCGACCCCGGGGTAAAATGCAAGCGGCCGCCTGCTCTCCTCACCCTGCGCGCGGCGCCCGGCAGAGGAAGAAGCAGGCGGCGAAGGCGCCGCCCCAAGCTTCGTGGAGCGAGTTCGTCTCTTCGGCGTGAACCTCCCGAGCGAGACGGCCCGGACCCCGCGACCGTCGCGCCGACTGGGCACCGCAGGCGCCCCACTTCCCGGCCTCTCTTCGGAGCTGGAACTCTGCACCCCAGTCCCTCGCCTAATCCCCCTCAACGCTACGGCGCCACCAGCCCCGGTGCCTCGCGCAGGTGGCGCAAACGCCCCCGCCCTCGGGCGCCCCCTGCCGGGGAGAGGAAAGGCGGTGGCGGCGGGCGCGGAGGAGCCGGGCGCAGGGCGGGGAGAGAGCTCCGGCGCCGGGAAGAAGCCGGGAGCTTCCCTGATGGTGCCGCCGCCTCCGAGCCGGGGAGGAGCGGCGAGGGGGCAGCTGGGCAAGAGCCTGGGTCCGCTTCTGCTGCTCCTGGCGCTGGGACACACGTGGAGCTACCGAGAGGAGCCCGAGGACGGCGACAGGTAACCGCTGCCGGTCCCTGCTTGGTGCGCCCCGGTTCTTGGGGTGCAGGCGGTGCCCCTTCCCCCCACCCCCAACAGCGGTGAGCCTCACGCCCTCGCTCCCCCGGGCGCTCAACTGGTCTGGCCGACGTTAAACTCTGCTCCCGGGTGAGACCCTCCGCGCCCTTAGCCCTGGCTCCCCCATCTGTGAGTCGGGGCACCGAGATACCCGCGCGCCGCGTTCCTGCCGCCCTTCGGTGCCCCACTTCTTCACCTTTTCTTTCCCTTGGGCCTGGGTTCCCTGCATTGGACCCTCGCCGGGCCCACCCGTGACCCTGGAGTCCGCTCTGCGCCCGCGTTAGGGGAACCAGCGCCTGGTCGGCGCGCGGGACGCGGATACTGAACGCGCGCTGCCCTCCGCTCTCCGGCGGAGAACCAACGAAGTTCCTCCAACTATTTCCACAGAGAAATCTGCTCGGAAAACAAAATCGCCACGACCACCTACCCGTGTCTGAAGTCTTCGGGCGAGCTCACGACGTGCTTCAGGTAAGTCTCGGGGCAGCGCCGAGTCCGTCCGTGCGCGCCCGGGCTGTTTGGGGAGGCGGCGCCGCGCGGGAGGGGCTTGGAGATCCGCTCGGGGACCGGGGCCACGGTGGTGGGTGCTGGGTGAGTGCTCCTTGGTGCAAACGCTTTCTCTTCTTTTGCGTGTCGTTTCTGCGCCGGAGCAACGACGGGCAACTGGTGGCGGCACCTAGAGTTCGTGCTCTAAGAACCCGAGGGAGGTGGTTTACTGCTCTCTCGAATACTTGCGTGATGGTTGGAGAAAATGTTGAAAGTTCCGTAAAGAAAGCGGGTCGGATTGTGGGTGTAAACAGTGCGGCATAGCAAAGGTGAATGGTTGATTTTGCGTTTTGTTTTGAAAACCTAAAGGCATACAACCAGGCAATCCTTGGTCCTTCGCTATCTTTTGACCTTCTGCCAGGACAGAGTGGAACACTGTCACGGCGTCTGTGGGCAGGAGGACGGGGGAGGACTGCGGGCCGCGTCGATAGGGTTAAGTGAAGGCACAAAGCGTCGAGATCGTTGAGCCACAAGAAGAGGACCAGTCTTCCTGAAAATGCAGCTCACAGAGCCTGGGTGCTTGTTAAAGCTAAGCATGAATAGGGCTAGGGAATCCATAGTATGAAAAATGCTCCCAGGTGGTTCTGATTCTCAACAAGGTGAATTACTGTTCCCTGCTTGCAAGTTTCTGGAGGTGAGGGTTGATTTGTCACCATAGGCTTCTGTGCCAGTGCCCTCAACGGAAGGAGGCACCCACCATAAGCGCTTATGAGTTGCCTGCTTTTTTTTTTTCCGCGATATATGGGCCTCTCACTGTTGTGGCGTCTTCCGTTGCGGAGCACAGGCCCCGGACGCGCAGGCTCAGCGGCCATGGCTCACGGGCCCAGCTGCTCCGCGGCATGTGGGATCTTCCCCGACCGGGGCACAAACCCGCGGCCCCTGCATCGGCAGGCGGACTCTCAACCACTGCACCACCAGGAAAGCCCTAGTTGCCTGCTTTTTTAAGGTTCTGTGGGAGGTACAGGGATCACACACTCCACCAGACTCCATTTCTGTCTATGGGAGTCATGCAGGGTTTGGGGTGCCAGGCTAAATATTGGGTAGTACAAGATAACACAGCAATCCTCAAAAGTGAACTTGAAGGAGAAGGAAGTTGCACTAATCATGCGGTAGCAGATAAATCCTTTGAGCTGTTTAAAAAAAAAAAAAATGTGCTCAGAGGTTCAGGTGTAAGTGGTTACAGGGCTGGTCAGTTTTATGGGAACAAAGGCACTATAAGTTACATCACGTACCATGCTGCTTAAGTGAAGCAACAGTCAAGTCTTAGCCTTAGGGAAGGGCTCCTTCTCTGGGAAGTGGGTGGTGACACTGAACGAGACATGTGAGTTACTGGGGAAGAGGGTGTATGGTTCAGTTGGCAGGTGAAGACTTGGAGAGGTTAACTGGGTAAGCAAGGTGGCCCATCTGGAGCCCTGACCTGGTACCAGCCCTGTGTTTCAACCACACTATTTCTTAGGACACGTTTTTTCCTGTCACCGCAGCATAACACCTCTAATCTAACATGGAACGTATCCCTGAGATGGTCTGCTCATTTATTTGGTCCCCGAAGGTCAGACTGCAGTTACAGACAGTTACAGAATGCATGTCCGATTTTCAATAAACCATGGGTGCCTGATGAGTGTTCTAAGCTGATTTCATTCATTACGCTGTTACTATCATTTTAAACAGAATTTAAAAACAGTGTGGTGTTTCTCTGTACTAAGCCTCTGTAGGAGACATTAGCAGTATCTTGACATGTTTTCATTAATAGCTACTCAAAGAAACAGCTTATGAGAGCTACCAAAAAGGATAATGTATTTCTAGGAGAAAAGAGCTTAGAGGAATGGGAGGATGTTTTCAGCTGAAGAAAATGGTAATGGTCCCTGTGAATATTGTTTCTTTGGTTTTTCTTTAAGAATTCTATGTGTACTCTATTGGTTTTATACAATTACCATAGTTTAGTACCTTCCTAAAGACGGTCAGGTGGCAGTTGCTGGCCCCATTTTGAGCCCCAAGAATGGAGGAACGCTTGTGTGCTCTTCGGTTTGCGAATTCTAATTGTTCTGGCCCTGTAGACCCTACTCCCGGTGTGGTCTGGAAACTGGCACAGGCATCTTCTGGGAGCTTGTATTGCGTCAGGCCCCTGCCCAGAATTCCTGAATCAGAACTTGCATGTTAACAAGATATGCGTTAAGGCTTGAAGCGCTGCTATAGAAACCAGTGTCCTCACCCGAGTCATGGTGCAGACCTGTTTGGACAGATCCTCAGGAGCTCAGAGGCCCCTGCAGATGAGTTAGCCCTTCTACCACAGTAATGTGAAATCAGACCAAGAGCCAGCCTTCCAGGAAATCGGCCTCCCGGACTGTTGAATGACCCTTAATTAAAGTGAAAGTAACGTAGCAGAGCTACTACTGTTCTGGGAATGCTTTCTGACTGCTTAGAATCCCACTCTTAGCAGATGTCTCTGGTGAATGGCTTTTTGCAGAAGAGAATGCATACCAGAAGTTGCTCCTGAATTTAGAAGGTGGTCTTTTAACACTGGCTTTCGAAAACCCATTGACATGGAGGTATGGTAGATGTAACATCTGATTTGCCATTATTCCTACAAGTCATATGGAGACTGAGGTCATATGGAAAAGGGGTGGGGTCGGAATACTCTGTCCTGGACCCCAGCACGCTTGTACACTTCTGTTTTCCGTGGTTTTACGTAAGCAGCACCTTTCCACTTAAGCCTTATATTAAATGACAGTTGGAGGACTTACTATATATTCACCACTGTGCTGTGCACTTTATGTACATACAGCTGTAATCCTTAAAGCCACTCTGTAGCACGTGTGTTGCCTCAGTTTTTTTACAGAGAGAACCGAAGCTCAGAGTAAGTCCACTTGCCCAGGGTCCCAAAGTTAATACATGGGGGGAGTCGAGGTTCAGACCCAGGTTTGCCTGACTTCAAAGTCTGGGCCCTTTCATCACCCCGGTGGTGTCTACGGATGTGGCTGAACTTTCCAAATCTGGTGTCTCACTAAGGAAGAAAACTATACATTTGGAGGCTGTAAACTCGAAAGAAGCAGGTAACTCCAGCAGCCACTGTGACCGCAGCGGTTTTCGGAGTTACCATTGCTCTTGATCTGTCTCAAACAATTGAGCTTACATTACCATGTTATACACGGCGTTGGTTCCTACATGTATAGCTTTCCTTCCTTGTAGGATTTCATCGTAATCACAGGGTCTGTCTCTAGGGACTCTACCCCAGTGTGCATTGAGCCACATCCCCAAAGCTGATGAAACACTGAGCAAATGCCTTTGGCAGCTTAAGCTTAGAGGACATGTTTGCTCAGTGCTACACTCTGACGTGGAGCGTATTCTTTTACCAGTAGTTAAGATTTCAGAGTGTGTGATTTATCTAGACTCTAAATTTATCCTAGCCAAAGCAAGCCCATAAAGTTATAATGGTATTTACCCCTCTTGTGGCTATTAAAGTTCTTGCTACAAGTTAACTTTTTTCCTCCTTTCCCGGAGGACGTAGTTTTTGAACAAAAGGTTTGTGTTTACCTTTTCTTTATGGGGGTCTCATATCAAGAAAATGATAGTCTTTTTAAAAATAAGAAAATGAGTGTAGGAAACATCAAGAAATCAACTTGTATTCAGTGAGCCTGTGTCCAATAACCATGCTAATTAACTCTTTGGATCCATTAATCAATTAAGGACTTGAGCATCTATTATGAGCTTAACATAGTCCTAGAAAGTGCTTGAGCGTGGTCCCTGGTCACGTTTTACAGACTTGATTTTTAGACCGAGGCCTCTACGACTGTAACCAGTATACAATGTACACGATTGAGTTCAAACTTGTGTAGTTTATACTATGTGATGGGGGAAGAGGTTAGAAGCAGCTAGGAATGGCTTTGTGGGCAAGAGAAGACTTGATTGTCCTTCAGCGTGGTTCTTTAACAGAATGTTCGGTGTTTGTTGCATTAGCTATGATCTTCAGCTTTGTGGTTCACAGACGTACAAGTAGAGGCCCTCAGCTGTATTTGTCCTATCAGTGCTGTCTAACGAGGGGCATGTGCCCATGGGAAATGACATGGGGATGTAAAAACTCCCGCTTAGGATTTGGCAACACTGTTGCATTATCTCAATTAAAATGTGGAAGTTAACACATTTCTGCAAATGTGTTTACTTGGAAATTGGAGAGCAAGAAGGTCGCTTAATTAGAGCAGCACCACCAGAGGGAGAGCCCCGGACTTTAGCTGAGTCTCCATTGGAGGAAGGGCTGGAGAATGTGCTCTCTGGCAGGTCCCTGAGTTCCCTACACAGGGCTTTGATGTCAAAACATGCATAGTAGAAACTCTCTTCCCCACTTTGAATTCCAGCTCTACTGCTTCTGTGACCTTGAACATTTCTCAATCTGTGTGCTCTAGTGTTCTTTGTTACGTAAATGAGGATCACGTTAGTACTGCAGTTATAGGGTTACAGTGAAGGTGAAATGAGTTGATATACATAGGAAGTGCTCAATGAATGCTGCTTCTCAGGCTTGCTGCTGCGTCTCCCCAAGTCTGGCGTGGTGAGTGCACAAGCCGTAGACATCTGAGTTTTGAGCTTCACAGTAGACATTTTTGAAAGAGCAAATTCAGACCCTAGCCAGAAACCCTGAGGGTGTTTATAGCAGTCACACATCAGCTGTTTTTAGTTGCCTCTCCAAATGTAGGCTGGCCCGGAAATCTAGTGCCTTAGGAAAATGATCAATACAAAAAGGATCTTTTGCTTCCTGCCTCCTACCTGACTACACGATGTCCTCTATTCACGTAACAATAAAAGCAGGCAGAAGGCATAGTTACTCCATTTTAGAGGCTTAGAGATTTGCCCCTTGTCCAGGGTCATGAAGGGTCCTATTGGCAGAGACAAGAGTAGCGATTAGGTCCTCAGCCCAGTTCTGGATCCTCCCTTCTCCCTCCCTGTTCTGTGGCCAGCATAGCTTCGAACCCGCTCTGAGGGCAGCTCTGAATCACTGTTGGCTTATTCAGGGCTTGTGGGCCCCCTTTAAGAAAGCATTTGTATCTTCATGACTACTGTCCGTATTCTGACCATAAAGGAGGGAAGTAGTCCAAATGTTGTGAAGAACAGAGCAGGGGGACGGATGGGGGTGGTGGCTTCATGCAAAACTGCCTGAATCACAGATAAGTTGGAGGCAGCCTCATGTTTCCCTGTTAGACCCTCTCTCCCACTGGAAGGTTAGCTTGCTGAGCGCCTGGTTCCTCTGTCCTTTCATCCATGACTGTAGCCTCAGAGGCTAGATACACATTGTCACGTACACAGGACTCGGTGGATGAATGTTAATGTTACAAGTAAACAAGGAGATTTGACCGAAATCTTTTAGGTCTTCCAGAACTTCTGTTGCTCTCCGAGTATGCCTGCTTTTTTTAGCTGAGTTTCTTTCTGTTAGAAACCAGATTACTTGCACCTCTGAGCTGTTGCCGTTGTTTGCATTAGTTCCCACCTTGACCTGTTAAACTTTAATTGCTAATGTGTTACAGGTGCCGATTCTGGCAGTTACATAGCTCATTCGATGGACTTGTTACTTTAAATCATACCTGAAGAGGATGTGGGCAGTCCCGCCCAGTGTGTTGATTGCCCTGTGGACACTGGCTTTGAAGTGGTGGTGGATGCAGTTTTAAAGGGGATCTCGCTCCCTACCCACACCCTCTTCTTTAGCTTGAGCAGGTGTCAGGAGAGAGGGGAGGTGGAGGATGTCGGCCCAGGCAATGTTCTCTCACTTTTCACTCATTCTCTAGGGAACAAGACAAAAGGGTGGGAAACAACTAACAATTGAACTGCCCATAATAAGACCATGCTTTCACTGGTGTCCTTTGAGACCAGGTCCAGGTGCTACTCATTGTCCCCAGAGTTGGCGATGCCTGACTTGCTACATTCACTTCCCTTTGTCTTTTCTAAGTGAAGCTGTGGGGTGGATGCACCTGGAAAAAGCAAATACTCCTTTTTCTAGAATACCCTGTTTTCTCAGATGGTAGTTCGCATTCCAATTGGTAGTTTAAGTTCAGTGGTTCAGGTTCTGCAAACTTACTACCTTCCTGTGCAGTGGGACCCTCGCTGCCTGTGTGCGTTAGAGGGTCTGCCTGATTCGGGGCCTTGCTGACTATTCAGAGAATGAAGGTCTCCATTCTGTCTCAGCTTATTGCTTTTTATTTAGGGGGTGAAAAGGTAGTCAGCTGTAACATCAGCTTCTTTTCTTCTAAGCCAGGTTCTTTTCCATAAAAGCCATTTACCACTTTCAGAGTTTTACCAGCGATTGCGTTCCTTATTCAGAGCCTGCTGTGTGCCGAGCACCTTCTAGGTACCCAGAATACATATGTGAATAAGTCGGGAAAAACCCCCAAACCTCTGCCCTCATGGAATGCATGGATTTTAATTCAATTTATTTTTCAGTAAAGAAATTTCGAGCCAAGGATGTCCTTGGGGACGTTTGTTAGACGATTATCTTCGGCACACATCCGATGTCACATTTGGGGGAACTAGGAGCTTAATTTCCCGTGGCCCAGCTGTATCCTTTCAGCAGAAGAAACCCTACGGCTCCAGGCAGGGACACGAGAACCCGGGGACGGTGGTAACTCATGTGTTTTTCTTCTCCTAGCAGCAAGGGAACTAACACGTGCCACAAGTCCCTTGCTTCTAAGAATTATTGGAATGTGAAAGCATTCCAAAGAGAAGGCCAGTTCTCTGGCTGTGTGTCCTGTGAGACAGCATGAGAACGGGCCAACTAGGAACAGATGCCTCGTGTGGACCCGGCTCACCTGAGCCTAGGTTGCCGCACGTTTGCCGACAGTAACTTTAAGCAGAGCGTGAAGAGGAGGCGTGCCCCTCCTATATTCCTCGACTCTAATAACCCATTACAGGTCTGTGTTCATCAATGCATCTGAACTTTACGGACAACTTGTTTACATCCTGAAGTACCTGTATAGGGGGCGGAGTGGTGTTACCTCTACATGTTGAATCCCAATCAAGCAAAGTACATCTTTCTAGCTTCAAGGTATGATTCATGTGAGTCAAAACTAGGTGTGAGAGCTTGGAAGAACAACTATATTGCCTCCTTGTTCGGTGTGTTAGGACGTGAACTAGGTCATCTTTCCATGCCCTTCGTGACTTCAGAAACTTGGACCACGTCCCTTCTAGCCTTATCCATTCGCAACCTTTCCACCCCTTGGCCACTGCTCTGGGGTGTTCTCTGATATTTGCCCGTGCTGGTGTGAGGCCCCCATCTTTAGTCCTCTGGGAACAATAGGAGCAGCTGTCAGTGGCTGCTGGTACAGAGAACTGGTGGGAGGCTGGGAGGGCCCTCTGCACTGGGATCTGGCTCAGAAAGTTTGGTATAAAGCAGGGATTGGCCAAGAAGGGCAGGTGGCGTGTCTTTATACAACCCATGATCTAAGAATGCTTTTTACCTTGTTTAAAGGGTTAAACTGTGCAACAGACCTTACTTGGCCCCCAAACCTCAGATATTTCCTGTCTGGCCCTCTTCAGGGAAAGTTTGCCAACTTCTAAAGTGCTGTCTTAATACAAAGACTGGGAGTGGAGTTCTCCATCCATATGTGACCTCATGCACAGGTCTGAGTCCTCAAGGGGGCAACCTTGAGGACATTTAAGCCGCTTCCTCTTTGAGGCCTTTGCCTTTGTACTGCCTTATTGTATCTGGGTCTCTGGCCTGAGCATCTTTTCATTGTGACTTGATTTCCTGATCTCAAGGAATCAACCATAGTTACTGTTGAGCTGGAACTTTCTTTCCAGTCATCTTCCCTTAAGTGATTCTCTAAGTGAATGTAACTTGTCGGGATGTTTTCAAGAAGCTGATTTTACTGCAACTGGTTAAGTGCTGACTTCTGCTTGTCTATGTGTTCCCAGACTGGCCTTCCTTGCCAGTTGAGTAAGCCTTGGATTGCCTTGGCTAGTTGCCCACCATCCTTAATTCTATATGTCCTTAATTCCCAACTTGTGTAGCAATGATCACGTGCTTTGACTCAAAGCCAACTCTCCATAAACTTGTTAGTTTTGAATTTCTACAGCGGAAGGCCTCACATTCAAAGGTCAAATGAGAAGTATATATTTTATTTGAGGAACACATCTAGAGAAAGCTCTTCTCAATGAAGAGTGTCCTAAGTCAGTGTTGCAACATTTCACTTTTCCTTTTACGGCTAAAAAGTATCATAGGTTGGCTTAGTTGCACTGTGCAAGGCATCAGTAATTAAACTTTTGAACTTAAACTCTGAACTGCCTTGTTAACAGTGCCAGCTCTTTGATTCCATGAAGATCACGGAGACGCCTAGAGTGATGCCGTTTGACACTGAGGGTGGGGAAAAAGTCGTGGAGAAGGAAAGAACTACCGAAATACTCTGAGGAGAGGCAGAGTCTAATGGTATTTTGGAGAAGGGAAAGGAGGAAAATGTTGGAAGGCACCACTTGACATATTAGGCAGACAAAGAAATGCCCCGGGTTACAGCAAAGAAGAACATTATAGGTATAAACACTTGATAAGGAGTAGAGGGTATCCTATGGAGATGAAGTCGGGTGAGAAGAAGATGTGGATATTAAAGTCCTGTAGGAGCCTCTGACCTTGGTAACAGCCATTTTAACGGACTCGGCTGAACGGAGGTCAAATGAAAGGCAAACTAAGCTTATAAAGGTCGACAGATGGACAAATGCAACTTTTGTAATGTCCTGTGTGTGTTCAGCGTTATTCCCTCAGAGGTGGGAGGCCGTCTAAAAGCCAGTGCAGAGACCAGGCTGTGACTTCCCCTCCAGCTCTCCCCTCTCTTTGCTTCCACTTGGCATTGCTCTTGGTAACGTGTCCATGTGTCACTCTGGAATTTTCCTATAGTGAAACGACTCACGGCTTTTGTGGTGAAAAATTACAGGTCAGAGTGGAGGCTGGCTTCCTGGGAGCCCAGCAAGGCCACAAGACTGTTCATTGGAGGCGAGGTCATCGCCCAAAAGATGTCCTGGAATTTAGTTCTGGCAGATTCTGAAAGGGTAGAGGAACCTAGAATGTAACATCAGTGGGGTTTCATCTCTGAGAAAGTTTGGCTGAAGGATTTTAATTCTGTAAAAAATCGACTTTAATGTTATGTCGGTTTTCTGGAAATTAACTCCTGCCCATCGGCTGGGAGGGCATAGGGAAAGATAAGTGTGAGGCTCTGCATAAAATCTACTTGGAGGTCACTTAACCAGGCTGCATTTTCTACCTGGAACACAGGGGAGAGGAGGGGAGAGAAAAGGGGGGTGGGTCTGGGGGAACTTTGAACGCAAAAGCAGAGATCACAGAGAAACGCAAGCTTGTGTGCTTTCCTCTGGCGGCCCTGTGTGTGAAGCCTCACTGTCAGGAACTAGCTTGTTGTCCTGTGAATTCTCTCAAGTCCCAGAGCAGGTGTGTGGCGGAGCCAGACAGTCTGCCACCAGAGCCTGTTGTTAACCCCTAGGCTCCTCTGAAAAGGCTGACAACTGTGGTTACCTTGCTTTCTGTCAACCATAAATTAAAGAGACATTTAGACGAGAGAAGGAGGATGATAGAAATAAGGATGTCAGTCCTGCTGGTAAAAAAAAAAAAAAAAAAAGACAACAAAAAACATAAGTCGGACAAATTATCAAAAGCAGACACATGAACCAACCACCCATCCTGCCCCATGTTAGTTTGCCAGGAACGCCTCGGCAAACTACCATAGACTGGGAAGCTTAAACAAGAGACTTCCTTGCAGTCTTGGAGGCTAGAGGTCTGGGACCAGTGTGGTGGCAGGGTTGATCCCTTCTGAGGCTGCTCGACTTGCAGGTGGCCGTCTTCTCTGTCTTCACAAGGTCTTCCTTCTGTACTTGCCCGTGTCCTACTCTCTTTCTCTTACAAGGATACCGCTTCGTAGGGCATTAGAGCCTATTCTCATAACTCATTTTAACTCTGGCCTATTTAAAGCTTTGATCTCGAAATAATCACATTCTCTGGTACTGGTTTTAGGACTTCAATGTATAAGTTTTGGGAGGACACAATTCAGCCCATCGTATCCCCCCACCAAAAAAGCCCAGCACACGCTGGGGCCATGTGATGAAGGGGACGGTTTTCCTACGCACTGATTTCCATGGGCACTCACTGTCCACGTGGCGATCCTGAGTTATCCAATGAAATTAAAGTACCGTTAATACCAGTGAAGAAGAAAAACATTAAACCATAATGTTGTTTGTAATGATCCCTCCTGTGGTACCTCCTTCTCTAGCTAAATGATGACGGCTGTGATCTCTTTTAACTCCCTACATCAAGACATCACTGTAAGTGTTGTAAATGCTGAGGCCCCCCACCCCAGACCTACTGAATTAGAATCTGCATTTTAACAAGGGTCCCTAGGTGTTTCCTACGCACTTTAAACTGAGAAGCGTTGTCCTGATCATCACTGTACCGTTCCGGGACTCCTTCCCCACACATGGCTCTTCTTTGCTTCCTGCTTGCAAAGCACTGCCTATGGCTTTACAGCCTAGACTGTGCTTGGAATCACCTGCTGAGCTTTAAAAAAAAAAAAAAAAAAAAATTCATTGTCCAGATGGTACCCTAGACCAGTTTCATCAAACTCTGGAGGTGGGTGCCAGACACTGGAAATTTTTGAAGCTCCTTGCACGATTCTATTGTGCAGCCGAGGTTGAAAACCCCGGAGCAGAGAGCGAAAGGGGATGAGCCACCTGATTCTTTGCCGACGGAGAAATGGTCCCTGTTTCTTCCTTCTACGGCCGTTAGGCCTGGGTCGCCTCATGTCTTGTGCAGTTACTGCAGGACCATATGCCCCTCGGCAGGGAAATTTACAGCTAAAGCTTTGCGTTGGTGCCTGGTGTCTCCTCCTTCTTCTGTCGGGTCCTACTTTTTCCCTCCTGGCATCACCTTTCTCTTCTGAGTTGGATGGTTCGAGCGCAGTCAGGAGAGCGATGAAGTGGGCCGAGGTGGATCAAGGAAGGTGGTCCGTTCCTCCTGAGCGTTGTGTTTCTTAAGCTGATCCGTCCTAAACCCCCTGGTGCAAATTCCATCACTTTTCACTTCCTATTGCAGCCTCTCAGCTTGGTGTCTGGAGCTACTTCGTGACCTTTGTTGCATTTTTTTTTTTTTTTTTTTTTTTTTTTGTGGTACGCGGGCCTCTCACTGTTGTGGCCTCTCCCGTTGCGGGGCACAGGCTCCGGATGCGCAGGCCCAGCGGCCATGGCTCACGGGCCCAGCCGCTCCGCGGCACGTGGGATCTTCCCGGACCGGGGCACGAACCCGTATCCCCTGCATCGGCAGGCGGATTCTCAACCACTGCGCCACCAGGGAAGCCCTGTTGCATTTTTAAAAAAATGTTGCTGCACTGCATGAACTGTCTCCCAAGATATAAACATGGCTCAGCATATTATACATGAAAGCTGTTCAGTGTCAAGCTGTGTCTTTCTTTCCTTGCAAGCATCAAACACAACACCCTATTTTTTCCACTTAGTGTGATAGGAGAGCTGTGTGCTGGCAGAGATTCTCTTCCCATTCCGTTTTTGTGTTCCTCTTCAACTCCTCAGGCCTCCCCTCTGATAACTGAAGAACTTCTCAACCCCCAGCAGACACAAGGCTTTTTCTAGGTTTGCGTTAACTTTGTGCGAAACGAAACAATGTGCTCTGTGGTTAGACTGCATACTTATCACCTAAGCCCTGTATATACCATATGGCCATAAACCAGGCAGTCCCCAAGTAGGTCCGTATGGAATGCATCGTTACATACGTGTACAGTAAGTCCCCTACATATGAACGAGTTCCCTTCCGATAGCACCTAAGACCAGTTTGTAAGTCCAACAAAGTTAGCCTAGGTACTCTACTAACACAATCGGCTGTATAGTACCGTACTGTAGTAGGTTTATAATACTTCTCACACAAATAATATATAAAAAACAAACAAAAGGGCTTCCCTGGTGGCGCAGTGGTTGAGAGTCCGCCTGCCGATGCAGGGGACGCGGGTTCGTGCCCCGGTCTGGGAGGATCCCACGTGCCGCGGAGCGGCTGGGCCCGTGAGCCATGGCCGCTGAGCCTGAGCGTCCGGAGCCTGTGCTCCGCAATGGGAGAGGCCACAACAGTGAGGCCCGCATACCACACACACACACAAAAAAAAAACAAACAAAAAATATGTATATATATTTTTAATAGGAATAGAAAGAATTTTATTTGAGCCTGAGGACTATAGCCCAAGAGACACAGATTTAAGAAGTATTTAAACTGTGTTCCACCTGACTGCAAAATGGGGGAGGCTTATATAAGCACAAATCACAAACTTACAGTTAGTCACCTGAGTCATCTATCAAGAATCATAATTGGAGCTGGCAAGAAGTCAGCATGCTTGTCAAGTAAGGATTGGTTGGGGTCTGAAGTGGTTACACAGGTATAAGGGGGGAGACCTTGAGACCCAGGCAGCTGCTAGCAGATACTGTTTAAGAACGACTGATGGTATCCTTGAGTCTGATATAGCTCAGAGAATTCAAGTTCTCAGTGATACTGGAACATGTCTGAAAGCACATCCACGATGGCCACCCGGCTCCATTTTGAATGCCTTAACCACAGTTATTCCGTTTTGATTTTTAAATGGTTAAATAAGATTTTAGTGGTTAAATCAGATGTACAATGCACGTTTGACAGGCCAGAGGACAGGCTGTTGTAGTTCGTGTAGAAGTCAAGCCAGACCATGTGTAAGCCAGAATGACTTCCCATACCTGTGACAGTTTCTTCCATCACTGGGTAAGATGGGAAGCCATCGGAGGTTAGGAAGTAAGGGAGTGGCAGGATCTAATTTAACCTTAAAATAATAGTCTCCCCAGCTACCGAGCAGAGACTCGCTTGTGGGCCTTTCTCAGCTGTGGAAAAGAGGCTTCATTTTGAGGAGCTGCACAGGAAACCAAGTATCTGAAGAAATATGTCAGTCATCGTTTCCAGGGCACAAACACGCCTGGGTAAAAGTAATCAGTTAAGTAGCATTTATTTTGAGAGTTGATAGTAAAGAATTATTGAAGAAGCAACAGTAGTTGCATTTTCAGACTGGTTTTGTGAATGATGTAGCAAAACGTTTTGTGAAAACCGAAGAAGCACTTGATACCATTCTCCTTGGATATACATGTATTTCAAGCTCAGAGACATTATATATAGTTTTGACAAATTCATTCTCCTGAAGCTGTCAAAAAATTAGGTCTTATTTTAGTTCTCCCTAAAAGTACTAAAATTGGCAGGAATAAGTACTACCTTTAGAATATACAGGTTAACATATATCCTTATTCCTTTGGGATCTTTTGGACCCATTTTAGAAGCCCTGGTTCTTCATCTTTCTCAAGGGCAGAACTACCCAGTTTTTAAAAATATGCTGTATTAGGAAAAAAATACCAAGAGCAAACATTTTGCTATTCTTGATGTAAGAGACACCAGCGGAGGGTATCTTCTCGCTTAGAGTCAGACAGCTCAAGTGTTCAAATATTCATCGGCAAACACTTTCTCTTAATTTTCTCCACACTTAAGAACATGGTCCACATGGATAGCCATATGAAGATTAATAATCTCATACTATGTAGTGTGAACTACTACACAAGGACTAAAACCTTTTTCATCTTACAGTACCTTGAAAAGTATAGTACAACAGCTGGCATCCAGGGGCTGGCATCGAGTGAACAGGCAAGAAGAGTTGCTGACTGGAGGAGGTGAGATGGTAGAGCTGAAGGGTCATCAGCACTAGGAGATGGAGGGCAAGCTGCAATTTCACACCTGACGATGATGGCACAGGTTCTGGTTCCTTGCTGCATTCAGTTCTATCTACCCTCTTAAAAAAATGATCCAGTGATGTCTGGGTAGTAGCTTGCTTTTTTTGTCATCATAGATGACATCCTGGGTTTGAAGTAAAGATACTGTATTACTGTACTCTATATAGTGCTGTACAGTAAAGTACTCAAGCACAGCCACTTGTAGAGGCTGCACACAAGCGACAATGTATGCCAGACGCGTGAACTAACACGACTGGACAGGGGAATGCGTGAAAGTTTGCAACTTGTATGTAGGGGACTTACTGTAATTGCCATTCTAATCAAAAAGAAAGATGCAGTCATGCTGATTAAATCATAGAAATAGAAGTTATTATAAATTAAGGAAATAAAATTGCATTTCCTGGGTAGATGTGCTTCGGAGGTTCTTAATGACGGATTTCTTTGAATTGGAGGCTGGCAAGACGTGAAGTGGTTCCTAAGTGACCTGGGTTCTTAAACTTCCAGAGTCTGTGACAGCATGATGAGTGTGGCACTCTATTAGAAAGGATATAATAGGAACGGGTGTTTAAAACCTTAGGCGAAGATGTGAAAGGATGCTGACAATTGACTAGGCATGTCTGCCACCCCAACTATCTTCGAGTCCTTTCCCAGAGACCCCTAGTGTTTGGGAAACACGCTTCCAGGTCATGGCTCACATGAAAACGATCATCTGTGGAGGGCACCTTGAGGTCAATGACAAAGGATGCTTAAGGCTGGAGGCTCTGGTCCAGGAGGCTTTGGGAGTTCAACTGCCACTCTGGTGTGCCAGAGCAGGAGAGGTTGAGGTCTTGGCACACCTGGAGCCGTTTCTGGGCAGTCACTGCTGCTGGGGTCGGGGGGGGGGTGTGTGTGCACCCATGGGGATGCTCCAGTGTAGACAACCCCCTTGCAGCGTTTGGCCATCAAGCTGTTTATTCAAGCTGTACCTCCAAATTTTGCCTCTCCAGTGACTCCTTTCTTGGCTGTTATTAAAAAACACAATTTCTCCTGTCTATCCTTTAAAATATGACTTGCATCATCTTTAGGCTGTTTGTTCATCCCTTAGCTTATACACAGCTTGACTCTGGATTGTCCTGGCACATTTGTTATGTGCTCATATGGGTACCTTTGATGTGATGGAAGCCTTAATTTGGGGAAGCCCACGGTGCTGCAGGGACCATATTTAACTCCTTTTGCCCTGAAGAGGTGAAGGTTTCATCCATACTTCTTAGGACTCTGCAACTGAGAGGCTTGGCTCCCAAAGGAAATTGCCATCATGAAGATGAGGGGAAAACACCTTCTTAGAGAAGTGTGTAAAGGAAGAATCATGCTTTCTAGTTACTACAAAAGAGCGCAAGAAAGAGGTAATTGTCTCTTTTTAAAACTTTATCTTTTTGTATATGATAGCAATACTTGCTCGTTACGTGTTTTACATCATGAATGACTGGGAACTGGAGATCCTCCACAATCTTGCTCCTCCAGGATAATGACACCCGAGGGACTGGAGTGTATTTTCCCGATCTTTTCTGTGCCTTTACTAACGGACATACTCGTAGTTATTACTTGAGGACATAATGTAGTTATTACTTACAGAAACAGGTTTGTTCTGTGGTCGCTCTTTTCACGTAACGATAGGTAAAGAACACTTACCGTTACGTGGAATGCTAATGCATTTTTACCACATAGTATTTTTTTATAGCATGGTATTTTTATTGTATGGATGCATCCTAATTCATCTCTTCACTGGAGAGCTTCTGATTAAGCAGTTAGCAGATGCTGAGGATTTTGGTGGGTTCAGGCTTTACATTTAAGATGCAAATTTCAAATATATCAGGTTTTACCTAAACGAATCGGGAGAGAAGAATCTAGAGTCACCGGATAGCATTTTGGCCTGGAAGCTGCAGGACGTGGCCTTTAGTGTAGAGCTCTGCTGCTGCTGCCCTCCTAGGATTCCTGTAACGCTCTGGCTGTGGTCCTGGGTGTGGGATGGTGGCGCTTTGATCGGGTTCCTTCCAGCCCTGGTGGTCTGTGACTGAGCACTCCCTTCCTCACGCAGAGCTGAGCCAAAGGAAGCGGGCTTCGTTTATAGCCCAGGGGATTTGCCTGACCTGAAGATACTGTAGGACAGTCTGGATACTTATCTCTAATCAGCCTGAAAAGCAAGATAGCTCTTTGTGAGCTGTCATCTCTTAAATGCCTTTGGTAGTTTTTCTTACCCCAGTTACTTAAAGAGAAGACAAGTCTTTTTACTCTCCAGGTATATACTGTTGAAAGTGAGGTCCTCTTTGCTGCAAGCGCGTGCCGGTTGAGCACAGGGGTCCATCTTTCTCTACACAAGTGTTCCGCTCTCTCCGCACTCCCCCCACCCCCGTTTGCTTTTCCTTCTGCTTTCCAGGTGTGCTGCCCCACAGAATAAGGAGGGTGAAGTATCAATTTCCTCTCTTAAGGCAGAGCCTTACTCCCATGGTAGACCCTCCCCCTTTCTAGAAAGGAGAAATGGTTTAACTTGGGGAGACATGGTAATAAAAATGGGAAGGAAAGGTGACCTCAGGTGAGGAGGCTTTCTCGTAAAATCTCCTTCACATCTTTTATCCTAATGCACTGGGCTTAATATTTGTCTTAAAGTTACATAAAAATTTTATTACAAACGTGTTTCAACACATGTATATCCTTTTGAGTTTATTTTTCCAAGGGTCCTTGTAAAGACTTCATGTGCTGATTGGCCTGCTGCAGCCGAGTTGCCAGTATGAAGCTGCTGCCCTCGTTCTGGCTCCATATTTGGCTCTGTCTGGCCAAGGGGAATAGAGAGACGATGAAACAAGGCCATTAGCTACATAATTTAGATTAAGGGCTTTTTTGGGTGTGTTTGTTTCAGCCAGATTTACCCACATGAAAGGATGAGGCTTCTCTCGAATTACACAGATAATTATCAGAGTTTTATTACCCTTCTCCATGCTTAGGTGGTCCTGGTTTTTAACGAAATGGTATCACACTTGAATTTTGAACTAAATCAACAGGCTCCTCATTAATTTGAAGCGTGATTTTTTTTTTTCCCTGCTCGCTTTCTCATTTGCACCCTATCTTGCCTTGTCCACATCCTTCTTTTTTTTTTTTTAACATTTTTATTGGAGTATAATTGCTTTACAATGGTGTGTTAGTTTCTGCTTTATAACAAAGTGAATCAGCTGTACATATACATTTATCCCCATATCTCTTCCCTCTTAACGTCTCCCTCCCTCCCACCCTCCCTATCCCACCCCTCTAGGTGGTCACAAAGCACCGAGCTGATCTCCCTGTGCTATGTGACTGCTTCCCACTAGGTATCCATTTTACGTTTGGTAGTGTATATATGTCCATACATATACCACCACTCTCTCACTTTGTCCACATCCTTTTGAAAGAGTTTTCGTTAGGGTGGGGTTGTAATTTGGATGGAAATAAATCTCGATGGCAACCTTTGCTTTTCAGTGTACTTTACTTGTATCGTAATCATAAAGAAAATGTGCAAACTTACCTGTTTTGGAAGATGAGGAAAAGCTGACAGTATTTTCCTTCGATGTATTTAATTATGAAAACTTCAAATAAGTCTACAAGAAAATTTCCATGTGCTCATCAGTAATTAAGATTTTGCACCATTTGCTTTATCTCTTATTTTCTAAAGTATATTAAACACCAGACATGTCATCTTACCACAATATATATTAGAGAGTTTTTTTCACACTGCTAAAATGTCATCATACCCCAAAGTTTTAAACATCCCCCCACAATAAACTTTGGGTTTTGTGGAGTTCTCTCTCTCGAATTAAGTCATATGGATGAGGGGGTACTTCTGTCGCCACTAATGATTGATCTTACTTTTGAACAGGTGTGTGTATTTCTGAGAGTTTCTAGAATAGAAATCCCATACTGTACCCAGCATGCCACATTGTAGCACCGTTTGTAGTAGAGTGGAACTCTGTATGAGGCCATGGCCTAGGGATAGTTTTTCACTTTCACAAGTATTGTGACATTTTATTTTTATACTTATCTGTATTTATATTTTACTTACATTTAGGGTTTAGGGGCCTTTTAAACTCAAATGAACAGGGCTTTACCATTTTAAAAAAATTTTATACTGTTTTTAAAGATTACTTTCCATTTATTGTTACTACAAAATACTGGCTCTATTCCCCATATTGTAGAAGACATCCTTAAGCCAACAGTTTGTACCTCCCCTGCCCCCCCCCACTGGTACCCACTGGTTTGTTCTCTATATCTGTGAGTCGTCTTTTTTTGAGCAGGCCTTTCTTTGCACTATTTTTTGGTGGCAAAATTGTATTCACTGACACTCAATACATTAGCTTCACTAATAACAAAAACAAAGCAACTTAGATGTTCTGAAATGAAAGGGAGCCATAATTGTTATCCTTTTGTCTTTATTATTCTGATGTCATCTATTCATGTACCTTTTCAGTATTTTGTTAAAAACATAATTAAAATCAACGGTATAATTTACTCTCTGCGTAGTTAACATCTTACATACACGATAGTTTTAAATATTTAAATTACACCAAGGCTGGTAAGACAAACAGCGGGCCCTCAACCCCTCTCAGACCTTCCTGTCCCACAGAAACTGTTCCAGTTTTTCAACCTTATTCTTCTGAATTTTTGCATCCATACCGCTAAATAACTTGTATTACAGCATAATTTATTTTTAATTTCTGGTACTGTCTTTTGACTTCCCTCTATGAGAGGAGAGAGCTTGGCTGTCAGCCACCATCCACATTTATTTCCCCTCTTTGCATCGTCTCGGTATAGTTCTGGATAGATTGGCTTTCATTGTCTACGTTATGACTGCAGAGATGATATTGACATCTCATCCCTACTTGAACGCTGTGACTTCTCTTCCTTTTTCCTGCTGTATTTTGCCTTCCTTATAATTCATAATTGTCCTATCTTTTGTCTTTAAAAAAGTGTAGAAATATGAGTCCAACCTCCAAGCTGCCCTCATTTGTATAAAGTCCCTCTCAATATAGTCAAACTTAATAGGTGTCCTATCATTTCAACCATTTTGAAGAAGTTCCTCTCAAAACCTCAAGGTCTGCTGTGATCCAGACTGGTTTCTCTAAGCCTGTTGTAGCCTCAGGAGTTCCCTTACTGTCTGTGAGCCTGGGAAATCTCTCTCCGATGTCAGGTTTCAGGTTTCCTGGATCCCATATTTTCCCCTTTCCTGATTTACTCCTTTCGGTGGAGCATATAGTCTAGCACTTCCCTGAGAAAGGGTCTTTCTTGGGAGGGGTTTTTTTTTTTCCCCCCCCCCGGTACGCGGGCCTCTCACCGTTGTGGCCTCTCCCATTGCGGAGCGCAGGCTCAGCGGCCACGGCTCACGGGCCCAGCCGCTCCGCGGCATGTGGGATCTTCCCGGACCGGGGCACGAACCCGTGTCTCCTGCATCGGCAGGCGGATTCTCAACCACTGCGCCACCAGGGAAGCCCGAGGGATATTTTTTTTTTTGAGGTTTGGCAATTCATGCATCCAGCCGACTTGGTCTCTGCCGGATACCTTTATGACATTTCAAAGGTAACACGTCCAAACAGACTGATTTTTGACTCTCCCTCCCCACTCGCAACACACAACCTGCTGCCCTCACTTGTGCTAATACCCGGTGAGTTGCTCTAGACAGAAATGCAGAAGCAATTTTAGATCATTGCTTTTCACATCCTCTGTATCCAGTCTCTCATCACATATATTCGAATCTGGGCTCTGTCTCCACTGCTACCATCACCTTTGGCCTGAACCACTGTAGCTATTCTCTTTGCTTCCTGTCCTGTCTCTTACAGTCCGTTCCCGTGCAGCAGAAAGTGAGGTCCTGAACCTTATAACAGATGGTGTCCAACCCAGGTTTCAGATCCTTCAGTGCCTTCTCATTACCCTCAAAACAAAATCTCTACTCCTCAACCAAGGCTGTAAGGCCCTGAGTGATCTGACCCCTGCGTGTCCACCCTTGTCATATGTTATCCTTCCTCAGTTTAGCTCAGTTTCCTCCTGTCTTGGAATAACTATCTTACTTGTCTCAGCTTGTTGTTTTTCCTGTTCTCTCTGCCTGGATAAAAGGTCTTCCCCCTGCTTTTTAAAGAACCACTAATCCCAGCTTCCAATAACTCAGAATTCAGTGTCACCACCTCTGTGAGATGTTTCCCAAGCCCCCTACTTAGAAGTACATCCCCCTGTCCCTATGGGTCTCCATTTCAGGTCCTTGTTTTATTCTGCTCTAGCACTTAAAACCATTTGTAGCTTATTTTGTGTCTCCCCCTGACTAGAGGAGGACAGGGGCCATGCCTGTTTCAATTATTTTTGTATCTTCTATGCCTTCTATGCCTATGCTTGGTCCATTTTCCCTGCAGAATACATGTCTGTGATAAGGGTAAATGAAACACATGGTTTCTGTATAGTAAGATCATCCTCTGAAACAAAACCATGTTTATTACTTGTGGATTTAAATTTATCCTTGGATCTATTCCGGATATGTAAGGCAGTTTACAATACATGAAACATGAAGAGATAGCGTATATTAAAAGGACAAAAAAAGGCTGGAAACTTAAATGGAGCCAGCTTTGAGGGTAAGAATGTGTACCATAAAGACAAGACTTGCTACGGGTGGGCCAATGGGCTCTGGGCTCTTTAGCAGCCAGTGAGAAAAGATCGGTTCTACGAGTCCATGTGGTAAAAAGCTGAACGTTGCTTGGGAGAACTACAGCTGTTCTTTATGTTAAGACCAAAGAGAAGTTTCACCCAGGCGTCACTGTGAAAATACATAACGTGATGAAAATCATCCCTGTAATGGACACGGTAAGTTTCATAGGAACAGTTCTTACAATGACCTTCAAATATAGACCGCCGCTGTCCTGTCAAGTACAGCTTGGTTAAGGCCCACGTATGGGGCCTGTATGATGCCGTCTAGGCTCCACGTGCCGTATGATGACTGCTGTTTGTGCTGTGTGATGGTTGCTTTTGTTACTTTGGTTTATGGCTCTGCCTGTTTCAGGAGATTACCTACGTGGTGGGTGGGGAATACACTTTTGGGCTTTTATTTGTAACTTCCTCTGTGTCCTAACCAAATACTGCTGGCCGTTACCATGGCATTTTCTTTCGTACTTGATCCTGTTAAAATATCTTTAGAGGTCCCACTTCTTTCCTTCCAGACTTTTCTGCCACCTTCTATCCAATCTCTAGGTCTGGTGATATACTTCCTCTAGCAGCATCTTCTAGCTTAAACAGTGTTTGTCTCCCAGACAGTATTTTGAGAACGTCTGAACCTTATCTTCATATTGGATAACTGCCCCTTCACTGTGGATGGACCAGCTTTCTCCTCTCTCTCCTGAACGCTGTGGGGCTTTCCTTTAAGAGCTGAGACATGTTCTCAGTCACTGGGATTCTAAAGAGAGTGGAGGGCTTCCCTGGTGGCGCAGTGGTTGAGAATCCGCCGGCCGATGCAGGAGACACGGGTTCATGCCCCGGTCCGGGAAGATCCCACATGCCGTGGAGCGGCTGGGCCCGTGAGCCATGGACGCTAGGCCTGCGCGTTCAGGCCCTGTGCTCCGCAACGGGAGAGGCCACAACAGTGAGAGGCCCGCATACCGCAAAAAAAAAATAAATAAAGAGAGTGGAGATTAAAAGACTGAGGAAGTTTTTTTCCTTAGCTTTGTAAAGTCAGTCTTTGAATGTGGGAGCTGTCCACTTAGAGTGAGGCTGCGCAGAGCAAATCTGTACTGCAAGGAACAGAAACGTTCATGAGAATTTCATAACCCTGTGTGTGTTCACGTGTGTGTCTGTGTGGGTGGCAGGTGATGTTGCTGTAGATTTTAGTTGATGTTGCGTGATTTTTTTTCCTCTATAAACAGCCCAAAGTGAAACCAGTCACTGAACATGGCAATCATAGAGTTTGAGCAGAATTAAGAGATTTTACTTAGCACCATGGGTAGGATGCAATCAGAAATTCCTTCTGCGTGATCAGCTTTAATACCACAAATTGGATACAGTGCAACAGATCAGAGAATTCCCTTTGCACCACAAAGCAATCACTGTCTTTAAGGAAGCTTCCCTCCAGGAGCTAGAAGTGCTCATGGCAACAGCAGCTGTTAGGACGCTTGGTTTGGGCAGCTGACTGACTGGCTTTGGGGGTTTTTCCTTCAACGTTTTTCATGACCTGAGTTGCATTGAACTTTGGGGTCTTTAACCCTCCTGTTTCTATTTGATGCTTTCTGAAAAGCCATTGGCGATAAAGATGTGTTTAAGAAAGTACAAATGATAGTCTTGAAGATAGGAAAGGAAAGGCCTTTTGAACAAAATTTGGATATGATTAAATGCTGGATTTGCTCAGGGATGTTTAGGTTTTACAGCTACAAACCATTGTTACTAAATTCCTACAGAAAATAACTTTTATTGTAAACCTGAAACTTGAGACCCTGAAGGCATTTTCCCCCTGGGAGCAGTTATTTTTATAATACAGTTGTTGATTATACAAGATTTCTTAGAAATACAAATATTGTGTAATAGCAGAAGAGATTGTATTTTTCTGGACGGCGCCAAATATGCACTTAGAAACATAAATTTTGGTTGTGTTCAGAAATACGGACTTTGCTTGTAATAACTGTAAATATGTATTGAGCACTTACTATGTCCCAGGCACTGTGTTAAAGCGGTATATGATTTTCTTTACCCCTCTGGGCAATCTTCTGAGTAACTGCAGTTGTCTTTTGAACAGTGCAGAGGTTAGGGGCGCTGATCCCTCCACAGTCAAAAATCTGGTATAACTTGTAGTGGGGCCCTTCTGCACCCCTGGCTATATTTACTACTGAAAAATATTCGAGTGTAAGTGGACATGTGGAGTTCAGAACCATGTTGTTCAAGGGTCAACTGTCCTTGATCATTTTACAGATGAGATAAAGCTTAGCGTGTCAAGCAACTTTCTCAACATCACTTGGCTTGTAAGTGGTGGAGCCATGGTGTAGTGTATCCAATTTTTAGTTTATTCTTGATTCATTCCTTAATCAGCACTTTGTTTTTTCTAGTCATCTATGGATGCATGACACACCTACCCAAACTCTTAGTGGCCTGAAACAGTGATCTTTTGGCCCACGGTTCTGTGGGTTTGTAGTTCGGGCAGGACTCGGCAGGGATGGGTTGGCTGTGCTCCATGTGGTCCTGGCTGGGGGTTGGGGGGAGGACTCAGCAGGGGCTGGAGGAACCAAGATGGCAGCAGTCATGTCGTAGGAGGTGTGCTTGGTGTCGGCCGCCAGCCTCGGTGCCTCCGCTGTCCTCCAGGTGACCCTTCCCCCCCGCGCCCTCATCGTTCAATAGTCTGGGTAGGCTACTCATTCCAAGAGCACAGAGATGGAAGCGGTGCAAGGTGGAAGCTTTGAAGGCCTAAATTGAAGGCTGGAGCTTGTATTGGTCACTTTCACTATATACTGTTGATCAGAGCAAGGGATAGAGGGCCAGCCCAGATTCAAGGGAGGTGGCCTGTGCAGCTGAACGGGAGGATTGTTGGAGGCTGTTTTTGTAGGTCTCAAAGCTGTAGATCTCTAAACACAACCACCCCGTGGACCGTAATCCTTCTTCACTTGATGTCTTTTTTTTTTCCCCTCTTGACTTCTAGTCTCATGGGGCTACCGTGATTCTCCAAACAGCTACTCCAGCCATTCTTTTGCTATGTCTTGTATTTCCTCTTGTATATCTGTGCACAATAGCAGTTTAGAGCTCTTGGCCCCAAGTTCTAGTCCAATTATGCCTGCATTAATGCACTTATTATCCGATGAATAAAGACAGTCCCCATGTCCACCACTAATAGGCCTTGCTACTTTCTTCTCTGTCCTTTTGAATGTTCAAGTTCCTTTCTTCTCTTGCTTGAATGCGTTATCTCTGTAGTTATTTCCTAAACCAGTATCCTGCTGCCCTTCTCCTTGTTGCTGGTGGGGCCACCATCTTCCTGGCTCATTAAACCTACTTTTTGGTGTGAGTTTTGATCTTCCTTCCCTTCCCTCCATCCTTTCCTCTATCTAATCCAACACCTACTAAGAGCCTTTGAACATGCCTTTTTTTTTCTTCCCTTCCCCTCTGGTGTTTAGGCTTGCATCACCTCATCCCTCACTTAACACAGTGTTCAACGTAATCACCCTCCTGGCCTTATCTCTTCCTACTCCACTCTTCTTCTTGCAGCTGCTGGTCTTTGGAAATGCAATTAGTGAAATCTATGTTCTTGTCACTTACCTCCTCAAGGACCCTCTCCTCCTTCTGGTCATTTCTTATTGCTGGGCGTTTGATCGGCTTTCTTAGTATGCAGGACCTGTCAGCAGCTTGCCTTCCCCAAACTCTGATGTTTGAGAATTCTCCCCTAGTGATATTCAGCTACTCTCTGCAGAGCTCTGCTCGAGGCCAAATTGTAGCATAGCTTTGAATGTCAGTCTTTGGGTTTAGATTTTACTTGGAAAGGTTTCTAAAATGCTTTGTACAATGGAGTCTTAAGATGGAACACTGCTTGGGAAGACTGATGTCGGCTGGTGGGGTGCCTGGTAGTGAATAGAGTGTTATGCTAAGGAAGAGACAGGCAGATCTACTTGGAAGTAGTGGCCCTGGGGAGGTGGTTACATAGTTGGGGTTGTATAGGCTGTAAGCCATCCCATTACTGTGAACACACATGCATGACTTTAGGCAAGTCTGAATTATGAGGGAGGCTGATAACATCTCCAGCCTCATACATCTTCCCTTTGGGGATCCTCCTAAGCCCACATTTCCTCATCTCAGACATGGGTTGATATTTCACTTATTTTTTGTCCCACCTTAGAGGAAAGAATCTGTTACCATTTATATATTGATTGAAAATTGCAGCAGACAGAATGCTTGTATCCTCCCCCAAATTCATGTGTTGAAACCTTATTCCCAGTGTGATGGTATTTGGAGGTGTTGCCTTTGGGAGGTGATTAGGTCAGGAGGGTGGAGCCCTCAAGAACGGGATTCGTGCCCTCATAAAAGAGGCCAGAGAGCCCTTTGTGCCATGTGAGGCTACAGCGAGAAGACAGCTGTCTGTGAACTAGGAAGAGCTTTCACCAGACACTGAATCTGCTGTCACCCTGATTGTGGACTCTTCCCAGTCTCCAGAACTGTGAGAAGTAAGTGTATGTTGTTTAAGCCACCCAGTCTGTGGTATTGTTACAGGAGTCTGAACCGACTAAGAAAAACATTCTTATAAAAGTGTTCATGGGCTTCCCTGGTGGCGCAGTGGTTGAGAATCCGCCTGCCGATGCAGGGGATACGGGTTCGCGCCCCGGTCCAGGAAGATCCCACATGCCGCGGAGCGGCTGGGCCCGTGAGCCACGGCCGCTGGGCCTGCGCATCCGGAGCCTGTGCTCCGCAACGGGAGAGGCCACAACAGTGAGAGGCCCGCATACCACAAAAAAAAAAAAAAAAAAAAAAAAAAGTGTTCATTTCTTTAGTTGTGGGATGAAAAAATTAATGGGAATGATATTGTAACCATAAAAAAAAAAAAACAAAACACTTCTGGGTCTTGCCCTTAATTAAAAAAAAAAAAAAAACCATACTTTTCTCTTCTCCTGTCCTGCTTTCCTGCTGCCTGGAACACAGACATAGTATAGGAGCTAGAATAGAAGTACATGTTGGGGATGGAACCGCAAGATGCAGTAGCCCACCAGCACATTGCCTGGGCTGTTCACGTACATTGTAGAAGCAAGAGAAATAAACATTTATCAAGTCAGTTATTTGACTCTGTAGCAGACAAATAGACATTCAAGCTAATAGAACATCTGTAATGACAATGATCACAGCTCCCATTGGTTGAGCACCCAATCTGTGCTGCACACTGTGGGTGCATTTTATACCGTGACCCCACAAGGTTGGTAACCTGTACATCTTTCACCTAAGGAAACGAGCTGGATGTGGTTAATAAACTTGACCATGGTCCTGCTCCTGGGAGGTGCCCCTGCAGCCTGGGCTCCATCTGGGTCTGCCTGACCCGGGGATCAGAGGCTTCTCATTGTGCCACTGACACCCATGTCCGCCCAGAAGTTCATGGAGAGACCTGAGGAACCCCAAGTGATAGCCAGGCTGCTCATTTCTAGTCCTTCATGACGTCTAGGGGGCGGAGTCATCAGGGCATAATAGGTATTCCTCCTGTCTGAGCCTTTGGGCACATGAAGCTCTGCTGGAGACCTGGGTCTGCAGGCAGCTTTCCTGCAGCTGCAGGGACAGGCCTAGGCTGCTACCACTGTGCACAGGTCCTGAGGGGGATGGTCCCAAATCTCCCCTCCCTTGCCTTAAATCCTCTCTCAGCTGCGGGATTCTCCTTGTTACTGCACCCTCCGGCACTGTGGTCATGGGCAGGATATCTTTGCTGGTTCAGGGTTGGGACTTTCAGGGAGGGAGGAGCCGTTGGTGTCTCTAGGTTTCCTCAGGGACAGTGAGATGTCGGGTGGGGACAGGAGTAAATCGGCACAGGCGGTGTCAGCCTGGACCAGGGGACGTGGTGATGGATCCTTGTTCCTCGGGAGTCAGTTGTCCACTTGTAAACATCACCTGTGAGTGTGTGAGGGCAGGGCAGGCTAGAGGGGGAGCTGGCCAATTCTGTATTGGAAAATAGAAAAAAGTGCAACTAAAAAGGTAATACTTGATAAACCATTTACAAAAATATTACATGTGCAGGACCACCACCCAGTGCAATAATTATGATATTTCAGTTTATAATGCACCTAGTAAGTTAGCTATACACCTTGGAGGCCTTTGGCAACATGCAGAATGCATGCCTAGGAATTTATCTTAAGGAAAGTAAGGATGTGCAGGAAGGTACAGCCAGCCGTAAGGTGGTTTAATCTGTTTTGTTTTTGTTTTTGGATTCCATATACAAGTGACCTGATATTTGTCTTTCTGTCTGACTGACTTAATCTCTAGGTCTATCTGTTGCTGCAAATGGCTGTTTTGTTTGTTTTTTAATATAAAATTGAACAAACCTAAATATGTAACAGTGGGGTTGTTCTTTAGAGCATGTCTATACAGTAGAATGCTGTTTAAATGAATATTTTCTGAAATAAAAGGATACTCATGTGAAAAGTCACATATGAAGTGTATCCAGTTCTGTAAATTGTGGGTATGGTTAATACTTGAATTTTTATCCAGTCTTAAATATTTAAGTGACTGTATAACTCATGGTCTGTCTGCTGGGTAGTGGGGTTATTTTTCATCCCAATTTTTTTGGTGCAGGTTATTCTTTGCTCCTCCAGACCTACTCTCCACCCTTTTCCATCCTACTTTGTATCCTGTGTTGCAGAGCGTGACTCTGTAGAATGAATGAAATGCCTTCTGGCTTTCTACTGGGTTTAGCCCATAACCACCCAGCAGCAGGGCAGAGAGTGGGAAGAGAGAGGTTGGCATATTTTTTCCCCAGCTCCCTTCTTCCACTCCTGTGGGTTGCTATTGGCTGAGTGTCTGTGAAAGGCCACCACCCCTCCCAGAGCTTCAGCCTCCATCTCTGGATTCCTGCAACCGTCCCATCCTCTTGCCTATCAGGCCGATAGGGGTGACAGCTTCCTGCTGTTGTTACCCCCTCGGTGCTTCACATCCTGGATTGGTTTCCCCAAATGCCGTGTACATCTTCGTAAATAGCTCTGTCACAGAACTTCCCTCCTGGATCCCAGAGGACTACATCATACTTTCTAATTTCTGTAGTGAGCCTACATAGGAAGTAGAAAAATGTGCCTTGTAGCTTTGTTGTAGCTTTTATGATAATAGCAAACTCTGTCCCTGTTTGGACAGTTTCCACAAGCCCTGCATACTTCTCCTGAGTGATCAGCTTCTGGCTGTATCTTCATGCGGAATTTGCTCTCTTCTCTCACAAAAATAGAGGGAGCTTTCCCAGCAGGCCATTAAAATATTGATGCTTGGGCTTCCCTGGTGGCGCAGTGGTTGAGAATCCGCCTGCCGATGCAGGAGACACGGGTTCGTGCCCTGGTCCGGGAAGATCCCACATGCCGCGGAGCAACTAAGCCCGTGAGCCATGGCCGCTGAACCTGCGCGTCCGGAGCCTGTGCTCCGCAACGGGAGAGGCCACAGCAGTGAGAGGTCCGCATAACGCAAAAAAAAAAAAAAAAAAAAAAAAAAAAAAAAAAAAAAAAAATTGATGCTTTTTCTCTCTAAAGAGACTAATCTCGAAACCCTAATGCATACACCCTAACCCTTAACTGCCCCCACCAAAAGACTGTAATCTCCCACAGAGGGGAGTCTGCGTGGTTTGCTCCCCGCTCCTGTGGAATTACTTCCAGCTTTATTTACTACAGTGTTTGCCTGTTATGTATCTTTCACGTGTTGGTGATCTTGATGGTTTAACTTCAGCCCCCAGTGTTCCTGCTCAGTTAAAGCCACATTCCTCAGCTGATAGTAATAGCCACAAAGCAAACAGATGTTCACTAGACCCACTTGCTCTGTCTCCTGGTTCGCAATATGCTTTCCAACGAGAGCCATGAAGAACCTGGTGCAAAGTATATAAATGAACTCCGTTTGCATGAAATGTACCTATAAACACGGCTGCTCTTGAGTGTGCTGCTCCTTGACATCCAGAGCTTAGCTTTTATTTTTGCCTTCAGAAGAAAATCACATTTTCCTGTTGTCTACGTAGTGAAGTGATACCCAAATATTTCCACGAGATTGACGTGTTTGCAGTTGGATCTATAAAATATGAGCATAGCCACACAAATTAGTGGTTAAAATGTTGTATACCCTGAATTTTGAAGAAAATTTCATATTAGATTGCTTTATTGGGTAAGCTTAACAATTATCCACTACCTGGAAGGAGATAAATTCCTGTGGATTCCTTCCTCCTGTGATTACATGCCATCTAGTCTGGTGTTTGAGTTGCTGGCAACCGTGGGGGTGTTTCATGTTAATACTCTGAGAAGTCAACACGTTTTCTGAGCCATAAGCAATAAAATCAGGCTTACAATGTTGATATGGGGAACATCCTCTATAGCTAAGGAGATACAATTATTAGCTGGTGAACAGAGATCTTTGCCTGAGTCCTTAGGAGTAGTCAGCTGCTGTCTGGGGGCTAGCACCCTTGATGGTGGCACAGGCTCGGCCTTTGGGGTTTTCAGATGGTTGCACGTGCACCGAGGGGAATGCCAGCTGATGCATAGAAATGCTTTGGCCTTTGTGTATGATGACTCCCGTGCTAAAACCAAGCGGAGATCACGAGAAGATTACAGTGGAATCTTATCTGAAGTCGAGGCTAACTTTAGCTGCTGGACTCGCAAGTGAATGTGTTCCCTAACAGGACGTCGACAGAAGGGTATTTAAGAACGTGGACCCTATTCCTCTTGTTATCGGTCTTTCATTTCGTTTCTGCCTCAACTCACCCCTTAAATGTTGGTGTTTCTCAGATCACTGGAACATCAGGAGTTCTGAAGTGGGAGGAGAGGTACTCAGTGGAGGCAACCTAGTTTAGAGGCTGGGAGTGGAGGCGGATAGAGGATTTACGTTGAAGCAGCGTTTACGCGGCACACCTTCTTTTCATGTGGAGTCATGTGACTATTGGACATGTCTTGGGCAGGGTGGGTTAATGCGCAGAGCCTTACAGTGGGTCTCTTTCGGTCTGTGCTCCCCACCTTCCCACCCAGTCACTACCCAGGGAGATCTCATCTGTTCCCGTTTACTTCATCCTGAACTGTCCAGTGCATGTGGACGGTTCTTTCCCTTTTCCAAAGCTCTGGTCACCCACTCCCTGGAGACACTGCAGGCTCCACAAACACAGCATACCCAAAGCAGAAGGCATTTCTCCTGCCTCTCACCCCTCCACCTCTGGAGATCATGGTTTAGTGGCTTTACCACCAAACTGCAGTCCTGGGAGTTACCCGTTTCTCCCCTGGTCTTCAGAACTCTCCAGGTTCATTCAGTTCATGTGGAGGCCTGTCCCTTTTGCCTCGTGAGTCCCATGAGCTAGGTCTTTTCCGTCCATCCCCATCTAGGGCCATTTCTTGCCCTAAATGTCCTCTGGTCTCAAGTCTCTGAACTCTTCCTCCTGACTTTCTCCCGCATTGCACGACATCTTCCTAAGAAGACCAGTCTGAAGGCATCCAGCTCTGCTTGGCTCGGCTTTGCACAGACACCCTCTTAGCTTGGCCCACCGTTGACACCAGTCCACAACTCCATCTCTTTCCACTGCCCCCAGCGCCCTGCTCCCAAGTCCCAGCGTCTCTGAACTCTGCCATATCAGTGAAGACTTGGTCATCCAAATCAGGATGCTTCTGAGAATAAGATGCTATCGATAATTACACTGATATAATAGGCAAATATGGAGACTGTCCCAGGCAAATCAGGACTTCTCTTCCAGCAAATTCCCATCATCTTCCTTAAAACTCAGCTCAGATATTATCTGCTCTGTGCTTCTTTCCATAACCACTCCCGAGAAAAATACAAGTTTCTCCCTCTGTGCTTGGCATTGCTTTTTTCATGCTGTTATTGAAGCATGTGTGTGCTCTTATCTCTCCCGTGTGAGGGTCTTACCACCCTCCCCCAGTGATCGTGGGCTCCATGACAGTGCAATATTTTATCCTTTTTTGTATCCCTAGCACCATGCCTGGTGTCAGGCACATGGGAACTACTCACTAAATTTTTAAAGTCATTCATTCATTTTCTAAATCTAAGCACCTTGAACTTGGAGCCATTCTCCAGGTGTCATTCTGTTGTATACCTTTAATGTACGTGACTTGATTTAATTACACCCAAGCTTGCCTTAGGGCTTTTGCATTTATGCTGCCTGTCAGCTCTCCCTTCCCTCCGTGTGGCCAGCCTCCAACCTGTGCTTTGGTACTGAACTCAATGTTATCCTCCTCTTGAACCTGCTCTTGCATTCTGACCCCCCTCTGTACATTCCCAGATCTTCTATTATACATCGTGCAGCTATCACATTTTGTAATTTACATACTCGGGTGACTAATTCCCTCCATCTCCACTAGACTATTAGTACAACGAGGAAGGAACCTGTCCATTCTGGTCGCTTTCCTGCCACAGTGGCTGGCATCCAGGAAGCACTCAATATTTAGGGAAAGAATAGAGTTGATTCTCATTGTTTGTGGACTACATATTTGCAAACTTACCTGTTCATTAGCATTTATCTGTAACCCCAAAATCAATACTTGTGGGACTTCTGTGGTCATTCAGACACAGAGTAGTGAAAAATTTGAGTGTCCTCATGTGTGTTTCCAGCTGAGGTTGAACAAGGTGATGCTGTGCCTTTTTTCCCTGCTTGTACTGTAAACAAGAGTCCTTTTATAGTGATGCTTAGTGGCAAGTTTTCCACACTTTTGTGGTTTTTGTTGGTGATTTTACTGCTTAAAATGCCCCTAAGCATCATGTAGAAGTGCTGTTTAGTATTCCTAAGCATAAAAAGGCTGGGATGTGCCTTCGAGGGAAAATAAGTGCGTTAGATAAGCTTTGTTCATGCATGAGTTAGTGCTGTTGGTTGTGACATCAATGTTAGTGAATCAGTAAAATTAAACGTCTTCAAACAGACACACACATAAAACAAGGTTATGTATTGGTTGGTTGATAAACATGTTGTGACCAGAAGCTTTCAGGAACCTCAACCTCCACTAGGAGCCATGGCTCAGTATTTGCTAATTTCATGTTTGTTGCAGTTATAGTTGTGGCAGCTGTAGTAAAACATAACTACCATGAGTAATGAGGATTAATCGCACAGGACCCATTTTTTAACTGTGGAAATTAAAGCTTCAGGAATCTCAGTATCTTATATCAAGGCAGACAGCTAGTGAGCACAAGCCTTGAAGCTTTCATTCATTCAACAAATGTTTATTGAGCCCCTACTCTGAGTCAGACCCTGCATACATTCGACCCTCGGCTCCTTAACTCCCAAACCAAATGGATGTGAACGCAGAGTCCTGACTTCTTCAGTAAATCATTGTAAACAAATAAGCTCAGTCACACACGTCACCAAACTCCTTTTGAGCTAGACCAAAAAAATTTACTGTGTTTTTTTTTTTTTTTTTGGTCTCCAGTCTGTGGGTCCACAGAGATGCCTGTTAGATGGCTGAGATGTTTTTTAAGTTGCAAAACTTTCTAGATGAATTCCACAATGGGAGTATGTTAACAGTATATTGTTGGAACATCTCCAGGAAAAATAGCTTCGGTCAAGGGGGGGAGATACACATTAAAAAAAAAAATTACCAGTCCATGATCATCAAGTAGTCACAGGAGAAACACTTTACGAAGATGTATTTATTTATACATTTCCCCTTAGTTCCGAAGTCTGCCAGGTATTGGGATGTCAGGGTAAGAAAAGGCATTTGTAAATCTGTGGTTGATTGACCTTTTGGCCGTGGAATTATGAAATTATTCCAATGAGAGAATAGTTTCAGCTGATTATTTCTGTGAATTAATGTTTTAAGCATCTCAGGAGGAATTTGGGGATTACTTTATATCATCTTTGAAAGGCAGATTGGGTTGGGTTTTCATTTATTATAGAGGCAGAAAACAGGAACCATGTCTTTGACTTAGCTGGACATGACTGTTGATAAATTTTCCCAACAAAGGAGGCAGTAAAGAACACATATAGACCAGTCAAAGCTGAGAACTTGTGCAGAATTTATATAGTGTGGTTAAAATAATTTATATTCACCAAATGCTTAGGCTCCAAAAGGCTTTGTCCTCTGCACAAATGTACCCAGAATATAACAAGGGGAATATTCTGAAAAGAGCAACTAAAGTCGGTGTTTAGGAATCAGAACATAGTTGCTGAGAACGAAACACTACACTATTTTCCTTAGTAAACAAGACTGATGCTCAGATAACCTCCCAAATCAGGGAAAGCAATCCTTGTTGTTAAGGAGGATTCTGAGAGTTGATTCTTTACTTTGCAAGTGAAGATAGCGGCTGTGTAGCGAGGGCCCTGCCTGAGCAGATAGGAGGCACATGTAGTCGACATTTGTCTTGGGGTCTCTATTTTCCCTTCTCCCTTCTGCCTTTCAGAGCTGCTCAGTTCAGCCACCTTCTTGGGGTTCCCTGGCTGTTCAGTATCCCTCACTACACATCTGCCTCAAAGCTTCAACACCTTCCCTTCTGTTCACCTACAGACCTGGCTGAGGTCTTGTCCTCTGCGTGCTTTGCTGGGTAGCTTGGCTAAATCTGAACTGCTTTCTGTTGCAACACAGGTATGTGATTGGTGGCTTTGGAAAATAATTGCGTTTCTTTCTATACAGGACTGCTAGAGATCATGGGGCCCAGGAAATGGAACACCCGAGATTAGACCCTCAGGCAATGAGGGCAAGGAGTTGGAGATATTGTGGGGGGCCCTGGCCTGTCCTTCCATTGCCCCAGGGAATTGTCAGTGAAGCCAGTAAAGTGTGTGAGACCGTAGATTCATCTTCCCAGTTGTAATAGGTTTTTCCCCCTGCCTTGTAGGATCTCTGGGTTCAGGTAATGGCAGATTATAGTGGTGGCCTCTGGGTACATCTTCCCAGAGGTAGATGCCTTTGGCCCTCCCTACACTCGAACCAAAAGTTATGGTCACATGAGTAGAAAGTAATACTTTCCATAGTGGAGGAGGAAGCCTGTGAAATTAGCATTTGGTATGTAAGAGTCTTTGTTCTTTAGACAAATAATAAGTCTTGTGTTTACAACTCCATCACTAAAAATGCTGACCTCTTAAAATATATTAGTTAGCCAAACAGTTGCCCACTAGATACACATGTGAATAATTAGGCCCAGATGCTGTTCCTGACCATCAAGAACTAAAAACTAATGACCTGGAATTCATGTCCTCAAAGCAGAGTCCTTAAAAATTCGCCCTTTGTTAAGAACAACTTAAAGCAGTGGCTCTCTGGAAGGTAAATTAACTTAACCTCCTTCCTTACGTCGCAAGCTAGCAATGACCGAATACCCAGGAAAATTTACTGTTCAAGTAGTTAGCTGCTCTCCTAAGATTTAATATAGCTTAAAATACTCCACATGATGTGTTCTACAGTGACATGAGCCACAACTATGAATGCTTTGTAGGGTTTTCAAAATTTTTCTCTGCCTGTTTAAAAATAGTACAAAACATCATTGGCTTTCTTTTTTCATTAAGTGTGAGAATTTCAGACATCTGTTGTGTCCTCTCCAAATCCTGCCCCATCCTCTCGAAAGGAACACTCTTCTTTCTGATTCACTTGAAATGGACCTGCTCGTTGAAAATCTCATTGTAAAATTATAGTGTGCAAGTTCTGTTCCTTGGGAGTGGTCAGCAGTCTTTCTGGAAGACTCCAGAGTGGAAGTTATATGTTAAGACATCTCATCGTCCCTGCCTTTTCCTTCTACTCCGCCCGCTCACCAAGTTCTGTAATCACGGGTGCCACGTTCAAAGTAGAGTCAACATTTAAGCGAAATCACCAGACCAGAATGCTTACAGGTTCGTGAAAACATCCCAGACTTATTATCGTGCTTCATAAAAAAGTGAATGTGGTGATTCTCTTTGCTTTCCAAGTGGTGTGTGTATTTCTGGCATGTTTAGATGGGGCTTTAAAGTCTGATGGCTGAGTGGCAGTCCTTTGGAGCCCAGGTACTGGGACCTCGTGTGGAGACGGGCTTTGGCCAACAGCTGTGACCTATAGGCTCTCTGCAGCCCCACCAGCCTTCTGTGGGATGTTTTGATGCAGAGGAATTATTTCTGCCTCAGGGGTTGGTAGAAGGTTCCTGCGCTGAATCTGGCTGCTGCCTGATAACGTTTTTACTGTCACACAACCCCTCCCATTTCTTTCCATGTTGTTTATATAGCAGCTTTCCTGCTACTGAAGCAGAATTGAATAATTGCAACAGACCGTGTGGTCCAAAAAGCCTAAGAAATGTACTATCTGGGGCTTCCCTGGTGGCGCAGTGGTTGAGAGTCCGCCTGCCGATGCAGGGGACGCGGGTTTGTGCCCTGGTCCGGGAGGATCCCACGTGCCGCGGAGCGGCTGGGCCCGTGAGCCATGGCCGCTGAGCCTGCGCGTCCGGAGCCTGTGCTCCGCAACGGGAGAGGCCACAGCAGTGAGAGGCCCGCATACCGCAAAAAAAAACAAAACAAAATAAAATGTACTATCTGGCCCTTTACTGAAAAGTTGCCAAGGAGATGCTATATCCAATGTTTTTTTTTTTTTTTTTTTTTTTTAAACGAATCTTTGAATCCTCTCTCCTCACGGCACTCGCCTTTCTACTCAGTGGCTCAGCCCTCTTCTCCTTGACTTTCATCACGTTACTCCCAATGGGTGACCAGTCTTGCAGAGCTATGCTTGGGGACTGGTTCTCCTGACCCGTGGTTGCAGACTTTGTTCTGGGATTTCTATGTTGAATGGGGCCCATCGGTGTCAGTCACAAACGTTATCTAAAAGTGTGAAGCTGAATTTAAGAACGCAAAGAGACCACCCCTTCATGGTCAAGCTCCCTCTCTGTTTCGATGACAGTGTCGAGACCCTCAGGGACTCAGGGACTGTCTGCGGTCACACGTGCAGGTGGTGGCCGTCGGGTCTACTCCGGGTCTCCTGGCCTTTGTTTCAGTTCTCTTGCCACAAACACCACACACACTTTGCTGCCACACACGTGCACTTGCCCAGACAACATGTGCTGTGTAAGCTTTTGTTTCACGTGAACATTTTCTTCCTTCGTTTCTACTGTATATGACTTTTTACTAGATTGGCCAGAGAAATGACTTGTGTTCAGAAGAAAAAGCAAAAATCCTTTTAATGCTGAATATGCATCACATTTTCCTCCTTCACTGTTTATTCAGTCAGGACTCAGCCATCAAACAGAATAAAATGTGTTTTTAACTCTTCCTGTCTGTATCTAATGCTAACCATTTTTTCCAGCCTAGTCTTAAACCATCGAATTATGCTGCTTTCTCTCTTTAATGTGCAACTTTAGTGATGTTAATGCCTCCTGGCTACATATATAACCTTCTAGAATCAGCAGTTTTATTAATCTTCCCTGTTGAGCTGACGTTTTTGCTTATGATGTATCTAAGTGTTTACATTTTGTAAATAACATGGTGGTCTTCAAATAATCCATTTCTGATATGACTTTCTATTTCCTGCTCATCAGGGGTTCAATGTTAAACTGGATAGTAACTAATACTATTTGATTTTGAATTATAATAAAGGATTAGCCCAGTGGAAAGCAGTACTATACCTACTTACCAATTTTTTTTTCCACCCTTCACTGTCAGCGTGGAATTTCTATCTTACAGAGCAGCATTGACGTTGAGAATGAATTTGGGGGCTTAGTGGGTGACCTGGGGCAATTTTCTTAACTTCTCTGAGCTGTTGATTCCTTATCTATAAAGTAGAACTAATGGTACTAATCTCATAAAATTGTTGCAAGGGGAAAACTGGTTGAATGAGTGAAAAGCACATAGTACTGTGTTTAGCATGCTGTAAAGCTTCCAAATAGAAGCCTTTAAGCTCTGTTATTTGTTAAATGGCTTTCTACTTAAAGCCATGAACCCTCAAATACATTGGTTTTTTAAGCAGGTAGACTTAAAAAATGACTAGATTGAGTTTGCCCTTAATTGGGCGTGAAGAGTTTATCCTGCGCCTTCCTTGAAGGAGTGACCCTCAGCTGTGTTCAGGGTGTCTGTCAAAGGCCTAGTTTGGTCTCCCCAGGCCCCTGGGGAAAAGGAGGGATGTTTGCCAGCTCTGTGAGGTTGGGAGAAGAATAGCATAGTTCTTTGAGAGAGCTGGAGGGGAAGGGTGTGGCCTCATCGGGGGTGTTTTGTCCAGGCTGATGCCACACATCTACGTGATTATTTTTTCGGAACATAGCAAGTAGGGGTGCTGGGAAGTGAAATGGTTAGAACAGTCCGATGCTGCTGCTTTTTCAGCGTTTGTTTTTTTTTTTTTTTTTTTTTTTTTTTGGCGGTACATGGGCCTCTCACTGCTGTGGCCTCTCCCGTTGCGGAGCACAGGCTCCGGACGCGCAGGCTCAGCGGCCATGGCTCACGGGCCCAGCCGCTCCGCGGCACGTGGGATCTTCCCGGACCGGGGCACGAACCCGTGTCCCCTGCATCGGCAGGCAGACTCTCAACCACAGCGCCACCAGGGAAGCCCTTCAGCGTTTTATATAAACGCACTTTTACAGTGGGGCTGGCATCAAACTATACTGGAGCTGAAATTCCCTTCTGCAGCTGGAGAACTGGCTTTCTCACTTAGTTCTTAGTCCAGTTGGGATGTCAGTGGAAGCTTCTCTTTTCCTTTTCCTCTCTACCCTACTGTCACAAAATGTTATTTTTATAGACTCAAACTTTATTAGAGAATTATAGCATTTTATTCTGAGAGATGGATTTTAACACTTTAGAGAAAGTCAAAAGGGAGTCGGTTTGTTGTGTTACCTTTGCTGCTGGTAGAAACAAAGGATGTAGACAGCCTAATGGTCCCATTATCCTTCGGGCTAAGGCTTGACCTCTGCCAACGTGACAGAAAGAGACCTGTTGCGCTGATGATTGGCAAAGAGATTCAGCTGGGCTTCTTTGTAACTAATATCCCATCAGTGATGGAAAAGGGCTGAATTTTCCTTGATTCTTTGATTCCAAGGCTGAAGCTCCTGGGAAAAGTATATAAATGATGACGCTTCTTTTCACTTTGTTTCCCCAAACCTGAAACATACACGCCGTGGTTTCTGAAGGCACACGGTGATGTCACTAGGCTCTGATCCATAACTTGTGCACTTCCTTACCCCCCCCTTCCCTTTTCCCTGAGGGTCTTGCCTAGAAAACTGCCATACTTAGAGCTGTAGAAGATTAATCCAGTCTCCGACAGTCACTTTCCATCTCAGCAAAGGATCCTTGCTAAGTGCCTGCTTGACCCTAGGGAACACATTTTTTGATTCTCAGAAAAAAATCAACAGTACAGAGAAATCTCGATTAGTTGTATGAATGACTGTCAGCCTAATCACTTAAAGAACCTAATAAACTCAGTCTAAAGGGAAGAACCAGCATTTAACATGCACTCTTGGCAAAGCCTGTCCTGAAAAGGTGGTCGTGGTTTTTCCCTTAGCAATGCCTGGTTTTGTTTCCTAGCAAGGCAGCCTGTGTACTCACTTTCAAACACCTGCGGCAAATCCTAGTGCCTGCACCTCCTCTCCCTAGATCTGCTTCATTGTCCAAAGGAAAATGATCTAATCAGCCCACACATTTCTCCCGGAACACACTGGGGTTGGTGGGATCCTGGGGCTTTTTCTCTCTGTAGCCTGGGCTTGGGGTTTCTGTTCACACCTTTGGCGAAAGGGAAGTGGGTAAGAAGTCATCACCAGCTGGGGGGAGATTAAGAAATCCTACCCAATATCCAGGTTCATTAGCTGGCCATGGCCTGGAAACAGTCCGTTCTTAAAGTCTTGGAAAATTCACTTTGACCCCTTCTGTGCTATCGTTTTTCAAGCTACGCCAGAGTCCCTTTCTCAAGGTTCTGTGACTACTCCTCGTGCACAGGAAAGAGAATCTTTATTTCCTTCTAATTCATCTGTTACTGCTCTTTCTTGACCCCTGATGGTTAACTCTGTTTCCAATTTGAGTCGCTTTCCCAGGTGCGGTTTGGCTGGGGGGGCAGACATGGATGTATGTTTTCAGATGGGACCTGCAAGGCAGGAAGAGTGGAGGAGCTGGAATTGAAGATTCTCCGTAGCTGAAAGCGGGGAGGTGGGTGTAAGATCCAAGCAGAGAGTGGGTTAGAGGGAGAGGTGCGGGCCTGGCATGCTTGGGGAGCTTCCCCAGGACATTCGAAATGCTTGACCATTCACATTCCAGCTGGGATAATAACTTCAGAGGAAATTGCACTTAGCGCACGTTTTCTCTGAAACCATTATCCCCTGCATTGAAAGGATGGGGCACCTTTTAACGTGTCCGAGGCTTTCTGAACCCATTCACATTATTAGGAAGTTTCCCAGGGAATGTTAAAAGCTGACAGGAACAGAGGTGGGATGTCATTCGCTTGCAGGCCCCTGGAGGCGGCCTGAGGCACTTGGGAAAGAGTCGGAGCCTGTTTCGAGTGGAGTGGCCCCTGCTCTGTGGGTAAAACTGGGCTTGGTCCCTCCCCATCCCGTTTAACATGCTGTCCAGGCGGAGGCGTGGGCCCTGGAAACTAGCCTCTACTGCTGTGCATTTTAAAAAAATGAAACAGGTCCACTTAAGTAATTCTATGGCAATTGTTTTTGGTTCTGTGGGCAGAAGCCGTTCTAGGTAGCTCCATGGATTCTGCCATATTTCACGTCACCTCTGTGGCCCTGAAGCTGGGCTAACCATGCAGAGGAGGGAGAGAGGGCTCTGGAAGGTGGCACCCCAGCTGGGACCATGGCTCTCACCCGCTCCCAAACTGGTACCAACACAAATGGGCAGAGCCAGCTAAGCCCCCTCCCTCCTTTCCCATGTACCCCTCAAAGCAACCTTTTCATAGTTCCCTCCAGTGGGGACTCCGTGCCCTGAGCTCCTGACAGTGGCCTTGGCTTAGTCACTCTTGGAGCTCCTGCACCTGGGCTGGAGTTGCCCAGCCCCCCCTTCCATGCTGCACACCGGCGTGCCATGTGGAAGCATGTTTGCTCCATTAAAATCCAGCAGTAGCTGAGGTGGTTGAAAGAGAATGTGCTTTGGACTCAGCAGGATGTGGGCTGCATCCAGATCCGCCACTAGGCCGTCACAACGGCAGTGGGGCCCTTTCCTTAACCTCTCAGAGGCCCAGTTTCCCCATCTGTAAAGTGAGTCTGCTGAGGATGAAATAAGCTAATGTGTGTAAAATGCCTGTCACATGTTCGTAAAGTGCTCTGTTGGTAGGAAGAATTGGAAAAAGGTGGTCAAAGGCACAAACTTCAGTTTTAAGATAAACCAGTGCTAGGGATGTAATGCAGAGCATGACGACTGTAGTTAACCCTGCTGTGTGATACATCGGAAATTATATAGTTGAGAGAGTGGATCCTAAGTTCTCATCCCAAGGAGAAATGTTTTTATTGAAGCTGTATGAGATGATGGATGTTAAGTAGACCTATTGCGATCTTTTCACAACACATCAATCAAACCATCATGCTGCACGCCTTAAACTTTTACAGTGAGGTATGTCAAGTATTTCTCAATAAGCTGGATTTAAAAAACAAAAGTGCTCTAATAAGTGTTGGTACCCTTTTGCATGAAGCCTGAACTTAAAAGGGACTTTTTCCATTTGATAAATGAGGAGAGCTGGGTGTGGATTTGTCTCGCATTTCAGCGTGGAACATTGACTGCACCTGGGGCCACTGCACACATGGAGGGAATTTTCTGGGCTTGTATAGCTGACTGAGGAAGTCCTAGTAGGGACTGGATGGGGCTGAGCCCAGAGGCATGACCCCCAGGTTCAAAGGGGCACCGCGCCAATCTCCTGGCGGCCATTCTTCTCCAGAAGATAAAGGGGAGGGATAGAAGTTTCCTGGTGTTTGTGTCTTAATAACTAAACAGTAATCGTGTGCTGCACTTCATGGGCTGCTTCCTGTCCAAGCTTAGAAATACACGCTGAGCTTTATTAAAAAAAAAAAAAAAAAAAAAAACTCTTGATAGATCACTTTGGTTTTTAAAAATTTATCTTATTGAAATATACTTGTTGTACAGTATTAATTAACTTACAGGTGTACAATAGAGTGATTCAGTTTTTAAAGGTTATACTCCATTCATAGTTATTATAAAGTATCGGCTATATTCCCCATGTTGTACAATATATCCTTGTAGGGCTTCCCTGGTGGCGCAGTGGTTGAGAATCCGCCTGCCGATGCAGGAGACACGGGTTCGTGCCCGGGTCCGGGAGGATCCCACGTGCCGCAGAGCGGCTGGGCCCGTGAGCCATGGCCGCTGCGCCTGCGCGTCCGGAGCCTGTGCTCCGCAACGGGAGAGGCCACAACAGTGAGAGGCCCGCATACCACCAAAAAAAAAAAATATATATATATATATATCCTTGTAGCTTATTTTATACCTAATAGTTTGTGCCTCTTAATCCCCCACCTCTATATTGCTCCTCTCCCCTTCCCCCTTGGTAACCACTAGTTTGTTCTGTATATCTGTGAGTCTGCTTCTTTTTTGTTATATTCACTAGTTCGTTGTATTTTTTAGATTCCACATGTAGGCGATACCGTATAGTATTTGTCTTTCTCTGCCTTACTTCATTTAGCATAACACCCTCCAGGTCTTGATGGATTACTTTGAACAGTCCACTTCTCAACCACTCTCCCTTCCCCTGTGTTTGAAATTCCCGCAGTTAGTTTGTGTCGAGAGAGATCAGATGCACCAGCAATGCCAGCCATTAGTCTGAGATTCTCACAGCTCTAACCTGGGCATCTCTGAGAGGAGGTGAACATGGTTCGAGAGGAAAGTAGACAGAGCCTGACTTGTCGGGCCCTTTTCAAAGCCAAGTTCTGGGCTGTGCTCTAGGTTGCCCCATCACGAGCTGAGTTGCTTCACAGGCACCAAAAAGTTGTTCAGTTCCAGCTGCTGATACCTGGGTTGACAAAACCATCAGCCAAGGGGTTCCAGAAACATCTGCGCTTGGGTCATCTCAAGTGTTCTGTGAGGCCAGCCACCTGTTCTCCAGTCGTTTCTATCCGCAGGTCGTCAAGACGAGCAGCCAGTTTTGTGTGGCTCCGTTCTTCTCTTTTCTCCATCACTGCATTGAGGAGAGGGAGTGATGAGAGTGGTACCCACTGTTTCATACTCGCTGAACAGGCTTCCCACTTGGTCTGTCTTGCGAGCTGTCCTCAGTCAGGGCCCACGGTTCCTAGTGTTGTAGGGGGAGACCTGACATGAGTCACCCTGGGTTTTCACTGTCCTTCCTACGTTCTTCCTGTTTGGCCTTATTTACCTTTGCTCTGTTCATCCTTGTCAGTTTATTTTGATGCAGGAATTTCCTCCTATTTGCTTATATCTAGTAGCTCTGAGATGGTCTGGAGATGACAGTGTGTGCAAAATCTAAAATACTTCTCAGCCTTTGGGAGTAACCCAGTAAATTCTTTACTTTTTATTCATGATTTCTCTCTCCCTGTCTCTCACATGCTCAGTGAGAACACTTTTTAAAGAAATTTTTACTCACTTAAAAGTCCTTAAGGTTTTAAAAGCCTTGTTTTATTTATTCAGAACCAAACTTATGTTCAGTTTGTTCCATGAAAACAATTGAAATGTGCACCAGGGAACAGAACATGTGAAAATTCTGTCCTTTCTTAGGTATCTAGTTGAAAAATTGCATGTTTTAATAAATCGGAGTCCATCATTCACAGGTGGAGGGACGGGTCTGTAACCCAGGTGCATTTACTTTATTTTTTTGACTCTGGACTTCATTGTGCAAAGTGGCCAGAACCTTTTAAAGAGAAGAAATGAACAGACACGGGAGTTTGCTGCCAACACAGTTGTTAGGAGTAAGTCCTGCAGAATAAGCTGGGTCATTACAAAATCTGATTGCAAAAGAACATGTTCATTGTAGACAATTTGGAAAAGACAAAAACCTACCAAAGTATGAAAATAAGTCAACCAGAGTTGCATTATCGATGTTTTAGTGATTAGCCTTCCAGTCTTAATGTATACGTGTGTGGGTATACATTTCTCATTACTGCTCTCATATGTACATATTTTGAATCTTACAATTTTCCATATAGGGTGACTATTCATTCTCATGTCATTAATTATAGAGCCATTAAAATAATGGAATTATATTTGGGGATGACTTGTAAAAACATCTTTTAGAGTATAATTGCTTTACAATGGTGTGTTAGTTTCTGCTTTAGAACAAAGTGAATCAGCTCTACATATACATATATCCCCATATCTCCTCCCTCTTGCATCTCCCACCCTCCCTATCCCACCCCTGTAGGTGGTCACAAAGCACTGAGCTGAGCTGATCTCCCTGTGCTATGCGGCTGCTTCCCACTAGCTATCTGTTTTACATTTGGTAGTGTGTATATGTCCCTGCCACTCTCTCACTTCGTCCCAGCTTACCCTTCCCCCTCCCCATGTCCTCAAGTCCATTCTGTAGTAGGTCTGCATCTTTATTCCTGTCCTGCCCCTAGGTTCTTCAGAACCAATTTTTTTTTTAAATTCCATATATATGTGTTAGCATATGGTATTTGTTTTTCTCTTTCTGACTAACTTCACTCTGTATGACAGACTCTAGGTCCATCCACCTCACTACAAATAACTGAATTTCGTTTCTTTTTATGGCTGAGTAATATTCCATTGTATATATGTGCCACATCTTCTTTATCCATTCATCTGTCCATGGACACTTAGGTTGCTTCCATGTCCTGGCTATTGTAAATAGAGCTGCAGTGAACATTGTGGCTCTTTTTGAATTATGGTTTTCTCAGGGTATATGCTCAGTAGTGGGATTGCTGGGTCATATGGTAGTTCTATTTTTAGTTTGTTAAGGAACCTCCATACTGTTCTCCATAGTGGCTGTATCAATTTACATTCCCACCAACAGTGCTCGAGGGTTCCCTTTTCTCCACACCCTCTACAGCATTTATTGTTTGTAGATTTTTTGATGATGGCCATTCTGACCAGTGTGAGGTGATACCTCACTGTAGTTTGGATTTGCATTTCTCTAATGATTAGTGATGTTGAGCATCCTTTCATGTGTGTCTTGGCCATCTGTATATCTTCTTTGGAGAAATGTCTATTTAGGTCTTCTGCCCATGTTTGGGTTGGGTTGTTTGTTTTTTTGATATTGAGCTGCATGAGCTCCTTGTAAATTTTGGAGATTAATCCTGTGTCAGTTGCTTCATTTGCAAATACCTTCTCCCATTCTGAGGGTTGTCTTTTGGTCTTGTTTATGGTTTCCTTTGCTGTGCAAAAGCTTTTAATTTTCATTAGGTCCCATTTGTTTATTTTTTTAATTTCCATTTGTCTAGGAGGTGGGTCAAAAAGGATCTTGCTGTGAGAGGATGACTTTTAATAGACTCCATTTTGTGAACATTTCAAGGCTGTAATTTTTCGTTACTGAATACATGGTGGATATTTTTAGGCAGAAATGAAACCAAATGTAAATAGGGATTAAAGAAGAGAGTCTGGGAAACCGTTAGCGGGGTTTATTTTTATTATTTATTTTTTGAAGAGTCTACAGCATAAGTTTGTTGTTTTAGTCGCTATTTCTATTATTGGATAAAATCAACTCAGCAAATTTCTTTTGGAATTTATGCTCCCATCCATAGACCACAGAACGATCAGAGCCTGTCACATTGTTTCACATTGTGAAACAGTGAGGGCTGGTGGTCCCTGGTGTGTGTTCAGGGGTTAATGTGGGCTCGATGACTTTCTAGGGGGAAATGCTGCAGGGCCGCTGGTCGTTGTCTTGAATTTTCCATGTTTATACGGTGTTGGTGGTTCCATTCGCAGTTTGGCTGATGGTTAAAGCGGATGGGTCAGCACCTAATCATCAGAGACTCGCTGCACACCAGGCCCTCATCAGGAAGTAGTTTTGAAATCATTGCTACCCAAGACCCATCAAAAACCTCTGCTGAGATTTTTAGGGAGGGATAATTAAGTCTTCAGGGCAGTTGTTCTGAACCACGTTAGGTCACAGCTATTTAAGAGTTATATACTCTTATATATACACTCTTATATTTAAGAGTTATCTACTCATGCAATTCTGCATTAATTTCCCAGTGTTTCCAGCCCCCTAGAACCGAAGCTTACTGTCTTGACTTAGATGCTCTAAGCTCTCTCCCTGCATTACACCCCTCCCCCACTTCAGCATTCTCTGAGCGCTGGCCAGAGCTCCTCTAGGTGACCGTTGAGGTTCTCCTCTTAGCAAGTTCTCGGCCACTCCTTGGCTGTGATCACCTCTTCCTGCAGGTGGACCTCTAGGGTGGGGTCCTTCTCAGGACAGTCCAGTCCTGCTCGTTTCCCTGTGTCCAGATCTGCCCACAGGAAACTCACACTTCCTTGGCACCAATGAATTCTGAGAATGATCATCCATCTTGGTAGCCTTTTAGGCTTTTGTGTTGTGATTCCAGCATGAGTCACTATGCCCTACAGACTCCAGCGGACAGTGGTTGCCCTTAAGTTGTTCCCTGGAACCCCTCTCAGTTGGTTTGAGGCAAGAGGAGGGAGGGGGGTGGACTCCATTTCTTCAAAGAAATTCTCTATCCCTCTTACACTGCTGTCTTGTGATACCCTTAAGGTAGGTGGTGGGCAAAACCTAAATGAATTGGTTTCAAAACCAATTAGTTGGGACTTCCCTGGCGGTCCAGTGGTTAAGACGCCTCGCTTCCACTTCAGGGGGCATGGGTTTGATCCCTGGTTGGAGAACTAAGATCCCACATGCTGCACAGCCAAAAAACAGAACAAACAAACAAAAAACGCTTAGTCGGTGTTGGATAGGGTATCTACAGCTTCCTTGGAATAAGGGGGGAGGGGTCTTTGCCCAGATTATTTTGTCCTAGTTTATGGACAATCTGAAACAGAAAGTGTTTGATTTTAACATCTTAACCTAGCTTGCTCTTGTCATGGCCAAGAGCAGGGACCCCAGTGGGGTGGGGGTCTAGCAGAAGGGAATGCCTTTGGATTGGGAAGAAGTACTATGGGTATGCTGAGGGCTTCTGCAGGAGTGATTCTGGAAGGAAATGGGTAGCTTTGAAACCTTGCTCTATTTTCTGCTCACTGAGAAGCAGGAGGACTTGTCCAACATTGGCAGGACATTTTCCCTACCCTATCAGATACCGCGTGGGTCAATATCCAGATATAAAATCCTTCTCGGGCTTCCCTGGTGGCGCAGCGGTTGAGAGTCCGCCTGCCGATGCAGGGGACACAGGTTCGTGCCCCGGTCTGGGAAGATCCCACATGCCGCAGAGCGGCTGGGCCCGTGAGCCATGGCCGGTGAGCCTGCGCGTCCGGAGCCTGTGCTCCGCAACGGGAGAGGCCACAGCAGTGAGAGGCCCTGCATACAGAAAAAAAAAAAAAAAAAAAAAATCCTTCTCAGAAGCCATATGTGGATCTGTGACATTCCTAGGATTTCTCAACCAACAGATGACTTACATTGGGAGCAAAAGTAGTGTTTTGATAAACATTTTTCATTTTTTTACTGAAGTATTGATTTACCGTCTTGTATTAGTTTTAGGTGTACAGCATAATGACTGAGTATTTTTACAGATTATGCTCCATTAAAAGTTCTTACAAGAGAGTGGCTATGATGACCTGTGCTATGTACAGGGATATATATCCCTGTTGCTTATTTTTTATATGTAGTAGAAAAAGCAGACTTCAGAACAATAATTTGAGATAATATCTATTTTTTCATTGATGTGTTGTGGGAGAAGCAGGAAAGTCTTTTCTCTGGGCTTTAATTCATTTGTAAATGATACTCCTACTTAGGGATTGGCGAGAATATTCCTTTGTCCGGGGGTGAGGGGTGGATGAAGAGTCTCTCTCCCCACTGCCAGCAGCCCCCCAAGCTCGGAATTAGCGATAATATATATGGAGGGAGGCATTAGAGGTACCAGGGAGACATCTGTACACAGAAACATTTTCCCACACATTGTACCAATTAGAGAGTCATTTTTATTTAGTAAGTTCCTTGTAATGGCAAATGGTCCTTGAAAGGATTAAACACATGGGCATTTAATTACATAATCAAATTGCTCTTTTCCTGGGGGTGGTGGTTCTAAAAAAAATAAAATAAAATAACTATGACTGGGAAAAATAGTGTTCTTTGGAGCATGCAGTTCTTTACTTGAGGACAGGTTAAAACGGCTTGCTAGGACGATCGGGTCTGGGAGAGGTACTTTCCTCTAGCCAGAGATCATAGGAACAGCAGACTTGATACATTCAGTCAATAGACTCCTTAGATCAGAGGTCCCCAACCTTTTTGGCACCAGGGACTGGTTTCGTGGAAGACAATTTTTCCTCTGATGGGGGGCGGGGATGGTTCAGGCGGTTAGGCGAGCGAAGGTCAACGGCAGATGAAGCTTTGCTCGCTCGCCCGCCGCTCACTGGCGGTGCGGCTCGGTTCCTAACAGGCTTCGGACCAGTAGCAGTCCGAGGCTCGGGGGTTGGGGACCCCTGCCTTAGATGATCTAGATCAGTGTTCAAATTATGTTGCACAGAACGCTCATCCCGTGGGATGTTTCACAGGGGGAGAGGAAGGGTGTATGGTCAAATCTGTTTGCACGCACTCCTTGTATCCCTGATTTGGGCATTCGGTGTACACTTTAGCACATTAAGGGTTCTGAGAAGACTTGCTGTTTAGAAACTTGTTTAACTGGATTAAAAAAGTGTTTCCCTAAGTAACTTGACCAGGGGACACCCTACACCCCAAGCATTAGGACTTGTGCTTTGGGAACATTTGAGTGCCCCTCTCTTGGGAATGTTCTAAGCTTCCAGAGCAGCTGCTATGACTTGTGACATGCTTTTCAAGCTCCAGGTAAATTGCCTTGAAACCAGCAGAAAATTTGGTCTGATGGCCTCTGGTGTTTTGTTTTCTTTACCTCAAGGGTCAGTTTGAAATTAGAGAGAATCACATATTTAAGATCTGATGAAAAGTTAAATAGGATAAATAATATTAGAGAGGGATAAATAACATGAAATAATTGGATATATAAAAGGCACACCCGTATTTATTTGTGTATACACACACACAGGCTTTGAATGCAGTCCTAAAAAGAGGGCTTTGATAATGATTCCATGCAAATAAATAGCTCCATTAAAAGTAAACAAAAACAGTTGGTCTAAGTCTTCTATTTTTTAATACATCCAGTTATTTTATAACTATGCTTTAAATTAACACATCTAGGTCAGAAGCCATGGCTGGTCACTGGCTCCTATGTAACTGATTTTTTGGAGAAATATATTGGAGCTTAATAGCAGGTAAAAGACATTTGGGGGAAGACAGAAAGGAAAGCAATTGAAGGTAAATTTGCAGTCTGCACTGGTGCCACCCAAACACCCATTCATGAACTCACTAATTTTTAACAGGATAACCTTTTTTTTTCTACATTTACCTTCAGTATTCCTCCTGTGACTTGCTTTATTCCTTCAACATTGTGTTTTAAAGAATCAATTTTATTCTATGCCATTGACTCATTTTCACTGCAGCATAGTCTCACATTGTGTGAGAACATCACAGTTGGTTCTACTGTTGATAGACGTATGGCTTGTTCCTAGGTTTTTGCTTTTACAACACTGCTGCTATAAATGTGCCTGGGAGTGTCTCCTGTTGTACACCTGTAAGTTTTACTAGATGGTGTCCCCGAGAGTGGACCTGCAGAGTCATGGGGAAGGGGGCTGGTGAGCTTGGCTAGAGAGTGCCTGTTTTCCCCAGTCGTGGTGTCCGTTTATACTCCCATCAGTGATGGATGAGGGCTCTCATTGATTCACACCTTCCGGACAATAGGCATTGTCTGACTTTGAAGTTTTTATCATGTGGATGTGAAATGGTATCTTTGTGGTTTTAATGGGCATTTCTAATTCCTAAAGAGGTTGGGCATCTCTCCATGAGTTGTTAGTTCATACGTGTTTCCTCAGGGAAATGCCCTTTACCCATTTTGCTACCAGGTGGCTTTTCCTTTACTAGTTGATTCTTCATGGATTTTGAATACTACTACTTTGTCAGTTTATGTGCTACAGAAACTTTTTATGGTGTCTTTGGATGAAAAGATATTTGTAAATTTAATATAACTGAATTTATGAATCTTTTGATGTGTACTTTTGGTCTTAATATCCACCTGCATTGTCTCCTAATGTTTGATAGTTTTGCCTTCTCAAACCCACCTGGAATCGATTTTATATACAGTATAAGATACAAATCCAACTGCATTTTCCCGATGGAAAACCAGTTGTGCGAGCCTCCCTTATTTAATACATCTGATCTTCCATGCCATCAGTCATAAATCAGTTTTCAACATGTGCATGTATCTGATTTTGGACTCTTGATTTTTTTGTTCAGTTCACCTGTTTCTCCACTCCAATATCAAACTTTTGGTTACTATAGGGTTATGTATCTTGATATGTGGTAGAAAATTATCCCTACCTTGTTTTTCAGAAGTGCTTTGGCTCTTCCCGGCTATTTGCATTTCCTTTAAAAAAAAAAAAAATTTTTTTTAGAATCAGCTTAGGTTCCACCAAAAATAATTGGATGTAAAAATCAAAATTTTTTAAATTAGTTATTTGCAAATTGAGTCTTCATATCCATGAACATAGTATATTTTCCACTCTTTTGTAAGTTCCTTAATACCTTTTAATGAAAATTTCTATAAAAAGCTTATGTCTTTTATTATATTTATTCCCAAATTTTTAGTATTATGAATGGAATCCTTTTTAAATTATATTTTCTATTTCTTGACATTTATATTTTTTGTATCCTGTAACAGTGATAATCTGTAGATTACTTTTTAAAATAAGAGTGATCATATCTACAAATGACTTGTTTTCCTTTCCTTTCTAATATATTTATATATTTTTATACATTTATATTTTTTACCTTATTAGTTCACTTAAAATCTCTAATAAAGTGGTTCTTAAACTTCACTGTGCATCAGTGAAGGACTTCTTTTTTTTTTTTTTTTTTTTTTTTTGGCGGTATGCGTTCCTCTCACTGCTGTGGCCTCTCCAGCTGCGGAGCACAGGCTCAGCGGCCATGGCTCACGGGCCCAGCCGCCTCGCAGCATGTGGGATCTTCCCAGACCGGGGCATGAACCTGTGTCCCCTGCATTGGCAGGCGGACTCTCAACCACTGCGCCACCAGGGAAGCCCAGTGAAGGACTTCTTAAAACACAAATTTCTGGGCTTCACTGTCAGAGTTTAATTCAGTGGGTCTGGGGTGAGGCCAGAGTATGCATCTCTTAAGATCTCTGGAGATGCTGATGCTGGTCTGGGACTACACTTCAGGAACCATTGTTCTAGTACAATGTGCGGTATAATAGGAAGTTGATACCCTTATCCTGCTTCTGAACTTAAGAGGAATGCTTTAGACATTTCTCCATAAACTATATTATTTGCAAGGAATGTGCATGTTCTCTAGCAAAATATAGTTCTATTCCTTCTTTGCTAAGAGTGTTTTGAAATTACGAATTGATGTCGAATTTCATCACCTTTTCTTCATCCTTCTGAGAAATTTTTTTTTTAATTTTTATTTTTGGCTGCGTTGGGTCTTTGTTGCTGAGCACAGGCTTTCTCTAGTTGTGGCCAGCAGGGGCTACTCTTCGTTGTGGTGCGTGGACTTCTCATTGCGGTGGCTTCTCTTGTGGTGCACAGGCTTCAGAAGTTGTGGCACACAGGCTCAGTAGTTGTGGCTCATGGGCTCTAGAACGCAGGCTTAGTAGTTGTGGCACACAGGCTTAGTTGCTCCACAGCATGTGGGATCCTCCCAGACCAGGGCTCCAACCCATGTCCCCTGCATTGGCAGACGGATTCTTAAACACTGTGCCACCAGGGAAGTCTGAGAGGTTTTTTCTCTTATCTTGCAAGGTTGTGAGATAATCAACTTCCTAATTTTAAACAAACCGTATATTCCTAGGATAAACCCATCTTGTTCATGATGCCTTACATTTGTGGTACATTGCTAGATTCAGTTCAATATTTTTGCATCGTGCTTGTAAGATTTCCCTGTAATTTTCTTTTCTCCTGGTGTCCTTGTTTGGTTTTATTATCCAGGTTATGCCAGCCTTATAGTGTTCGTTGGAAATTGTTCCCTCTTTTCCTTTTATCTGGAAGAGATTGTGTAAACTGGAATTATCTGTTCCTGGCATCTTTGGTTGAACTTGCCTGGAAAGCCATCTGGGCCTGGTTTTTATTTTGTGACCCATTTTAAGTTGGCATTAATTTATTGAATGGTTATAGAAATATTCATGTATTCTATTTACTCTTGAATCACTTTTATTAAGTTGTATTTCTCTAGGAATTTGTTTCCATGAGTTTCTCAGTTTTAAAATTTATAGGCATGAAATTCATTATATTCTTATTTTTTAAATCTTTACTGCATCTGAATTTGTGCCCCGTTTTTCATTCCCAGTATTTATTTTCTGTCTTTTGTTTGCTCATTCTCTCTCCAAGGTTTGCCTAATTTCTTTCTAAAAACTGCTTAAATTTTTTTCTTTCATTTCTTTGTATTCTTTTAATTTTTCCTTTCTTCTACTTCTTTGGTTTAATATCCAAAGTCTAATTTTGTGTTCTGCTTGTCCTGATGCTGCTTGTTTTTCTTTTTTTTACTTTTTTTGGATTGACTGAGATTAACACACCTCTGTCAGTAATTGATCATTTATCTTTTTTTTTCCTTCTACTAGTTCTATTCTGTGTTTTATTTTAGTGAAACATCTGCTAATTTTAATTTTGTTGGATTAAATAATCATGCAATCATTAAACATTAAAATGTGAGACTAATTGTGAAAGAAGACATAGCACTAAAGATAGAAATCCTAAACATGAAAAATCATGATTAATTCATATTGTTTGTATAAGACAGACTTGATTTCTAATTGCATGTATAAATTTCAGATATGCTGCTAGAATTTAACTTTGACTTTCGCTTGCAGATTACTCTTTACATGCCTCCATTCTTGATCATTTGAGTGCTACACATAATTACATAGTTCTCGCATTTATTGAAAATTATTTTCAGAAGACTCTGCATTGTAGAGTTTACCCTGAGGAAAATGAACACAAACATTTGATCATTAGGAGACATCACACCAAGGATTAATGATATTTATTTGCACACTTAATTTAAGACCCTGGGTAGGTAATCAGTATCTTCACCCTCCTCTCAAATACCTTGAAGATCACTACTTCGAATGTAAATGCTATTCTTACTCCCTGACAAGACGAGTTAGACATTACTGTTAATTTTTGCAGTCAGTGTTTGTTTAGATATGTCCATGTATACTCAGTATGGCTGCTCACAGTTCCTTCTTATATCTCTGACCTTTTATGTGGGATGATAAAGGTGCATCTTTTGGAAATTCATTTAGTGAGGATCTGTTCATGGTAAATATTGTTTTCTTTCTCTATAAATGTTGATACTTAGTCATAGTTTTGATAGAGGCCTCATTTCTTGAAATATCAAGTGCTCTTATTTTCAGAGTGTGGTAAGTCTTACTCTGTCTGGGTTCCTTCTGTGTTTTGTGATTTTTGACTGTGAGTTCTTGTCCATTGGATCGTCATCTGTGGGAATTCTTAAGGCCTGGGATCAAGTTGTTTTCCTCCAGAGGGAATTTGTGATCCCGTCTCCAGATACCTAGACCTGAGACCACTTCATAAGATATGTATTGTTGTGTGCTTTTCATGCAAACCTGTTTGAGGACACATCTCTGGTTAAAAATTAGAGTTGTTTTTTTTTCCCTCCTGTCTACATAGTGCCAAGATCAAAATGAATCTGTTTATCCTAAATGGTTTTTACCTTAATGTCTATTTTGTCTGATTTTAATATTGCTTTTTTCATCTTCTTCCACCCTGCTTCTCTTTTCTATGTCTTTATATTTTAAGTATGTCTTTTCTAAGCAGCACAAGCTAGAGTTTAGTTTTTAAAATCTAATCTTATTTTTTAAAAAATCTATTGGGACTTCTGCTATGACAGGTTATTTCTACCATGTCGTTTTATGCTTTATTTTTCCTTTGCTGCTGCTGCCTTTTTGTTTTCCTGTTTTCCTTTGGGTTTCTCAACTAAAAATATTTTCTTGCTCCTTTGTAGGAAGTTGAGCGTTCCACTTCTTGTCATTAAGTGAGTTATTCTTAAATTTTTAATATGCGCACTGACCTTCAAGTCTATCTTTAACAAATACCTTTTTCTCCTAAATATTGGAGAAGCTCTTAGGGCAAAACCTGAACGAACTTTTTGGTCAATGCCAATAATACAATATTTTATTAGAATAATTTTGACCATACCTTCTGTAAGTTTTGATCAATGTTCTAGGTATTTAGTTGCTGATTTCTTTAGATTTCACCACGTTCGTCCATTGCTTACTTTTCCTTATTGCATCTCAGACCTCCCTTTGGAGATAATTACCCTTTCTAATGAAATACATCCTTTGGCAATTCCTTTGGTGATGGTGCTGTTCATACTTTCTCCTTTTTGGTTTATTTCTTGAATGTCAGCTATATACACAATTCCAGACTGATAGTTATTTCCTAACAGCACTTGGAAGTTATTTCACTGTATTCTGGCTCCCATTTGTAGTTGCTAAAGTCTCATGTCAAATTGTCACTGCTTTGAGGTAGTCTGTCTTTTCTCTGCCTGAAAACTACCTCTGTTTTCTATATTTTTATAGTATTCTGTATCTAGCTGCCTCCCTCTCTTCTCTTCTCTTCCTTCCCTAATTAGAATGAATTGTGCTTTCAGAATCTGAGCATTTTGTCTTTCAATAGTTCTGGGGAATTCTCAGCTGTCATCTCTTCAAATGCTGACTGTTTTTCTGTTCTTTCTTTTGGATTTCTAATTAGATGTATGTTGGACCTTCTCATTCTCATAGACCTCCTGTCTCTTAACAAATCTTCATTTGGTTTGTTTTGGTTTGGGTTTTTTTCTTTTCTGACTCTGGCTCAGGGAGTTTTGTTTCCTCAACATTTTGTAATTTTTTTTTATTGTGAACTCATATTTAGCCACCATCAGCTGCAGGAATCCTGAAAGGCCTGGTCTTTTTGAAGGTTTGCTCCTCCAGTGAGACTTGGGTTGGGTTCTGCCAAATACTCTGAAGTACCTTTTTTTTTTTTTTTTTTTGCGGTACGCGGGCCTCTCACTGTTGTGGCCTCTCCCGTTGCGGAGCACAGGCTCCGGACGCGCAGGCTCAGCGGCCATGGCTCACAGGCCCAGCCACTCCGCGGCATGTGGGATCCTCCTGGACCGGGGCATGAACCCATGTCCCCTGCATCGGCAGGCAGACTCTCAACCACTGCGCCACCAGGGAAGCCCTGAAGTACCTTTTGAGTTGGGACCACTTCAGTTAGTCTTCAGCTTTGGGGATCCTAGATCATGCAGTTAGGTTAAATGTAAACCCTGAAGCTCTGAACACAGATCTGTGGTTACAGATTCACAGCGGGAGCCCTTTTTGTTCTACTTGAGCTGAGGCCCAAACAAACAAGTTTCCTTGTTGCTTTCTTTTGCTGGTCAGCAGGTTTTCCCTAGCATATCCTTTGACTGAGAGTGTAATCTTTGAGAGCCCTGTTACCATTTTGCAACATGACAGTATAGTTGATCCTTGAACAAAGAATGGTGTGTGTGTATTAATCCACATATAACTTATGGTCAGCCCTCTGTATCTGTGGTTCCTCTGCATCTGTGGATTCAACCAGCCATGGACTGTGTAGTACTGTAGTATTTACTATTGAAAAATATCCACGTATAAGTGGACCCATGCAGTTCAGACCCAAGTTGTTCAAAAGTGAACTGTATTTGACTTCAGTTTGAGCTTTAGCCTATAAAGTTATAGATTTTACTTCCCAATTGGGTTCATTTCCCTAGTATGTTCAGGCTATTGAGACCCGAATTACTGGGGAGTCCTTCATTTTTTTGTCATGCATTTACTACAAGTCCTCTGATTTTGCAGACACATCTACCAGGCCTGTTATTTCCCACATTGACTGTGTCTCCTTTAAGGTCACGGATATTCATCTCACAACTTGATGAATGTTTTCCTATGGTTAAGTCAAGATATGACCCTTTCTTTTAGTGTCTGTGCAATTAAAAATTTTATTTCTTTTTGGGCCCCATATCAAATGGAAGGAATGTTGATACCATAAAAGAAATCCGATGTTTCTCTACAAAATTTATGCATAAAATGGTATTTTTAAAAAATTACATAAGAGTGTGTGTAATGCAGGACGAAGCAGCTTGTCTTTGGATAGGTTGGCTCCCCTTCATTCTCCTGGCTACTTAACCTTTTAACAATTTAGGTAATGCGCTCAGTGTTTTGCCTCAAGGGCTCTTGCTGGCTGAGTGTTCTTCAATAACTATATCAGGGATCCAGAGGAGCCTGGAAACCCAGTTTAATGAAGTGTACAGATGATGCTAAGGGAGAGAAGTGTTTCATTCTCATTGGGGACAGGAGGTCAATAGCAAGAGGAAAAACTAATGCTATAGGGAATAAATAACGGAACAAGAGAATACGCCTGAATTTGAACTAGAGAAAATTAATGTACCTTTGGAAAAACGATCTGCAGTAATTCTCAGAGTGACGATCCTAGAGGGAAAATTGGATGGAGAGAAGAAATGTGAGAGCACAGGATGGGAAGTTAAGCTGTAGTTATTTTCAGCTAATCGGTCATTAGCCTAACAACAGGGGGCTGAGGGAGTTTTAGTATTTTTAACAATAAAAAAGAAAATTGTTATCCTTGTATAACAACATAAATACTTATAGAGTGCTTTACTGCTTTGAACCTGTTTACATCCATCATGGTAGGTGATTTGTTATATACTAGATTTTACAAGACATTCTCTCTGTGAGCTCCCAAAGCATGAATTAGAGATGCACTTAGGGTAGAAGGAAGCTGTTTTGAATCATCCAATTACTGATTAAGTTATTTGAGCATAGAATGCTTAAAGCCAATTTCAAAAAAAATGTACAAAGCCAAGCCTCAAGAGTGAACGTCCAACTTCAACCTTGTGATCCTCTTCCTTGGTTCACGCTGTTCCCTTCTTGTTGGTAAAATAGTTACTAGCTGTGAAGTCACAGCCTGGAACCTCTGTCCACTAGGGCACTTCCCTGACTCCCAGCCCTGAGTTATATCTCTTGTGACCCTGATGTGCTCCTGCAGCCTTTGGGGGCCTTTGTTGGCTGTCAGCAAATAGCTTAGAATGGCTTTTCTAACACGAGTCTATGGAGATTCCTACTGTCCCTCTACGCACTGAATTTTGTGCCATAGGCTAGTTACTCATTCTCTTTTGCTGGACCTTAAAGAGGTTTGTAAGTTCTCGTGGATGTTCATGTCCGGTTCTGTTTGTATCCAAAGGACAAATGATGGCAATCCAGGGCTGAATACAGAGTAAGGAACTAAATGAGTAGTGGCTGACCCAGATATTTGCTGTGTCACATTTCCTGTTACCTTCTCACTCTATACGTTTCCCATCCAAACCCTCAATACTTCATTTTAAGGGTCTTGATTTTAGTTTGTTGCCTTGTTAAACCCCATATTTCAGCCTCTCTGATGCAGGGGTGCCACCTAGTGGGAAAAGGTGGCAACTGTAGGCTGTCTTGGTGCCATACCCTTTCTCCCGGGTTCTTTAATTCAGCAGGCCAAGAAGGAGGCGCTTTGGGGTGAGTTGCAGCAGTGAGACTAGAGCCGTGATACTCTTACACATAGGACAGCAGGCTGAAGCCTGCGTGGTGTGATCTGAGGGTAGCTGATCTAGACGCTACTGCTCAGAGGTCCTCGTCCCAGTGGCCTTTCATGAATTCTGAGTGGGCAGGTCTTGTTCCCATCCCAGTTACATGAACTGAAAGAGAGACAGGATCATTCCCCACTGGGAAACGGAAGTACGATTTCCAAAAGAGGAGGAGGATCGGATGCTAGACTGGCAAAGAACAGATGTCCATGACCTTGGCCATAGCACTTGTTGGCCCATTACAGGCAGCATGTCATTTGTTTTGATACCTGCCAGCGTTTGTGCATTGCTGGATATCTAATATGTGCTTAATAATTACTGGCTAAGTGAGGAATAGGTGGGCAGGGAGGCCTGTGAGCACCGCAAGGCCACGGGGTACCTGGCGGAAGGGTAGAAAATCAAGGACGCGTTGTGTGGGTAAATTCAGAAACAATTGTATGGGGGTTTTAAAACGTAGCATCATATTCTTTGAAATTCTCTTCACTGAGAAGTGGTGTTTATGTTCCCTCCCCTTGAATCTGGGTGGCTTAGTGATTGTATCAGTCAATGGACTATAGCAGAAGCCCTGCTATGAGACTTCCAAGGCAAGGTCATAAGAGACCCACCCTTTATTCACTGGGACAATGGATCTTGGAGGCTAGATCCATCACAGAAGTTTAACGTGAGCTCACCATGCTGGAGAGGCCGCATGTACGTGCTCTGGTCAAAAGTCCCAGCTGAGCGCAGGCTTCCAGTGGTCCAGGCTAAAGCACCAAACGTGAGAGTGAAGTTGGCACAGACCCTTGGGGCAGCCCATCCAGCAGCTGACTGACACCATAGGATCTCTGATGCCACATGGAACAGAAGAGCCACCCAGCTGAGCCCTGCCTGAATTCCCGATTTAGCCAAGTATCAGATAATTAAGGGTGGCTGCTTGAAGCCACTAGGTGTTGGGGTAGCCTGTTACCCAGTGATACAAAACTGACACAGACTGACATCTCTTGAACAACCTTAAGGAGAAAGTCGATACCAAACACGTTTCACGTTACTTTGACTACGTAACCCAAATATGCTATAAAAAGAGCTGTTTACGAAGAAAGATTAAAAGATTTTTTTCTTCCTCAAATGTCTTTTAAATAATAAATTTGAATAAATAACTGTCTTCCTCCTGCCAGCAGTTCGTTGGCAGGCTGCCTCTTGTTTTGGGGGCGGGGGGGCTAATGCAGCAAGAGGCAGAGGCTCGAGTCTCGCTTGCTGTCACAGCTTTGCTGCATGTGGCAGCTGGCTGACAGGTCCCCGGGGACCCTGAGAACTTCTGTTTCCTCGTGCAGATGGATCTTGGCAGGCAAGTGGAGTGAGTTCCACTGGCACTATTGCAAAATAGAAAGTAGGTTCCCTTTCTGGAATTTTGATTTGTTTTTTCCCCCTCTTTTTCCCCCGGCAGACATACAGCCTGTCCTTTGCCCCAGAGCCCTGTTAATGACTGGGCAGGGAGAGGACCAGGGTGAAGTTAGGGAGGGCCCGAGGACTGGACCCACATGCATCTTCTATAGGCCTGACCCCTTCTGCCTGCCCGCTGGGCTCTCCTGGCCTGCCCTCCCCTCCCCCTGCAGACACCTCCCCCACCCCTGCCAAGCTGTTCTGCACCACCAGGACCATGTGCACGTGTGTGCTTGAGAACCTGCAGTTTCGTCCTCAGGAAGTAGTCTCACCTCAGGCGCCCGGGACAACTCCCGGACACAGCACTGTTTTCCTGACTGCTCAGTTAACAAAGCAAGTGACTTCATGTTGGAAAGTATGTCCTGAAGGGGACACAGCAACTTCCCCCTTTTGCTCCCTCCTTAATCAACCAACAGTCATGAAGCTCATACTCTGTGCCGGAGAGTGTTCTAGACTCTGGGAATATATTTGTGAGCAAAATGGCTTTCCTGGTGGTGCAGTGGTTAAGAATGCGCCTGCCAATGCAGGGGACACGGGTTGGAGCCCTGGTCCAGGAAGATCCCACATGCCGCGGAGCAACTAAGCCTGTGCGCCACAACTACTGAGCCTGCGCTGTAGAGCCCGTGAGTCACAACTACTGAGCCTGCGTGCCGCAACTACTGAAGCCTGCCTGTCTAGGGCCCATGCTCCACAACAAGAGAAGCACCCTCAGAATGGGAGAAAATATTTGCAAATGAAGCAACTGACAAAGGATTAATCTTCAAAACATATAAGCAACTCATGTAGCTCAATATCAAAAAAACCCTAACAACCCAATCCAAACATGGGCAGGAGACCTAAATAGACATTTCTCCAAAGAAGATATACAGAATGCCAACAAACACATGAAAGAATGTTCAACATCATTAATCATTAGAGAAATGCAAATCAAAACTACAATGAGATATCATCTCACACCAGTCAGAATGGCTGTCAAAAAATCTACAAGCAATAAATGCTGGAGAGGGTGTGGAGAAAAGGGAACCCTCTTGCACTGTTGGTGGGAATGTAAATTGATACAGCCACTGTGGAGAACAGTATGGAAGTTCCTTAGAAAACTAAAAATAAAACTACCATATGACCCAGCAATCTCACTACTGGGCATATACACTGAGAAAACCATAATTCAAAAAGAGTCATGTACCACAATGTTCATTGCAGCTCTATTTACAATAGCCAGGCTGTGGAAGCAACCTAAGTGTCCATCAACAGATGAATGGTTAAAGAAGATGTGGCACATATATACAATGGAATATTACTCAGCCATAAAAAGGAACAAAATTGAGTTATTTGTAGTGAGGTGGATGGACCTAGAGACTGTCATACAGAGTGAAATAAGTCAAAAAGAGAAAGACAAATACCAAATGCTAACACATGTATATGGAATCTAAAAAAAAAAAATGGTCAGAAGAATCTAGGGGCAAGACAGGAATAAAGACGCAGACGTAGAGAATGGACTTGAGGATATGGGGAGGGGGAAGGGTAAGCTGGGACAAAGTGAGACAGTGGCATGGACATATATACACTACCAAATGTAAAATAGATAGCTAGTGGGAAGCAGCTGCATAGCACAGAGATCAGCTCAGTGCTTTGTAACCACCTAGAGGGATGGGTTAGGGAGGGTGGGAGGGAGACACAAGAGGGAGGGGATATGGGGATATATGTGTATGTATAGCTGATTCACTTTGTTATAAAGCAGAAACTAACACTGTTGTAAAGCAGTTATACTCCAATAAAGATGTTAAAAATAAATAAATGATGGAATTGGTTTTGTGCTTTTCTGAAATGGAGAGTAATCAAAATAAAAAAAGTGATGAGGGTGATCTGGGAATGGAATGTACATGTGTTTCTAAGACCACGGGCAAAGTTGGGAAGCACGGGGAGAGGCAGAAGAGGGTAGGTTCAGGGCAGCCCAGCGTAAACCCCAGCCCTTGATGCCTCCAGGTGTTAATTTTTCTGTCTGTAGAATGGTACAGTCAATGCCCCCAATCTCAGGATTCTTTTGAGGGTTGATCCACGTGGAGGTGGTGCAGTGCCGCAAGTAAGAGCGTGGATTCTGGAGTGAGATGGTCTGGGGGCCTATGCTGCCCCACCCCCTACTCCCTGAGTGACCTTGGACTAGTTGCTCAGCCTCTCTGTGCCTCAATTGTCTTTTTAAAATGAGAATAATAATATCTACCTCATTATTGTTAGTTAAATGAGTAAAATGTAGAATCCTTAGAACAGTGCCTGACACAATAAATGCTATTGAAGTGTTTCCCGTGTTAAGGTGTTTGAGTGCCAGGACCATGGTATAAGCCCAGCAAGTAAATGTCAATTGTTCCTATCATAGTTATATTCTCCTCATCCTGTCCCCAAAAGTAGTGTCTCTGAGCCTTCTCTGCTCTCATCTAGGTCCTGAAAAGTGCTTTCATAAGGGCATTTTACTTTAAGAAAAGCTTGAATTTTCAAAATGGGTGCATTGAGAAGTGGCCCAACTTACCTCAGGGCTTACTGTGGGATTCTTTATACTACTTAAACCACTTAAAGATGGAACTTTATTTACCGAATTACTTTCTCTGTAGGCCATCTTTTCTGGAACTTATTGCATTAAAGTGAAATAGATACTGAGATTGGATAAACTAAACATCCAGTTCCTTTGCCCATTGCATGACCGTGGCGGTATCCACTTCTGGGCTTCGGTACTTTGACACAACATTGTAGGTCCCTGTATTTCCTTATTAACTAAGTGATGATGACTGATTTAAGAACTCCAGAATGTCAGCATTGAAACGGTGCCTTAGAAATCCCCAAATGGCACCCCCTGCTGGTTCTGCATTTAAGAATGTTGCCTCAAACAGTAAGAAGGTGGCTCCCTTTCCAGAACTTACTCCGTTTCCTTTACACACAAAGAGGCTGCAAGTCTCCAAAACTCCCTGTAGACACTAGTATCTGGCTACGATTAGATACCATTGTGTGGACCTAACCTTCTATTTATAGCAGGGCATCTTAGCAAGTCCAAGCTCATACTGCTTACCACATGACAGGCCAATCAATTAAGAGACAAGTTGTTGGGGGTGGGGGCAAGGAATAGTGAGTCTATTCGGAAAGCCCGCAGACCGAGAAGATGATGGACTAGTGTCGCAGAGAACCATCTTACCCCAGATAGAATTCAGGCTTCTTTTATACTAAAAGGGGAGGGGGTGTGGTTGGTTGGTGCAGACTTCTTGGAGTCGGCATCCTTTGTTTTTGCAGCTGTCCACCTAGGTCAGGTCGTGATGTTCCTGTAAACCTCCAAGAAGACTAATGTTATTCTCCGTTCTGCAACTTCTTGTCGCTATATGAATGGAAAAGTGTTATACCTTTAAAGGTCAGAGCCTTGAGAGTGGGCTCTCCTGTATGTTTCAGGCTATAGGCAACAATTCTCGTGGCAAAAGCAATAGGATACAAAGGTTAAAGTAAAAGAAACAGATCCAATATGGAATCAGATTTGTTCTTCCCTTTTACACTGTTTCCTTTATCCATGATAAGGTGTTTGGCTTCTTAAGGTCGGTGAATAATACAAGTGAAGTAATAATAAGAACCCCGGTGATTCCAGGAATGACTGAGGGTTGGTGAACACAGATGAAACACTGAGAAGTGATGTGGCCAGCATCACCCAGGAGCTGGTGGCAAGTCTGTTTCTGAGCTTGTCCGAGGCTCCTTGTTTTTTTTGTTTTTCTGTTTGGCATGTCTAAAAGCCTGTCAGATTTGAAACAGCTGTGGCTGTGTGCTGGTACTAAGGGGAAGCTGAGGACCCCTTGGTTTTCGGTCATCCTGTTTTGTGGCCCCTGCCTCTGTAACAATATTGAAAAACTCGATTGTGTCTTCTGTTTAAGCATCAGGAAGCCTAACTCTGTTTTTTTTTTCTCTTAGTCCCTGGAGTATATCAAGGTTGGAAACTTGTGTTCACTAGATGTTGGTAGGCCAACAATCACAAATTTTTAAAACTTTAGAAAACAACTGAAATCTGCATGTCTCAGAAGTAATGCCTACATCCTTTCTCCACTGCTTCCTACCCCCACCCTCGCATCCCCTCGTTTCAGCTCTTCCGGCTGAGTCCCAGATGTTCTATCATAGCCTTGGAATTTGAGGCTGAAATGTTAAGGTCTGGCCAATGAAAAGGAAATATCAATAATGTTCTCTTCCACCCTTGCAGTGGAGAATAAGGGCAGCTAGAGTTGCAAAGAACTTCTTTACCAGAAGCTCTGAGAAGCGGGCAGGCAGCTACCCATCTTAAATTGCATTTCTTGTGACCTCAGCTGTGCCTTGGCCAGACCACCCTCCATTTTAGGCTGAAAGGTAATTCTGCTACTAAGGTCAGTTCAACATCCCTCCCCCGCCCCGCAATCATTTGGAACAAGTCATTCCTAGTGGCCTTGTGGTTTGGGTCTTTATGCGCTAGGGAACATGTTGAATAGAAACCACACCATCCATTCTGACAGCCTTGGACCATCTCTCCAAAGTGAGGAGCTGCTCGTGACTGACTGTCTTCTATTTTCAGTCTGTGTGTTTTTGATTGCAAAATCAGGCATTCCTTTGAATTCATGTGTGTCCTTAAAAACAAATCAGCCGTGTTTTTAATAACACAAACTCTTCCCTTCTCTGTGGTTGCTGGTGGATGTATTTATCCTTCAGAGTGCAGAGAATGCGAAACAGTAATTAGTAAACAAAACGTTCCCCCGGCCCCAGGATCTCGCTGCTCGAAGCAAAGGCGTAGCCAGGAAGTGCTGCTGTATGCCCCTGGGCTCCTAGTAGGTACAGGATGAGCCTTCGGAGAGTGGAAGGTCCACCACAATTCCTGTTCTGCGGGGATGTATGTGTGTTTCGTGGGTGCGATCCTTCGGAGTAATGACCTCGGAAGACAGTGTCCTCATGCAGAATTTGCTCAGTAAGAAGCAGGGTGGCCTGAGCAGAGAGCGTGGTTGGTGGAAACAGAAGACCACTGCTTAAATACTTGCTGTTTAAATACTTGCTCTGCCGTCTCATAATTCTATGTCGTAGACGTGTACCTTGACCACGCACTATGCCTCTTGCCTTGAGTGGGAGACGGTGATCATTCCCAGTTGACTGAAGAGTAGATAGAATTTTCAAAGGACGTAGCCCAGGCACTCACCAGATGACAGCTGTTACCCCGCCGTGGAAGTGGTAATCAGCACAGTGAGTGGGCCCATCTCATCCTGTAGTTTGCCCTGCCTTTCAAATCCCGGGGTTAGGCTTCTCTCGTATTTTTTCCATCCGAGCTGGGCCTAGAGAACCTTTGCCTTTTACCAGAAACCTAAACAAATCTGGCAGAGTTGCTACTCATGAGAAAATTTAAAAGACTATGTTGCAGACTGTGCAAGTAACTTCCATAGATGAGTTCCCCCAAAGTTCTGGGAAGTAGCAGGGTTGTTGAAATCTGGAGCTGCTTGGAATGGCCGCTTTGAAGTTCAGACCACTCATTTAGGCAGATCAGACGAAAGGACCGCGTACGGTATTGCATCGATATAGGACTTAAGCTGGGTGGCCTTGTGGGGTCCCGTAAATGAAGGCTGGCTTGAACACTTCGCCAGCAGGCAGGCAGCACCCTCGGAGACTGCCTGGGAAGAGAAATCGGCAAGGGAGCATCTGTCCTGGCAAGGAGGTAGACACAGACAAGGTGGAAAGATGCTGAGAGAAGGCAGGCTTCGATTTATTCGGGGCGCGGGGGGAGCTGGGAGTCTGAGAGGACACGGGCAGGCGGATTTCTTCGCATAGCGGTGGTGGGATGTCTGATAGGTTGGGGTGTCATTTAAATGGACTGTAAGTGCACCGCCGGACTCCATAAGCATGGGTGACATCTGTGAGCTGGCTGCCGCAGGTTCCCCACGTGGAGTTAAGCTCACATTTCTGAGGTGAAGGCAGAGAATGAGAGGGCGGGGGCTGTGTTTCTCCTCACCCCCAACGCAGGCTCTCCCTTTCTCTCATATGGGCGCTCGGGCCACGCGGGTATAACAGAAGGGTGGCGGGGGATCGGGCTTTGGAGTCGGGAGATCTGAGTTCACCTGGCAGGGTGACTGGCAGGTTTCTCCCCTTTCAACCTCTTTTTGCTCATCTGTAGAATGGAAACGATCCCATAATTTTTTGGTGGGTTGGATTGGGGTTTGGTTACCCTATGTCATGGGCAGGGTATGCAGTAGATGCTTAAAACGGTAGCCGTTGTTATGTAGGGTTATGTATCCACGTATCTGAGTCCTCCATACGCAAGGGCCGGAGGCCCAGCAACGTCGAGTCTATGAGCAGCTTCACTGGGTGGTTTTGAAGATGAAACCCGTGACTCCAGCGCTCCAGTTCAGGTTGTCAGGCAGTGCCGGGCATCTAGAAAGAAGACTGACCAGTCCAGCTTCGAGTCTGATGCGAATGAGGGGCTGATTCAACTTACGCTGATGGACTGTCCACCTCCACACCTTCAGACCAAGTGTAGACTCCAGGATCCCCTCCCCTCTTAAATCTGCTTGATCTGAGTGTGCGTGGGCTTTGTTTTGGGCTGTTTCCTAGCAGCCCCTGGATTCCCAACGCCATGGTGTGCTGTTCCAGAGCCCTGGGAAGCCCTTCTAAGAAAGGGGTGGTCTTTCAGGTCATTGTGCACATGTTATTACGTTCTCCCAGCTTCCGAGGAGCACTCCACTGGACTGCACTGCTTCCTTCTCGTACCTGCTCTGCCGCTGTGCCGTCTCCCTCCCCCACTTGCCACCTTGCATCGAAGTTCATCTGCCCTGACAGGCCTGGCCAGGGCACGACCTTTACTCTGGAAACCCCTCCCATTTGCAATATACAGCTTCTCGGGCTCAAGTAGTTAAAAAAAAAAAAAAAAAAAACTATCACTTAAAAAAAAAAAATCTGGGTAGCTCACAAGCACGTTGTAAAAAATCTGAGCACTTTCTTTCATCATAAGTGGAGACAAACACCTTTACATGGCACTCAAGATTTAGTTCCAAAGGAGGGCTTTTCTTATGAGAACATCTTGGATGTAGATTTCTGAAGGTTATACAGTTAGACTTCTGGGAATAAGAATTGGTTGCTCTAAATTTTACATCTTTAAACTGTACGCAAACCACCACAAAGCTAATATAAAAACTTATAGTCATGGGAACATTTAACTTTTATACACAATTAAGTAGAGTTAGTTCAATGTGGCTATCTTAGATTTCTCAGATTTTTACTTAACTCTTAAAGATATATATTACTCAGCCAGAAAAAAGAATGAAATAATGCCATGTGCAGCGACACGGATGGACCTAGAGATGGTCATACTGAGTGAAGTAAGAGAAAGACAAATGTCATATGATCTCGCTTATAGGTGGAATCTAAACAAATGGTACAAATGAACTTACTTACAAAACAGAAATAGAGTCACAGATGTACAAAACAAACTTATGGTTGCCAAGGGGGACGGGGGGAGGGATAAATTGGGAGATTGGGAGTGACATACACACACTACTATAGGTACAATAGATAACTAATAAGGACCTACTGTAGAGCACAGGGAACTCTACTCAATACTCTGTAATGGTCTATGCGGGAAAAGAATCTAAAAAAGAGTGGATATCTGTATACGTGTAACATATTCACTTTGTTGTACAGCAGAAACTAACACAACATTGTAAATCAACTATACTCCAAAAAAATTAATTTAAAAAAAGATCAATGGATCCTAGATCTGCTGATACAAATATTCGTTTGAAGTGGGTGTTATGTTCCATCAGTTAATTTATCGAGTGTCTGATGAATTACCGTTGTATAATTCACATTATACAATGTGAAAGTTGCCTACTGACTTGTAGTTCAGGCACTGTGCCTTGTTTTATTCGGTGGGGGTGGAGTATGTGTGATGGATCAAATAGGAGCGTTTTTAGATGTGGAGACCCCGAGGTCAGCAGAGCTCAGGTCCAGCCTTAGTAATCCCCAAGTCAGAGAAGTATTGTCTTGAAAAACGTTTGTTAACACAATGCCTTCTGAGCTTAAAAGTGGAAAAACCCAATGGTACAATTCTCCAGGGACATGTCTGAGTCAGAGGCCAGCCAGGACAGCGGGGGATTTGCTTCCAACCCGTTGGGGAATATATCTGAAAAGTGCCCAAGCGGTGTTTGCCTCCTGCTTTTATCCCACTTCCTGCCCTGTGACCTGCTCTTGCCCAAGGACAGGCAGTCACCCCTCTGATGGAAAATTGCAGTTTCTTTCCATTTTAAATAAAATCCCTGTTCTCATGTTTCCTGTTCTTTTTCTCAGCAGCTGACCTTTGGGCTAAGGAGCATCTTTTCAGGTGATGCACTGGCCGTAGTCTAGATTTGTGACAATGCAGATGCCATCTTCAGAGGTGGTTTTGCCGAACGAAGCATCTCAGACTAAAATCTGTAAGCATTTCAAAATTCCCTTAGACATCAGAGGAGTTATTAAATGCCTGAAGTGTGCAGGAACGATGGGAAATGCAAAAGAAATGTATGGTTCCTATTTCTAAGGAGATTGCAGAATAATTGTCAACTCCCTGATCACATGAAGCCACAATCTAGTGATTATATTGAACATCATTTCTGCTATCATTGTATTGAAAGTTTCTATGGTGCAGTGGTTCCTAACTTAACTGCTCATTAGAATCCCCTGGAAAGCATTTAGGGACACCGATGCTTGGGTTCCGCTCCCAAAGATCCTGCTGTGGTTGGTCTGGGGTGAAACCTGGACAGCTAGATTTGCACAGGCAAGGTTGAGGATCAGTGGCTTCCCATCAACCCTGTGAAGCAGAGGTGACAGTATTATTCTCACTTAGCAGAAGCGATGAGCCATCTTACCCAACTAGTCAGTGGCAGTGCTAGGATGAAAAACAAAAGGCTTCCATCCGAGTGGACTTCGAAGTTAAATTTGACAATCCATTCATCACACTGTGGCCATTGTGTGAAATTCTTTGGCTGTTACTTTAAGGGTCAGTTTCTGGGAAACGTGACGCAACTTGTTTAATCCTGGAATTCCTCCAATCTTAATACTCTCTCTCCCCCATGCCCCGAGCTTCTGGTGCTGGTGGGAGACAGATGAAGGCAATGGGGTCCTTGGAAGAGCCTGAGGACTGAAGGAATGGGTTTGGCACCAAGTCTCTGAGGGAGTCTCACATCAGACAAGCTCCAGCCAGGATGGCGCTGCCTCCCCGTAGCCCAGGGGACCTGTTTCCTCCCTGGGGAGCCAGCATCCCAAAGGAGAACAGAAGGGGGCAGCTCTTTAATACCTAGGCTTGAAACCGATCCAACTTTCCAAATATTTTAAATGTTATTTATTTATTTTTTATTTTTGGCTGCGTCAGGTCTTAGTTGCGGCATGTGGGATCTTTCGTGGCAGCCTGCGTGCTTCTCTCTAGTTGTGGCACTTGGGCTTAGTTGCCCCGAGGCATGTGGGATCTTAGTTCCCCAACCAGGGATGGAACACACGTCCCCTGCATTGGAAGGCAAATTCTTTACCACTGGACCACCAGGGAAGTCCCCACATATTTTAGGTAATGCCACTTAACCTGACATTGCTTCCTGCAGAGTTTGTGTGAACTGTATTTGGGGTCTCCCATAAATCCTTTCACCATCGTTTTTCAGGGCCCCCTCTGGCTCACCTTTGTGTTTTCTTTTCCCATTTTGGCCACCTTTTCATTTAAAACAAGCATTCCCCATATCTTCATCCCTTGATCTCCCTCCCTTCCTCTGCTCAGTGCCACAGAGCCCGAACACACCCTTGTTTGACAAGGTTCCCCACATTCCACAGTTCTGGAGGGTCCTCCAGAGCTTGTATCCCGCTGACCCGCAGTCATGTCCGCTGGTCAGGAGGGATGCGCTGGGTGTGTGCTAGCTGAAAGGAGGCCAGGCCACCCTTTCATGTGATCTGTACCTTGTTATTGGAGCACAGCAGGCCTCGGTTCCTCCTCTTCTCCAAATATTGAGCGCCTACTGTGTGCACTGATCTAGCTGTGTCAGTGAACAAAAAGTTCCCAGGTGGGTTGCGCCTTCTAAGGTGCTGTCTGTGTGGTATGTGGGAGGACATTTATTTAGCACCTACTTTGTGCCAAGACTAACTTCATATACTTTATGGAACAAGGCAGCAGGTTAAATAATTAACATGCCAAGTGCTGTGTTGATAAAGGATAAAACAGCTCCTGGCCCTATGTTCACGACCTATTTAGGAAATAAACTGAAAATCAATTATAGCTTAGTACAGTCAAGATGTATAGCATGCAGTGGAAACCCACGTAAGGTGAGAGGTGATCAACTTTTTTTTTTTTTTTTTTAAACCAACAGCTGATCAGGAAAGGCTTGACCAGTGCAGATGACATTGGGAATGACTTTGGAATGAGGAATGGAATCTGAGTGGACAGAGTAAAGGCAGTTCTGTTCAGGAGGAATTGGGTGGGCCAAAGTGCAGATCGTGGATGATCATGACATCAGGGAAAAAAGAGGAGCCGAGAATGGCATGAACTCCCTTCATCCTGCCAGGGAATGAAGCTGGCAGTAAAGCTTTGAACAGTCTTATAAATCCTCAGGGAGGACCCTGTAGATAATAGGAAATTATTCCAGGTTTTACAGCTCAGGGGGTGATACCATCAGAACTGTGTATTCCAAAGGTCACTTTGGTGGAGTGGAGGAGAAATGTACAGGGCAGACTGGTTAGGTTGCCGACATATGGGTGTCTTCTAATCAAGGCATGGTGAGGTTCTGGTCTCTGTCATAGGGCGAGTGGAGAAGAGTAAAGGAAACTGGACTTATGATTGTCCAGCATTTGTAATTGGATGTGCTAAGTATGAGGCAAGGAAGGAGTCACAGAAGACATGGGTTTCTGGCTTGGACATCTAGATGTGCCGTCAACTAAGATTTGGGATGTGCTAGGGTTTGGAGAGGAGGTGTCTGGGAACATAATGAGTTGTGACTGGCACACATTTCTTTCTCACATTTTAATATTTGTCCTGAAGTCAATCCTGAGACATATGTAGGTGGGATAATGTCACCCCATTTTATACCAGATAAATGGAAGCCGGGAGACCTGTGTCATCAGCTTAACTTTAGAACTGTGACTACAGAGGTCAATGAAGTCTTGAGAGGGATGGGTTAAGAGTCAAAGAAATGAAACTCCAACTAGGCTTCAAGGAGGTTAGCTACAATCCCAGTGTTTAGACTCAACAGTATTGAGAAATTGCTGACCTCTACTAAGTGCTAGGGATGTGGGCTGAGACTTTTTTTTTCTGAATTGCATAATATAACAATCATAACACAGGGTGTTGAAAAATTCACCTCGGCTGTCTGCTGCTCCAGATCTAGTCAATGTGCAAACTCAGCCAGATCAGAAAAAATCCCCTAAAATTAGTTTAGGAAGACAACTTGGCAATTATTCAGGAAAGCATGGTTGTTTCTTTAGTGGATTAAGTGAAAATTAAGTTAAGAAAAATGATAAAATAAATCAAGCACTTATTTTTTTGGTTAAAGACCAATCTGTGTACATCTGTTTTTATTACTATTTTATTTTTATTTTTTTGCGGGCCTCTCTCTGTTGTGGCCTTTCCCGTTGCGGAGCACAGGCTCCGGACGCGCAGGCTCAGCGGCCATGGCCCAGCCGCTCCGCGGCATGTGGGATCTTCCCGGCCCCGGGCACGAACCCGTGTCCCCTGCATCGGCAGGCGGACTCTCAACCACTGCGCCACCAGGGAAGCCCCCATCTGTTTTTAAATGTTAGTGATATTTAAAATTGTTCATGAGAAAACATCCTTGTGCTTAAATTTAAAATAGGTAATTGAGTAAGAGGTTTGGACTTCTATTTACAAGTATAGGAACATGAGAGACATTTAAAACGAATCATAGCAAAGGAAACTGAAGATGATTCAAAGAAATGGAAAGATATCCCATGCTCTTGGATTGGAAGAATTAATAATGCTAAAATGTCTATACTTCCCCAAGCAATCTACAGATTTAATGTGATCCCTATTAAAGTACTCATGACATTTTTCACAGAACTAGAACAAATAATCCTAAAATTTATATAGAACCATAAAAGACCCAGAATTGCCAAAGCAGTCCAGAGGAAATAGAACAAAGCTGAAGGCATAACCCTCCCAGACTTCCGACAATACTACAAAGCTACAGCAATCAATACAGTGTGGTATTGGCACGAAAACAGATATATGGATCAGTGGAACAGAACAGAGAGCCCAGAAATAAAGCCACACACCTACAGTCAATTCATCTTCGACAAAGCAGGCAAGAATATACAATGGAGAAAAAAGTTTCTTCAGGCGGTGGTGGGAAAGCTGGACAGCTGTATGTAAATCAGTGAAGTCAGAGCACACCTTCACACCATACAAAAAAAAAAAAACCTCAAAATGGCTTAAAGACTTAAATATAAGCTATGATACCATAAAACTCCTAGAAGAGAACACAGGCAAAACATTCTCTGACATAAATTGTAGCAATATTTTCTTAGGTCAGTCTCCCAAGACAATGGAAATAAAAGCAAAAATAAACAAATGGGACTTAAACTAATGAGCTTTTACACAGTAAAGAACACCATAAACAAAGGGAAAAGACAGCCTACCAACTGGGAGAAAATGTTGGCAAATGATGTGACTGACAAGGGATTAATTTCCAAAATATACAAACAGCTCATGCAACTCAGTAACAAAAAACAACCCAATCAGAAGGGCAGAAGGCCTAAATAGATACTTCTCTGAAGAAGACATGCCGTTGGCCAACAGGCACATGAAAAGATGCTTAACATTGCTAATTATTAAAGAAATGCAAATCAGAACTACAGTGAGGTACCACCTCACACTGGTCAGAGTGGCCAACACTGAAAAGTCTACAAATAACAAATGCTGGAGAGGGTGTGAAGAAAAGGGAACCCTCCTACACTGATGGTGGGAATGTAAACTGGTACAGCTGCTATGGAAAACAGTATGGAGGTTCCTCAAAAAACTACAAATAGCGATGCCCTGTGATCCAGCAATCCCCCTCCTGGGCATATATTCAGAGAAAGCTCAATTCAAAAAGATATATGCACCCCAGTGTTCACAGCAGCACTATTCACAATAGCCAGGACATGGAAGCAACCTAAATGTTCATCAACAGATGAATGGCTAAAGAAGATGTGGTGTATATATACACAATGGAATATTACTCAACCATAAAATGAATGAAATAATGCCATTTGCAGCAACATGGATGGACCTCGAGATTATCTTACTAAGTGATGTAAGTCAGAAAGAGAAAGACAAATACCATATGATATCACATGTGGAATCTAAAATATGACACAAATGAACTTTATTTACAAAATAGAAACAGACTCAGACATAGAAAACAAACTTATGGTTACCAAAGGGGAAAGAGGGTGGGGGAGGGATAGATTAGGAGTTTGGGATTAGCAGATACAAGCTACTATATATAAAATAAACAACAAGGATCTACTGTATAGCACCGGGAACAGTGTTTGATATCCTGTAATAAACCATAATGGAAAAGAATCTGAAAAAGAATATATATATGTATTACTGAATCACTTTGCTCTACACCAGAAACTAATAAACATTGTAAATCAACTGTACTTCAATTAAAAAAAAAAACAAAACCAAAACCCAATCAGTGGTATTTTAAAACTAAAATTCCAAGATTAAGTTTTTAGACATTGAAGTACTCTTAAAAACAAAAAAAAACATTGAAAACTTCCAAATGCAGTTTAAAACATTGAGTATAATTTGTGAAGCCCCCCTTAAAAACAGTTGCGAAAATGTGCTCATATAGATTTGTACATTGAACTTTAATTCTTAAGGGATTTGTATTTGTCCATTTTAATACATTGAGTATTTTTTAAATTAATAAAAACTCAAAAGTAACTTTTGAATGATTTTCTGTATACAGAAATCACTCAAGGGGGCAAAACACACATGGACGTAAAATATACTTTACCGTTTGCATTTTGACACCGTTTATATGGTGACGAATGAGCCCTGTGCCTTGCCAGCCGCTGCGTGGCTGTGTGGTTATCCTCCTACACAGGTGCGTGCACACGCACACAGACGCAGAGGGGCCCGTGCACACCTCCTGTTTCCTCTGCAGTCTTGGCTCCTGAAGCACAGGTCTTTGCCCTTCCCCGCTCCAGCCCCCAATTCAAGCCCCGATCAGGGAGCTTCCTTGAGGTCTGCCTTCTCTGAATTCCTTTAGGGTTTAAAGTCCATACTGTGCAATTTAGCCCTTCACTGTATGCCTTCTCGTCACAGTCTCTCATTCTTTGTGTGTGTAAGTCTTAGTTCCTGCTCTGGTTAGGAGGATATCTCTTTATTCCTCACATCTCAGTTCCAGCCAGCCATCTCATAGATATGCTTAAGGAAAAGGAGAAAGACGGCCCCTATTTTAGGAGTTGTCTGTGTCAGGTGGTTCCCATAGCACAGCACGAACATAGGCTTTAGAATCCTGTGGGTCCCCTCTTGGCTTCGTTACTTTTGTAGCTGTGTGAACTTGGCTAATTTATTTAGGCTGTCTAGGTCTCAGTTTATGCAGGTTTTTAGCCCAGCACCTGGCAAATCATAAAGCCCTGTAAATACTCATTGTTTTGGTAAAGCCAGGTGTCCAGAAATCTTCCACCTTCCAGGGAAGAAGGGAATTGGCCCCCAACTCCAGCTAGAGATGCTCCTCTCCTCTGAGCAGCCCTAGAGGGAGGATGGGGCAGCTGGGGTGACACCTGTACTCCTCTCTGATAGCCCTGGAGTTGCTGTTGCCTCTTCTGCTGCCCTGGAGAAGGTTGGAGGTTGGGACCCTCTCCGGAGCACATCGTTCTAAGCTGCCATCACCTCGCTGGCTGGAGGGAGGGCTAGGGAGCTTGAAGGATCGGTACTTCTGCCAAAGGATTAGGATCTTATTTGACACTTGGCGATTTGTCCCAGGCACTTTTAACCCATTCAAAGGTGAGCAAAGACTTGCTGACTAAGAAACCATCCTTCAAGCCTGCCCCTGAGCTCCAGGAACTCTTAGCAGGGGCGTCCACTGACTCCAGAGTGTGAACAATCTTGTAAAGTCCCAGCAGCCTCGCATCCAAGCAGGGCTCAAAAGTGTGCAGACAGACTGAATAGCTTCAAGCTAGCAAACTAGATGGACCTCATCCTGCTCCTTAGATCTTTTTAGGTATGTTTCCTTAGTGATTATAGATCTCAATCAGTATATACTTCAATCTGAACTTTGTATTTAAGCCTCAGGCTCAGTTTCGAAGCCTTTAGTCCAGTATTAGAAATGCCATTTTTCTGCATTCAGTAAGCAGAGAAATGCTTTTTTTTTTTTTTTTTTTTTTTTTTTTTTTTTTTTACAAATCCTCTGCTTTGCCCATGTGTGGGCTTCTCCTAAAAAGGGTTTTCAACTGCGGTCTTCCTGTTTTCTGAAAAACCTTGGTTGCTGTGCTTTTGACTTATGAGCTGTGTTCAGAGGGTCAGAAAGAAAGGCTGCCTACAAACAGGTGTCCTTGGGATCCTTTGCTTTTGTTATCACTCTCTAATCCTGACTGGCGTACTTGGCAGCCCTCAGCCGGAAGCAGGTGTAGATGCTGAGTGCACCAGCTGGGTGAGACCTAAGAAATTACAAAGGATATGCATTGATGCCCCGTGGTGCCTGAGCACAGCTCACGACTACGTTGTTCCCGTGCTGGCACAGCCAGGGCAGCTGGGAGATCTGCCAGTTGATGTCTCAGTACCTGCCAGGTGCATTGACCTTCCAGTTCTTTGGAAAAAAGCATGGTAACTGAAGACAGTTTGTCTTCATCTTCTTTCAGCTAAAGCATGAGACCTACACAGTGAACGCAGTTCAGAAAACTGAGCGAACCTGATTCAAGGGCACTGGCTTGGAGGCATCTTAGAATTAGTTGTTCGTAAAGGGGCATTTGGGGTTGTGCTTGCCATTCTCCCGTTGGCAGCCCGTGAATCCCCAGGGCCTCTGGTAGAGAAGGGAGGCGCTATGTGCTGAAGGGCACTCTGCTGGCTGGATCTGCAGAGAATACACCTGGTCACCTCTGGTCGCTGTGTGAGGCTCGGCTCAGCTCACGTGTCCACCTAGGGGGTGGTAGGTTATTGTCTGAGTGAGCTTTGGAGCCCTCTCAGGAAATGGCCACAGGTGCCAACACTTGTTTCCCACTTCGAAGACAGGTCAGACAACTGCAGTTATGTAAGGCCCGTAAAAACAAAAAGTCCTCTGAAAAGGAGTACTCCATCGGTCCCCTTAGAGCGCCTTAGACCAACTCTGGGGGATTCCAGAATCTTTTATTGTTCTGAAGTTTTGTTTCACCACATACTGCTGGAGGTATAAGATTTCTCTTGGCTGGAGTCTAGAAACCCTTTCTGTTCGGGTGGCACGTTGGTCTGTAGCATGATTACAGGGTGGCTTTGGGGGAACAGAGGGAAGGGGTGGGGAGCAACAGAGCTTAGAACAATGTTAGATGGTCTCTGTGTAAAAAGCTCTTTCCTTAGGAATTACTTGTAAACAGTTTATAAAATAGCACTTAATATGTACAAAAAGTATAAGCACACAATAAATGTCGTTGAATCCAACACCCTTGTATCCGACGTTTCAGTAAAGTTGATACACCCCTTGGTCACCCCTTCCTGATTTTGGCTTCTCTGTGCCAGTGAGATTTAGCTACTATTCTAAACTTAGTATTTGTTGTTCCCACATATTTCCTTATACTTTTATTGCTTTTATGTATGTATCCCCTAAGTGGTGTATTTTTCGTGTTTTGAAGCCTCACATAAATGAAATATTTTGTTCTTGTATGAGTTTCCCCTCGCTTAGTATTAGGTTTGTGTAATATTAGGTAGGTCTGGGTAACCCATCTTCACTTTTCTATGAAATCCCATTGCGTGAATATACCAAAGTCCGGAGTATTGATGGGTGTGGAAATGTTTCATTCATGTTGTCTTGGTAGTAAATGGGAATCTTTCTCTTGTCCTCTCTTGTCCAGTCATGTTGAAATAACTGTCCCCTGTCACTGGATCATTGCCTGGTGTGGGTAGATTTTCTGGTGTAGCTTATGATTTGGAAAACTTATGCTTTGGTAATATTTGTTATTAGAAGAGAAGTAGAGCCTCGTAGAAAATGCCGATGCAGATTTACTCAAATAATCAAATCTGGTCACATGAAGACTAGATTGCAGGAGGGTAAAGCTGATATGAGGTAAAGATACTTTTAGAGTAAACGAGGCCAGAAAAGTCTGAAGTTCTTGACTCAACAGTGGCAGTAGGGATTGAGAGAAGTATTGGGTTGGCCAAAAAGTTCATCTGGGTTTTTCCATAAGATGTTAACCCGAACGAACTTTTTGACCAATCCAATATAAAGATGTAAGAGGATAGAACCTATAGTACTTGGTGGACCAGATGTGGAGGAGACGATGATTTCTGACTGGCTTTGGTCTGTGATGAATAATGGAACCATTCTCTAGCATATCCTAGGAGGGAACCACGTTAATGGAGATGAGGGTGGATAAAGGTTTGGACTTGTTGAATTTGAGAGACCTCTGATGTAGAGTAAGCAACTGCATATATGCATCTGGGGAACAGGAGAGGGACGTAAGCTAGAGGTAGACTCCTGAGAGTCCCTGGCATGTGAATGTGGGATGAAGCCACAGAAGTAGATGTGGCTCCGAGAAGGAGTGTGTACAGTGAGAAGGGAAAACGGCTGAAGGCAAAACCCATCAGAACACTAAGAGGAGCCTGCAAAGCAGTGTGAAGGGAAGAGGCCTAAAAAAGAGGGAGAAGAGTGCCTTCCTGAAGACAGAGGGAGAAGTTTCAAGAAGGAGGAAATTGATCAACAGACCGGAAGTGAGAAAAGTCAAGTTAGGCAAGAACTCAAGTCCACTGGATCTAGCATCAGAGGACATTGGTGACCTTCTGGAGAGCCACGCCAGTGGAAGGGTAGGGCTAGGAACCAAGTTATGAGTCAGCAAAGGCTGGATAATGAGGGAAAGGAAACAACAGGTGTAGACTCGTGTTTCAGGAGGTTAGGCCCGGCCTGAGCGAAACAGATGGCAGCAAGAGAGTAATAGTTCGAGCGAAGTTTGGTTTTGAACATAGGAGAAGCGTAAACATGTTGATGTGCCAAAGGGGAAAGATCCAGCGTAGAAGGAAAACTTGATGATAAACAAGAGAGGAAGTAATTGAATTGGTACATGGGAAGGAATGGAATCCACAACAAAAGTGGGAAAGGTCAACTCTGGGGAAGAGAACCTGTTTCTTTCCCACTGAGGAGGGATAGCAGAAGGAAGAGACTGATGAGGATGCGGATAAATCTGTAAAGTGAGAGGCCAGGAAGTTGGGGATGTTTCTGCCCCTGCACCTCTTCACATGCCTTTCCTTTATCTGCCACCGATCTGGAGAAACTTCTAATTGTCTTACAAACCTCAAACCACATTCACCATCACTTCCTCAACAGCTGCACTGTCCAGTATGGTAGCCACAAGCCACCTTGTGTGGCTATTATTTAAGTTAATTAAAATCATGTACACTTAAGAAATTCTGTTCATAACTATACTAACCACATTTCAAGGGTGTAGTAGTCACGTAGTGCCCCCCATATTGGATACCAGAGCTGTAGAGTCTGTCCAACATCATAGGAAGTTCTGTTAGCCAGTCCTGTGGTAGAGGCCTCCCTGAAAACTCTCCCACTAAAACCTCAGCCTTCCTTCTGAATTCGACATTCTTCCTCTGAGTTCCTCCGTAAGGATACTTCATGTTATTCACCTCAAGTGTCAACTACTTGAAAGGCAATTTAAAAAATATATAAACTTTATATCCCGGTAGCCAGATCAGAGTGTGTCTGGTCACAGGGGATGCTGAATAATGGTTCATTTAAAACACAAATGAGGGCTTCCCTCATTTGTGGCGCAGTGGTTGAGAGTCCGCCTGACGATGCAGGGGACGCGGGTTCGCGCCCCGGTCCGGGAAGATCCCACGTGCCGCGGAGCGGCTGGGCCCGTGAGCCATGGCCGCTGAGCCTGCGTGTCCGGAGCCTGTGCTCCGCAACGGGAGAGGCCACAACAGTGAGAGGTCCGTGTACCACAAAAAAACAAACAAACAAACCACAAATGAATGAACAAACTGGATAGTGAGTGAATGAATAGATGGTTGGGTGCATTGGCCTAAGTCTTTGGGCCTTAAGGCAGTGAAGCTTGGGGTTCTATAGGGATCAGATAGGTGCTGAACGGTCCACAGCAAACACCTCATTTATATTAAAGCTCCATTTGAAATGTTCACAGTTCAGTCTTCGAAGTTTCCCCTCAGAAATCCTTACCTTTCTTGAGTAGTTGACAAATTTTTGCTTCAGACAAAGTACCTTTCCCAGATCATTCCACTGCTGATATAAAATTAAAATCAGGTGTTATTCCTATGCTTTCCCTGGACTGTATCTCTTAAGAAGGCAGTGGAGGCCGATGGGACCTTAGAAATGCAAAGATAGTCCTTGGTAGGAATAACACTAAGTCATTTTGTCTCCCATTTAACACCTTGGCTTGTCAAATAGTCTCTAGCACAAGCAGGAAGGGCTCTGGGGGTGTGGAACACAAAGATCATTGTAGTGTTGACGTATAAGAAGTTAAAAAAAAAACAACCAAAGAAATTCCTGGGAAAAGAGTTCTGTAAATAGCACAATAATACCAGCTAATGCTTATTAAGTACTTGTGAGTCAAACACTGTATGTACTGAGTAGCTTGTTAAACATTTATTTATTTATTTATTTTTTCTGTATGCGGGCCTCTCACTGCTGTGGCCTCTTCCGTTGCGGAGCACAGGCTCCAGACATGCAGGCTCAGCAGCCATGGCTCACGGGCCCAGCCGCTCCGCGTCATGTGGGATCTTCCCGGACCGGGGCACGAACCCGTGTCGCCTGCATCGGCAGGCGGATTCTCAACTACTGCGCCACCAGGCAAGCTCTAAACACTTATTTTTAATCATTAATATCAGCCCCTCACATCCATGCCTTTTTTAAAATCCCTATTTTGTATACATTAAACCAACAACCTAAGGCTTGAAGAGATTAATAACATTGTTAGTGTTACACAGTAAGTGGTTGGAATTTGAACATGGGTCGATTCTAGAACCTGTGTTTAACCACTGTGCTGCAATAGCTCCCAGGCTCCGAGCTCTGGGATAAAATCTGATGCTGTCAGGGGCAGCTGAAGGGCACGGAAGCAGGGCAGTGAAAGAAACAAGTGGAGAAGAATGAATGTTGACGTGCAACTACACCATCTTCCTTTTTGCTTAGATTGGCCTGTAGGACTGGAGCAGTCCTGCCTCAGTTTTATTTTCACAGGCAGTCCCCAAGTAATAAATGTTGTGCCCCATAGTTCATTGTATGTCAGTTAGCTGAAATCTGGAATGACTGTGTAAACTGACCAGTATTATAAATGGTGGTAGGTCTCCATTGCAGTGCATCCACATCCATGTAATAATCCATCCTTTAGTTGGTTCACAGATTATCAGATACTGGATGTTAAGAGGAGGATCTTTATGTCATACATAAGCTTATGAACCATGGCCCACAGTACTGATTGGTATATGCTTACGTAAATATCAGCCAAAACTGCAAAATTAGAGGACTAAATCCTCAACTGAAAAAATACTGTACATTTTCAGGTGTACTGGACAGGATTTTTGGGTTAACCTTTGTCTTCAAGAGTAAGTACTGAACTTCCGTGGTGGCACAGTGGTTAAGAATCCGCCTGCCAATGCAGGGAACACGGGTTTGAGCCCTGGTCCGGGAAGATCCCACATGCCGCAGAGCAATTAAGGCCATGTGCCACAACTACTGAGCCCACGTGCCACAACTACTGAAGTCCATGCGCCTAGAGCCTGTGCTCCACAACAAGAAAAGCCACCGCATCGAGAAGCCCACGCACTGCAACAAAGAGTAGTCCCCGCTCGCCGCAACTAAAGAAAGCCTGCATGCAGCAACAAAGACCCAATGCAGCCAAAAATAAATTTATATAAAAAAAATAAGTACCATTCTTTCCCTTCATCAGTCTGATGCAATGAGTGTGCTTGTGGGTTTCAATTCAGACTGTGGGTGTCCATTGAAAAAGGCTTTTCTGAGCAGCTGGTAAAATGTAAAGCAAGGGAACTAGCATCCATGTCTATAAACGTAAGGTTAACCCGTTTTGGTTAAGACAGTAGTTATGCTCAAAAGTCAGATTTCTTGGATAAAAAGCTTTAACTGGGTTTTCTTTTCGTTATGAAACAGCCAGAGTGGCAAAAGATCCAAGAAAAAAATAGAGCCTCCAGAGATTATTCTTGGTGTGTCTCTTGACACCCATCCATGGTTTATGTCACCCTATGGCCCATGGAGATGCTTGATTTACAGACACTTGGCTGTAAGACGGGGCCCAAAGGTGGTAGGGGTTTACATATGGATGTTATCTTTGAAGATGAAAGTCATGTTTACTACTTTATTTGAAGATAACTTGTAATGGGATGTCATAACAGTCTTGTTAGGTTTGTAGATAATTAAAACAAAGTCTGATTAACAAAAAACAGAAGAAAGGCACGTAGGAAGTCAACGTTTCATGGGTGCAGTTTGTGGTTGGCTGTGTGGTCACTTTCTTCATCATAGATGCCTTTGTGCTTTCCCTGAAAGGTGACTGTGTCCCTCTCTGTCACATCTGAGGAATTTCATCCTATGTGACTGAAAAACTAAGTTTGAGGGGTTCTGATGCTCTTAAGCTCCATCACAGAGCCTACAGGAGGCAGGCGAGCCTGACTGGCCCTCCAAGAGCGCTGCAGAGCATTTTCCTGAAACAGTTTCTGAACAATTAAGGATTGAGTTGTATTATCCATACTAAGAAAACTGCTTGTCCAGCATTAACTTTGAGGTAAATTGGAGTTTATCCCAAAGCACAGTAGGAGCTGAGAGTATCCTGGTTGCTTGGGAGGGTAACTTGCTTCAGGCAGGAAGCTATAGCTGGGAGATTCAAACATTCTGGTTCTTGGCCTTAGCAGAGAACCCCAGTTTCCTGGGGCCTGGCCTAGGAAGTTTTCAAGGGGAGCAGGTCACTTCTACCTTGACCTTTTCCCATAAAAACTACAAGGAGGAGGGCAGGCTGTCCCAAAGCTGCCTCGCTGGGCAGTGGTCCAGTTAGTGCTAGGACAGTCGAGCCTTTCCCTGGCTTTTCCTCTCTGACAACCCAAGTGCATCTGAACTCTCATTTTGAGGGTATCCTGCTTCATCACCCACCTAGGAACGTGTCACTGGGGTAAGCGAGAGAGGCAGGGTCCCTAAAAGCATGAGGCAGGGAGGGCCGCCATGCTGCTTCCATGAGAAGCCCTACCAATCCTTCCCCAGCAATGAGGAGCTCCCTTCAGTCTGTGCCAGAGCTCTGTTCATGCCTTGGACCCACTTTACCCGCCTCCCACCCTTTCCTCTGTGTTTTTTTTTTTTGTTTGTTGTGGTTTTTTTTTTTTTTAAGATTGTATATTTCCACATAGAGGCTGTATTGTCCGTAAAAAGTTTAGCTTTTACCTGTAATATGTTCCAGAAGATGTTTTCTCAAAAAGACCAAAGCTCATATCACTGCCAGACCCCCTCTCTTTCTCTGTTTCTGCTCGGTTTGCCTCACACGGGGCGGGGCCCCTGCGGGGGCAGGTCCACCAGCTCCGACACTGCAGGAGACGTGGCCCAAGTGGATACTTAGCAACAACTGACAAAGAGTGAATGATAAGTTTTGAAAGACTTGGATTATATCTTCAAAATACATTTAATGCTAAGCTGCCAAAAATCGGCAACACACAGTTGTATTTTGAAGGATCAGGAGTCCTGGTCTAGTGCAGATCCAGACTATCATCATGAACCACAGTGCAAATTGGCCCTGGGTGCAAATACCTACTGAAACAATCATAAACAGTGGAAACTGTTTCTTTACGAAATCGCCCATGTCTATTTAATGAGAACTAAACTAACATTTAATTGACATTGTATAATTGACATTTTTCTGCTGTGAAAGTAGATGAAGAGGAATTAACTCCTCAAAACAGGTGATTGTAACCAGGTGCTTAGGATGTGTGTTAGTTTAGATCGAGGGAGTAGTGAAATTGCTGATTTTTACATCTGTTCTGGTAGAGTGGTCTGTGGAGAAAAGGGTCAGTTTGAGACCCTCTTCTGCTGTTTTTACTGGGTATCTGTTTTTCATCTCCTCCACCCCCAAGTGTATGAAGAGGAGGAGGAGCCCCTGTCTGGCTGGGACCGTGGCTCTGTCCAGTAACCCTTTTGGCTTTGTAGTGCCCTGCAGCCCTGAACCTCTTCTGGAGTGAAGAGGGGCCCTGTTTGGATAAGGTTTCCAGTCCCTTCTGCCTCTTTTCTCCCTTGGATCCTTCCTCATCGGCCTGCCTGAGATGAGATAAAGTACCAGAGAGAAACGGGAGAGACCTTTTCCTACTTTGACTTTTAAAAAAGTAATAGATAACAATATCAGCGGTCATGGGTATTGAGTGCCAGGCTTTCCCCTTCATCTCTTTATAGCCCTACAAAGGGCTCCCTTTTTGGATGTAGAAACCGAGGCCTGGAGAGGATGAAGACCTTTCAGCCTGAGGAAGTCGGGGTAGAACTTTCGAGGTCCGCCCTGGCTCCAGGTGCTACCTCAGATACCCTTTCTGATGTATGAACTGCGTTTTATCTCTTTTGTCTGGTGATGTATTTGCTCCGTCTCCAGTATTTTCACAAGGATAAGAGGTTCTCGTTCTCCTAAGATGAAATTGGTATGTTTCTTTATAAAAGATAAGAGAGTTTTCTGGGATGGAAGAAAAAAACAACTTTGTAGTAGGAGATGGATGCTAATTTCATTTTTTGTCCTTGTTGCATTTAACGACAATGTAGGAACGTAGAATTACTTAGTAGATAATTCTGTAATTACATAAAGATGAGCAAAAACCTTGTTTTGAAGCAGGGAGATATGCTCCCTAGAGAAAGCCAAAGACTACATTTAAGTCAGATGTTTTATGGAGAGATGAGCCATTATTATATGCAAAGGTCAGATTCTGCCTCTTCACAAGGTATGGGAGAAAGATTGTTTTAGAAATAATAAAAGCTTTATTTATAAAAACCATTTAGCCGGGACTTCCCTGGTGGCGCAGTGGTTAAGAATCCACCTGCCAATGCAGGGGACATGGGTTCGAGCCCTGGTCCCGGAAGATCCCACATGCTGCGGAGCAACTAAGCCCGTGCACCACAACTTCTGAGCCTGCGCTCTAGAGCCCGCGACAACTACTGAGCCTGGGAGCCACATCTACTGAAGCCCCTGTGCCTAGAGCCCATGCTCCGCAACAAGAGAAGCCACCACAATGAGAAGCCCGCGCCCCGCAACTAGAGAAAAGCCCGTGCCCAGCAACGAAGACCCAACGCAGCCATAAATAAATTTATCTATCTATTTATTTTTTAAAAACCCATTTAGCCAAGGACCCGAAGGGGCCTAGTTGACATGAATTGGCGTGAATCCTTGTAACACTGAGCTTCTCTGATTGCTTCAACTTCTGAAAGAAGAGCTTCCAGCCCCAGGAGCTAAATTCTGTGCCTTGATGTTTGAGGCTGCAGGAGCCATGGCTGCTTTCCTCCCAGTGGTCCTTCCAGGACCTTCTGAGTGAGTGGTTAGCGTTTGGCTATGGTGCCCACACACATTGGATTTTGCCTAGGATAGTTTTAAACTAAGTATTTTGTCCTATTAGTCTTTGGTGCATAATAATAGCTAACAGGGACTTCCCTGGTGGCTCAGTGGTTGAGGGTCCGCCTGCGGATGCAGGGGACACGGGTTCGTGCCCCGGTCCGGGAAGATCCCACATGCCGCGGAGCGGCTGGGCCCGTGAGCCATGGCCGCTGAGCCTGCGCGTCCGGAGCCTGTGCTCCGCAACCGGGAGAGGCCACAACAGTGAGAGGCCCGCGTACCGCAAAAAAAAAAAAAAAAAAAAAAAAGCTAACAAATTGAGCATTCTGTGCTCCTGGGAGCATGTGAGTGCAATTTAAGCATCCTCTCCTCGAGTCCCCACAGCGACCCTTTCACTTCATGTTATGGTTCCAGACAGTAAGACGTGGAGATTTAGCGAGTTGTCCCAGGCCAGGGAGCCTGTGAGTGTGAAGCCAGGTTTTGATCTCAAGTCTCATTTCAACCCTGAGCTCTTTACCCTTTGGCTGCACAGTCTTTCGTTTTGTCAGACCAGATGCTTTGATTGGGAAACTGACCATCATCTATCACCCCCTCCATGGTCTTGGGGTCCTACTACTAGTGGGCAAGATAATTTATGTTCCCCAATTCTCAGGGCCGCTTTGACCCTTCTGTGGCCCTCTGGGTTTGCCTCTGTGCTCAGGCCTGTGGAATCTCCTTCCCCCCATCCTGTTCTCACTTTCCCAAGTCCTACTCCTGCTTCAGGGTTTCCCGTAAAGTCTTTGCCTCATTATTCTACCTTCGTGTGATCCCTCCTCCTTGATGTCTCCCAGCTCAGAACTTGGAGTTTTCCCTTTATACAGTGACTTGTTACACACTCATCCTTTCTGTGTTGTGTTTTCTGTTGTCACGGTGTGGTGTTTTCTTTGAGTTCTTTATGGATGGGAAGATTTAGCCATTCATTTATCCATCCAGTGGTTTTATACTAAATTTTTACTCTGCAAATGGAATATAAGGGGAGGGCCAGGTCTCTGAATCTTTAATGCGCAATGTTGATAAATCTTGATGAAAGAAATAGAAGGGTCACGCGAAGATGATAATGCTTGTAAACTCGTGGTCTTTCTCTTGACATGGTTATCAAAAGGCAAAAGCAGAATAAGGAAAGACGAATGGAAGGAAGTCATGAAAAATATTTAGCTCATTTTGCCACTCCAGCCTCTTTGCCCCCTCCTGTTGCCCTAAAGGATCCTGCTGTCAAGAACTTCTACTCTTAAGTTTTCACTAGCTTGAAGGGACCCAGTCTGTCATGTGAGTCAAGGAAAGCGAGTAGAATTCACATTTGTAATAACAAATGGTCTCTTGTAAGCAGCGAGCACTTGCGTGAATTGTGGTTGATCCCTTTTCACTATTTCTCATTCCAATCTTGTCTTATGTCTATATGAAAAATGTTTCGAATTTGTGGATATTAACTTTCCTATGTAAGCAAGCTAATCAGATGTTGACTGTGCTAATTATTTAAAGATGGGAAAAATGGAAAAGAAAAGGTCCTTTTGGAAAAAATTAACAGGACAGGGGGTGATGAAGGGGGTATGTGTGGAGGGGCGGGGAAAGGTACAGTTTCTTCTAAAAAGTCAAATATTTAATTAAAACATCTGGCTTAACATACAGAGTGAAGTAAATCACAAAGAGAAAAACAAATGCCATATGCTAACACATATATGGAATCTAAAAAAAAAAAGTGGTTCCGATGAACCTAGGGGCAGGACAGGAATAAAGACGCAGACATAGAGCATGGACTTGAGGACACGGGGAGCGGGAAGGGTAAGCTAGGATGAAGTGAGAGAGTGGCATGGACATATATACACTACCGAATGTAAAACAGCTAGGGGGAAGCAGCCGCATAGCACAGGGAGATCTTCTGGGCTACACACGTGTCCTCAGTACAAGTTTTGCTCTTAGGTGTTACGTAATGAATGTACAGTAATTAAAAGAAAACTGAGACATAGCTGATAAAGCAGGCTCCTGTTTAAAGCAGAACATTATTCACTTAAAGAAACAAAAATGCCTGACATTTCTTACAACATGGAAAAAATCAGAATGGTTAAGAGACAAGGGATTCACTGTAGAATAACCAGTCTCATTGGGAAGCACCATAGCTCTGTGGGATTAGCATGAAATTTTGCTCTTCAACAATGCAAAAGAAACTTACTCTTAGATGGTGGATGGACTAGGAATGGGCCAGGAGTGACTGTCTTTTTAATTTTTTTTAACCAACTTCAGGTGTCCGGAGTTGTGATATTTTCATTTCATAAACTGAAGTGCCATCAACTCCAGTAAAAATTTGATTTCCATCAGCTACAGTTTTCAGTTTCTAGAAATGCTTCATTCTGTTTGGAAGCCTTTCATGTCTCTGGACTCCACCTGTACACCCAGACTATGTGCGTTGCCTACATTAATTCTTCAGATAGGAATTATCAGCACAGGGCTACAGATGGAAAGGTTAGGGTACAGAGAGAGTAACTTGCTTGGATTTCACAGTCAAGAAGGGAGGTAGCTGACATCCGAACCTGTATCTAACTCTGAATTTTGAGCTCTTAGCCACCATGCCATAAAGCATACTATCACAGCAATATACATAATACTTTAGTAATGCCCATGGATAGTATGTGACTTACCTGAATAAACCATATTTGACTACTTACTGCATGTAGTGTTGAGAATTAAGGAACAGTGACAGAATAGTTTCCAATTTTAGTCTTAGTATAATTTGGTGCTGCTTCTCTTCTGTCCAAGTATAATTATATCAATATATTAGTTTTAGGTGCTTGCTGGATCCCAAACTGTACATGCAAATCTGATATGATTTGCAAAATCTGAGAAATGCAAATTAAAATCACAGTGAGATACCACCAATAGCCAGAATGGCTGTGATCAAAGAGAATGAAAAGGATAAAAACAAATACCGTATGCTAACACATATATATGGAATCTAAAAAAAAAATGTCATGAAGAGATTAGTGGTAGGATGGGAATAAAACACAGACCTACTAGAGCATGGACTTGAGGATATGGGGAGGGGGAAGGGTAAGCTGTGACGATGTGAGAGAGTGGCAGGGACATATACACACTACCAAATGTAAATTAGATAGCTAGTGGGAAGCTGCAGCATAGCACAGGGAGTTCACCTCTGTGCTTTGTGACCACCTAGAGGGGTGGGATAGGGAGGGTGGGAGGGAGGTTGACAAAAGAGGGAAGAGTTATGGGAACATATGTATATGTATAACTGATTCACTTTGTTGTAAAGGAGAAACTAACACACTATTGTAAAACAGTTACACTCAAATAAAGATGTTAAAAATAAATAAATAAATAAAAAGAGAATGCAAATATCATGTTGGTGAGGACATGGAGAAAAGGGAACCCTCCTACGCTGTTGTTGGGAATGTAAATTGGTGCAGTCACTGTAGAAAGCATTATGGAGGTTTCTCAAAAAACTTAAAGTTAGAACTACCATATGATCCAGCAGTTCCACTCCTGGGTATATATCCAAAGAAAACAAGAACACTAATTCGAAAAGATACATGCACCCCAATGTTCATAGCAGCATAATTTACAATAGCCAAGACATGGAAGCAACTTAAGTGTCCATCAACAGGTGAACAGTATTCCAGCCATAAAAGAAATGGCGTAATATTCAACCATAAAAGAAGTCTCACCATTTGTGACAACATGGATGGGCTTAAAGGGTATTATGCTTAGTGAAATCAGAAGACCCATCTGTAGGGTCTTCACTTATTGAAGGGGAAGAAATCTTCACTTATTGAAATTTAAACCGCTGTTTTATCCTTAAGGAGGAGGATAGGGGATCAGAGGTACCTTTGTTTGGGGCCCCAGGGTGGTAGGAGCCATGAAGGGAGGGAGAATTTACTTTTCATGAAGTTGCCTTGGCTTGTTGGTCTCTGCTGAAGCAAACATTTCCTGTGCCTTCATCTAGATTTGCAGGATGCTGAGGATAGAGGGAGACTGTGCAGTTCTGCCTGGGTTTAAAAGGGGGCCATGGTTCTTGAATGTGCAAGGTGAGAATGAATGATACTGATATTGGAATGAAAAGTGCCCCCCCCAGCTACACACACATCTTGGAAATGGTGCCCATGCAGTTACTGCTGAGTCTTTTTTTGGCTTTTTTCTACATCAGAGGCAACCACCACTGGTGATCAATTGAGTTAACAGCTCATGTACCAGACTTAATCAGTTACAGTTTGTACAACTGATAGAAGTTGGACAACCTGAACAGCCTTGATTAGGCCTACCCCCATCCCAGCAAATGTTTTCAGTGTTCAGATGTCAGCACAAACCAAGAATCTTGGGAAAACTCAAGGCAGAACTGCCTGCAGCCAGAGTTATAAAGATCGTAAAAGTGTCCGGCAAGTTCACAAAATTTGAGGCCTTGTCTTACGTAAGAACACTAGGGCATTTTTTTTCTTTACATTTTTTTGGATTTTTCTTAGGAAAATGAGGTTAAATTTTCATTTTTTTCCATTGTCTATGCTGTTGAGGGATAATGGCCATGCAGATAATCTAAAACAGCTGATAGAGCAAACAGAATTTATAGTTTGGTGCTGGAATGCATTACACAAGTTATTGTTGGCAACACTTCAAGCCTCCTATTCATGTTTTTCTTAAGCTAATCTGAAAATTGGAATGTGTTCTCTGATCACGCAGCTCCTAATGGAAGGAGCGTACTAGGGATTGCACCGAGTGACAGAAAAGCACTCGCTAAAGATTTAAGGGTGCCCACAGATAAGCATCACACAAACAGCTGAGAAACTGCCAGTTGAGTCTTTTCTCAAAGCTTTTTATTTTAAAATGAGATACAGATCTAGAAGACCACTCAAAACAACCGTGCAGCTTAATGTAAGGCAGATACCTCTGTAGCCACCACTTAAGTCAAGAAATTTCTTCGTCAGCCACCTAGAAGTCTCCCCACGTTACCATAAAAACAGAAACCTTTCATCCTTCCAAAAATAACCACTCTCCTAGTACTTCCTTACATTTCTTCATAGTTTTATCACCTGCATGTGAGTGCCTGAATCCTGGAATTTGCCCATTTAAAATTCAAACTATCTTTTAAATCTTTAGGTTTCTCTCTATCCCTTTTTCTTAGTTTTGTCTGTTGAGAATCTTGGGCCCTTTGGTCTGTAGAGTTGCCCACACTCTGGACTTTGCTGCTTGCACTGATCTGCTTATTCTTACTCAGGCACTTTTTGAGTATGTGAAACATTAACATGGTTCCAGAAGGCAAAGCTACACAAAGTATAGTAAGACGCGTCACTCCCCACCCCAGTGCAGTTACTCCATTTTCACCCAACAATCTCATTAGTTTATCCTTATTTTTTTTGCAAAAACAAATAGATGCATTGCACATATATAGTTCCATCCTCTTTATTATAGCAAAGTTAGCGTACTGTATGTTTTTATACTTGGCTTGCTTTGCTTACCAGTGTATTGTAGAGGTCACTCCATGTTGGTTTATAAAGATCTTCATTCCTTGCCTTTTTCTTCAGCTGCAGAATATTCCATTGTGTTGGATATACCCTAGTCTATTCATCTTCAATTAGAATAAGGTTAATAATGTACTTACTCCATTATTTTATAATTACATGTAATCTCGCAATACATATTCCTGTGCACATGTACTTTCATTCTGAGATACATACTCCCCAAAGTGAAATTGCTAAGGTCAAGAGGTAAAGGCACATGTAGGTTTTTATCTGTCTGTTTTAGGTGTTGCCTAACTTCTCTCCATAAGGGATGTACGAGTCTGTATGCCCACCAGCAATGTCCGAGCATTCCTGCTTCCCTAAGCCCGGGCAACAGTGTTTTCGAGCTTTTTAATTTTTCCCAGTCTGATAGACAAAACATGCTGTCTCAGTGTAATTTTAAATTGCTTTTCTCTTACGAGTAAACTTGGACATCTTAATACATTTAAGGGGCATTTTTGCCTTATGAACAGTCTGTTTATGAATTTTGTCCATTTTTCTATCAGACTTTGGCCCCCTCAATGTTTGAATATGTAACATATATCCAAACAATATACATAATATATATTTTTATATATATATAAAATATCAGCCTTTTATTTCTGGTATGTATTGCAAACATTTTCTCCCAGTTTGTCATTTGTCTTTTGACTTTGCTTCTGATATTTTTCACTATGCAAAGGTTTTTATTTTTATGAGGTCAAATCTATTAATTTTTTAAGATTGCATCTGGAATTTGCTTATAATTAGAAGGCTGCTTTTTGCACCCAGGTTATAGAGGAATTCCCCCATATTTTCTTTTAGTACTTTTGTGGTTTCAGTTTTTACATTTATGTCTCAGATCCACTTGAAGCTTATTCTTGTGTATGGAGTGAGGTCTGGATCTGATTTTTTTTTTTTTTTCTTGCAAATGACTATCCAGTTGTTCAAGTACAACTTATTAAAAAGTCCATCTTTTATCTCAGGGATTTGAGATACCACATTTAATATACTAAACTAAAATAGTTGAGTCTGTTTCTGGATTTTCTATTCTATTCCATTGATCTATCTGTCCTCTTGATATACAAGTACCAACTGCCCTGTTTTAATTCCAATAGCCTTTGTTGTATTGTATGTTCAGTATCTTCCACTGCTATACCCCTCATCCCCTGCACCAGCTTTTTGTTACTAGTGTTTTCTTAGCTCTTCTTGCATGTTTGTTTTCCCTATGAACTTGTCTAGCTTCATAGAAAGCAAAGTTATTGGAGTTGGTAATTTTATTGGAATTAATAAATTAATTTAAAGAGAACTGACACCTTTATAATGTTGAGTTATCCTATCCAAGAATAAGAGATATCTATTTGTTCTAGATCATTTTTTGTCTTTCAAGAGTGTTTTTAAAGTAGTGTGCACATAGGTTTTACAAATCTAAGCATATTCCTTAGTAACTTGTATGTTGCTATTTGTGCTACCTTACTAAATTCTTTTACTGTGGAGGTATTTTTTCATTGTTTCTTAGTTTTTCTAGGTACATTATCCTATCATATGCACATAGAGTTTTCGTTTCCAATTTTTATGCCCCTATTGACTTCTCTTGCCTACATTGGCTAATTAGAATAATGTTAATGTTAAATGGTAGTGGAAATAGTATCTATATTTTGTTCCTGACTATAGTGGAAGTGCCTCTAATATTTCTCCATTAAGAAAGGTAAATAAGATGCTAACTTTAAGACTAAGGTATATGTCGGTCAATTCCTATATTCTTGAGCTTGCGTGTGTGTGTGTGTGTGTTTAAATCAAGAATGGAGGGGCTTCCCTGGTGGCGCAGTAGTTGAGAGTCTGCCTGCCGTTGCAGGGGACATGGTTTTGTGCCCTGGTCCGGGAGGATCCCAAATGCCGCGGAGCGGCTGGCTGGGCCCGTGAGCCATGGCCGCTGAGCCTGCGCATCCAGAGCCTGTGCTCCGCAACGGGAGAGGCCACAACAGTGAGAGGCCCGCGTATGGCAAAAAAAAAAAAAAAGGATACTGAATTGTCAGACCTATTAGCACTATGGAAATATTATGGTTCTTCTTTCTAGATCTGTTAATACCATTTATTGATGCACTTCCTACTGTCGAACCTAACATGCATTCCTGGAGTACCACCCAGTTGGGATTTCCTAAACACAGTTGGCCATGGTGCATTATTAGATTTTATTTGCTATATCCCTTTGGAAATTTATATCAATATTTTGTAACGTTGGTTGTAATACTTCTGGGGGGGCTCTCTGTGATAGGCTATTTATTTAACATTGGCTCTATATAATCTGTAACAGTTTGGTAGAATACTTCAGTAAAACTGGTTTGTGGGGAATAACTTTCTATTAACACTTCTTATATGAAATTGGTCTGCTTCAGCTTTCTATCCCTAGTGTGGTCTGTGTTGATGAACTGTATTCTCCTAAGCAGTAGGACATTTCAGATAGATTTGTGAGTTGACAATGTTAGGGACTGGCTACTACCTGTAGGGCTGAGATTGAGCACTGAGGGAAGAAACCCCACCCCTACTTCCAGGGCTCCCGCAGGGTGAGACCCAGACATTGCTGCAGAGAGCGTGGCTGTGGCTCAGTGGCTGGTGGAGAAGCTTTTGAGATACTGTCAGTGGAACCTGCTAGAAGAGTGTGCTGCGGGGGACTTCCCTGGTGGCACAGTGGTTAAGAATCCGCCTGCCAATGCAGGGGACATGGGTTCGAGCCCTGGTCCGGGAAGATCCCACATGCCGCGGAGCAACTAAGCCCGTGCGCCACGACTGCTGAGCCTGCTCTCTAGAGCCCGCGAGCCACAACTACTGAGCCTGCGGGCCACAGCTACTGAAGTCCGTGTGCCTAGAGCCCGTGCTCTGCAACAAGAGAAGCCACGGCAATGAGAAGCCCGCGCACCGCCACGAAGAGTAGCCCCCCCCCCCACCGCAACTAGAGAAAGCCCGCGCGCAGCAACAAAGACCCAACGCAGAAGTTAATTAATTAATTAATTAAATTGCTGGGGGAAGTCATCCATCAGGAAGCACCATATGTGGAAAATCACTTCAAAGCCACCCAGTGAGGAAATGGGGTGGTTCCTTGCCAGCCATGCTCTGCCCCTCTGAGCCTCTCCCTCTGCTGGAGGCAGTGCTGCAGGAGGCTGACGCATGCTGGACACTGCTGGTCCCTTAGCCCCTCGGGAGCTTGGAGCCGAGCGGCAGCTCACTGCCGGAGCAGGTGCTAGAGAAGCTGCAAGCTGGCAGTTGCTAGCACCCATTGCTAGAGCTACCATGCACTGCTGTCTCCTGCAGGCACACTAGAACCAGGGGAATTATTCTTGCTACCTGGTGGAAAAATTGCCTTAGGACAGTCCTGCTCTAGGGCATGGATGTGAGAGTGTCTGGGCCACCCCTTGGCTGTTGGGGGCAGATCTTGCTGCTCTGTGGCTCTGCAGGTGCCCCTCCCTCTTTCCTTCCCTGCTACTGGGGTGCGTGGTGCTGAGTGGAAGAGCCTGCCTTAAGCCAAGGGTCTCTCTTGACTCAGTCTCTAGAGAGCCTCCAAACAGACCTTCAAGGTCTGTTTACACAGAACATATTTAAATTCCAGCCTTTTATTATCAAGTATTTGGTGTTAGTGGTTGTGATTACAATGAGGCTGGTACCTGGTGGAGCCTCAGGCTTGAACAACACAAGCCCTGAGGTCTAACACCCTAAGGTCCTATAATGAAAATCCAAAGGAGCCTGCAGTGCATCACAGTTAAGATGCGGTTTTTCTGTTCTTCACAAGAATGTAAATTTAGCAGAAAGTATAGGAAAAAGCTAAAGGAAGGTGAGATGGTGTAGAAAGGTCTCATGGGGGAAGCTTTTTTTTTAAAATTGAAGTATAGTTGATTTACAATGTTGTTAGTTTTTAGTGTACAGCAAAGTCAGTTATACATATATATATACTTTTTTGTATTCTTTTCCATTGTATTACAAGATATTGACTATAGTTCCCTGTGGGAAGCTGCTTTTGACTTGGACCTTAAAGGATGGGTAGGATTTGGCCTGGCAGAGACAAGGGAAGAGAACTTTCCAGAAGAAAGGGAAGAGGGTCACAGCTTGAGGAACAGAGGCAGGCCCGTTAAATGGGTTCAGAGATTTTGTGAGAGGAAGGGGAGCCCTGAGCCTGGAAGGTGTGTTAGGGGCCAGACAGTAACCTCTAATTTTCCTTACTGTCTCATTTCATCTTCATGCTTATTTAGCCCATGTGACAAGGAGGGTTAATATTATTAGCATTAAGATGCGGATAGAAAACCCAAAACATTAAATGTCATACAGATGAGGTTTAAGACACGAGTGCAGTGGTCCTCGGTTGGTGCAGACTTACAGCAATGTCTGGAGACACTTTGGGTCTTCGCAGTGGACAGTGGGTGCTCCTGGACTCTAATGGGTAGAGGCCAGGGCTGCTGCTGCACACTCTACCGTGTTCAGGACCGCCTCCCTCCCTAACCCTCAACAAAGAAGTAGCCAGCCCCAAATGTCAGCAGTACTGAGGTTGAGAATGCCCTAGTGGTTGGTTATTTGGAGGGGCCAGAAAACCCCCTTGGATTCCTCTTTTCCTTAGGTCACCCAAAATGGTAGCAACCATGGGACATCTGTAAGCCATAGGACGACAAGAGTAGCCTCTGTTACCCAGACAGTCTGGCATTTCCAAGCTTAGATCCCCTGGTTATCCTTGGGCATGGCTCTTGCTCCTAGGATCCAGTCCCTGTTACTTTGGGACTTTTCGAGAAAGTTGAGGAGACACGAGTGGGAATGCCTTGAACATTTTCCAAAAGAACTGGAAAGCCTGTCGGGTAAGTTGATATTTCTCCTGTCAACATATATTCTGCTTGGCTCCCTTTCAGTGTTAAGCAATAAGAAAAGCTGTTGCTTCAGCTTCAGATGTGTTGGCAACTGTTGCTCTAAAGAAGGGAAATAAATAAAACAAACCAAAGGAAGTAGGGCAGAACTCTGGTGCCTGTTCTCATCCACCCTCAGGCGACTTTGAATGGAAAGTATGCATGGAAAGCATGCAGATGGAAAGCACTGTCAGGCCCTGAGCCTTGCCAGCACGTGGCAGACACTTGAGTGTTCTCTGGTCCCCAGCTGATCACGGCAGGGACTAGAATTGGAAGCAAGTAAAAGAGTCCAATGGGAAGATGACAGGCTGAGTCAGAGGGCCACCACCCCTGTCATGGCCCAGCCAGCAGCTGATACCTTCCAAGTCATTATGTTTCAGGCCTCCATGGCCTAATATCACGGGTGAGAATGTTGCCCTAAGTTATTTCCAAGGTTTTCCTAACCCAAAGACTCCATAATTGACCACTGCCTTCACCCTCTTAGACTCTCTGTTTTGCGTAGGAAATAAATTCTATTCAGAAATAGAGCAGCTTCGGAAAGATTTTCTGAGGCTGTTCTCCTGTCTTCAGATTTCCAGAGGTGTCTTTCTCCTCTTTTCGTGCTTATCATCACCAGTTATTCTAGTAAAGACAGTGAAGACGGATGCTGGTAGCTCAGCACGCTCAAGGCACGTTCTCTTGTAACAGGGAAAGTCGGGTCAGCGTGGGCTGTAAAATAGAAATCCCTGGACAGGGAGGAAAAGGCCGCTGTTCAGCGATAGTCCCAGGCGGATCTCGCTGATGGGGCGCTGATACAGCAGGAGCCCAAAACATTTCCTTTAGGGTTGCCCTGTTCCAGGCAGGTGGGCAGCAGTGCACACAAGGCAGGGAATAATGAAGGTCCCCGGAATTCAGTATTTTGGGAGGGGGAGTCATTTGGTCAGGATGTGGACAAATGTATTATGAATGGTGATTCAATGAAAGTTGTCCTCAGTTGGAACCACAGTAATTCTAGGTTTCAGCCTCTGCCGTCTGTTAAGTGAAGAGCTTTTAAGGCATCCAGGAGACACCAAAGCATGGCCAGTAGCTTTGGAGGGGGGGGGGGGGGGACCCAGGAATCCACCTTTTGAAAAAGATCCCCGCGAGATTCCATTGTGCAGCTGAAGTTGGGAAAACTGTTCTTGGGAGATGTTTGGCCGCTCCATGATCCAGATACATTTATGGAACTGTAAAATGTTGATTTCATCTCTGTGCTATAATTCCTTTTGCTTTTCTAGTGAATTTTAACAAATCCAGAGGCTAATAAATGCATTTGCCAAACATGCAGTTGTAGCAGTTGTCAAAAGAGATGAATCACCTGTCAGGCTTTGGTCAAGGAGATTCTTTGTTTTGAGAGACGTGGAGTAAGAAATTATATAATACTCTGAGAATCTAGTGATTAGACTTCAGTCAGCGAGGCTGAAATTAATGTCTTTAAGCTGGCAACATGACAAATATCTGTTTGTCCTGTGACTTTCTTCATGTTTTTAGTAGTAAAGGCAAGTATCTTTTATTTAAACTACCTCAGCTCTGTAGAATTGTGACCGATTCGCTTCAGTCAAATAAATCACATCATTGACTTTTTTCCCTTGACATCTGTTCAAAATTAAGTTGATACAGTAATACTACGACCCCTGTCTCTGTGGGTTTTCCCAGTTAGATGCATGGTGTGTATGTGCACACAGGCTTGTTACATTCTCTGTAACTTACGCACTCATGTTTCCATAGGTAGAATTGATTCTTAAAAATCCACAAAGCTTATTAACGCTTCCTTCTTCATGGCAAACAAATTGGAGCATAGTTTCATCAAATATGATCTATGATGTTTGGGGGACACATTGTGATACTAGCTTTAGAACTTGCAGAATAGCAGAAGTGCCGTCAGTCAAGAAAGCAGCTGAAGTTGGTCTGTTGTATCTTTTCCAGGGGGCTTTCATTTTACTAAGTTAATCTTCAAACCCCTATTGCAGTGCCAGACTTGGCTTTTGCTGGAGAGAGAACCAGCTCTGTTGCCCAGAGGCTTAAAGCAGCCTCCCAAATAGAGATGCTACCCCTGGGGACCCCATAAACTGTCCTCCCCCTAAGAGTGCACTGGCACTGGTGTGTAGTTAATGCTCATGCCTTTCTCTCTTAAACTCCATCCCTTTGCCATCTACGTCCGGATACAGGATAGCCAAATACTAATCACAGACACTTCTTCCCACAAGCCCAGGTGTGCACAGGGACTCTTCACAGGAAGGAACGAGGGTATTGGATTTCTTTTATGCGAACCAGCTGGCCTTTATTTAGATGTACTACCAGGATTTCTCTTGGTCCCGTGCATAGAGGCACATCCGCAACTGGAGTCAAGTTCAGAGGGGAAAAAGGGATCAGGGAGGAGTCAGAAAAAAAAGACCTCTTTGGAGCAGACAAACCCCATCTGCAGACTTGCTGGCATCCTCACTTTGAAAGAGGACAAACAGGCTGCAAGGGGCAAGTCTGGGTGAGATGCAGGAACTCTTTGCAAACAGATGCATTTCACCTCCTCCGTCCTTTTGAAGTGATTGTTCATTTGTTTGGCACAGAAACAGAAGCCTTGACAAGGCGCCTGTGGTAGGAGCGGCAGGTGGGAGGGTGAGTAGATGGGGAATGATGGTGAAGGGGGTGGGGGTGGGGAGTGAAAAACCACGTCCTGGCTCCACTCGCAGCTCGTCACTGCAGGGGAGATGGCAAAAGTGATTTAATCTCACCTTGAATCAGAAACAAAATAAAGGCAGAGAGAAGTAGCTTTTAGTCTTAACTTACGCCTCTGTCTCCTTACAGCTTTGCTGTGTTTGTTTTTTTGCCTCAGTCATAAATATCAAGGTTTTTGACAAGCCTTAGACATCTCCCCCATTTAACACTGACATTTTTAAGTGAAGCCGCTCACCAAAAAGCATAATTGCTGACCTACTTTACACTGGACATTCAGGGAAGAATTAATGTGGAGCCCAAGTGGGGGAGAAAAGAAACTACTTGAAAAATGACGATCTGAATGGTACAGGCATTTGGGAAAATGGTTTGACATTTTCTTGCAAAGTTGAACATACACTCATCATATGGCCCAGCAGTTCCACTCCTGAGTATTTACCCACGTGAAATGAAAACGAATGTTCACACAGAAATGTGTGTGCAAGTAATTATAGTGGCTTCTCTTGATGATCTCCAAAAACTGGCCACAAGCCAGAGGCCGTTCATCTGGGGGATATGCACACGGCTGGCTGCGTCCATACCGTGGAAATATTACCCAGGAACCAACAGGAGTGAACCACTGTTACACGTAAGGACTTGAATGGGATCTCAGATGCATTATGCTGAGTGGCAGACGTCAAATGCATAAAGGCCACGACCTGTTGTATGATTCCCTTTATGTGATATTCTTGAAGAGGAAGAATGATAGGAACAGAAAAAGAAAGATTAAAGAAAAGAGTAAAGAAAGAAGATCCCCTGGGGTTGACGGGGAAGGTGGTAGCTAAAGGGGCATTTGGGGGAGAGTTTGGGGGGGATGGACGTGTTCTATGTCTTAATGGAGGTGGTAGTCACTGACTATACATTAATCAAATGTTGGGGACCTGTGCACTGAAAAAGGTGTAGTTTACCGACTGTGACGTATGCCTTAATATGTACGAAGAGAAAGCAAAGTGTGGGGTAGGGGAACAAAACCACCTGTGGGAGGTGGGGGGGGCACTCTTACCCAGTGTGGCCAACCTGGGGCATCAGAATTGCGGCTGCCAAAGTGAGTTGGGGCCAGTCTTCCAGATGATTATCTCCAACCCCTTTAACTTAGGACTCTATGGATGACTCCCAAGGCATGGGTTAACAGGGACTGGAGGGCACACGAATGAAATGACGACTCTGCAGTTAACTATGACTTCCAAGGCAAGACTCTGCAAGGATTGTCTGGTCTCCATTCCCTTCGCTTCACTCTCAAATTCCGTTGTCTTTTGTCTAGATTGATCGTATTAAGCTAGTTTGTATTAGATACTCATTCCTGGTATCAAGATCCTGATTAGAATCTGTTGAACATTCTCCAGTCTCTGAGGTCACTTTTTTTTTTTTTAATTTTTATGGGAGTAGAGTTGATTTACAACGCTGTTAGTTTAAGGTATACAGCAAAGTGAACCAGTTATACATATACATATATTCACTTTTTTTTTTTTTTTTTTTTTTTTGCGGTACGCTGGCCTCTCACTGCCGTGGCCTCTCCCGTTGCGGAGCACAGGCTCCGGACGCGCAGGCTCAGCGGCCACGGCTCACGGGCCCAGCCGCTCCGCGGCATGTGGGATCTTCCCGGACCGGGGCACGAACCCGTGTCCCCTGCATCGGCAGGCGGGCTCTCAATCACTGCACCACCAGGGAAGCCCTGTTGCTGGCGATCTTTGACATTCCCTTGGCTTCTGCTGCATCTCCCCAATCTCTGCCTTTCTCTTCATGTGACGTTCCTGGTGTGCATGTCTGTATTCAAATTGCCCTTCTTTGTAAGGACCCCAGTATATTGTGTTAGGGGTCCACTCTACTCTAGTATGACCTCATCTTAACTAAATACATCTCCAAATATTATTTGTAAATAAGGTCGCATTCTGAGGTTAGGGCTTCAGCATATGAATTTTGGGAGGGTCACAGTGCAACCTATGACAGTGAATCAATTGCTGCTTTTTGACCGCAAACAGGGTCAACTACCTAGAGGTATAAGCTGAATGGTCTCTCCTCACTTACAATTGGGCAAACACATTGATGCCACAGGACCATGTACTAAAGTTAAACATCTTGCCAGGCTGCAGTATAATCTTATTTCATTGAAAGCTACATAAAGCAGACTTAAAAAACTAAAAATAGAACTACCGTATGAACCAGCAATCCCACAACTGGACATAAACCCTGAGAAAACCATAATTCAAAAAAAGTCATGTAGGATTGGAACCAAGATGGCAGAGTAGAACGACGTGCTCTCACTCCCTGTTGTGAGAACACCAGAATCACAGCTAGCTGCTGGACAGTCATCGACAGGAGGACACTGGAACTCACCAAAAAAGATAACCCACATCCAAAGACAAAGGAGAAGCCACGATGAGATGGTAGGAGGGGTGCAATCACAGTAACATCAAATCCCTTAACTGCTGTGTGGGTGACTCAGACTGCAGAACACTTACACCACAGAAGTCCACCCACTGGGAGTGAAGGTTCTGAGCCCCCTGTGAGGCTTCCCAACCTGGAGGTCCAGAAACGGGAGAAGGAATTCTTAGAGAATCAGACTTTGAAGGCTAGTGGGATTTGATTACAGAACTTCAGCAGGACTGGGGGAAACAGACTCCACCCTTGGAGGGCACACACAAAGTAGTGTGTGCATCGGGACCCAGGGGGAAGGAGTAGTGACCCCAGGGGAGACTGAACCAGACCTACCTGCTGGTATTGGAGGGTCTCCTGCAGAGGCGGGGGGTGGCTGTGGCTCACCGTGAGGACAAGGACACTGGCAGCAGAAGTTCTGGGAAGTACTCCTTGGCATGAGCCCTCCCAGAGTCTGCCATTAGCCCCACCAAAGAGCCCAGGTAGGCTCCAGTGTTGGGTTGCCTCAGGCCAAACAACCAACAGGGAGGGAACCCAGCCCCAGCCATGAGCAGACAAGTGGAATAAAGTTTTACTGAGATCTGCCCACCAGAGCAGCAGTCAGCTCTACCCACCACCAGTCCCTCCCATCAGGAAACTAGCACAAGCCTCTTAGATAGCCTCGTCCACCAGAGGGCAGACAGCAGAAGCAAGAAGAACTACAATCCTGCAGCCTGTGGAACAAAAACCACATTCACAGAAAGATAGACAAGATGAAAAGGCAGAGGGCTATGTACCAGAAAAAGGAACAAGATAAAACCCCAGAAAAACTAAATGAAACGGAGATAGGTAACCTTCCAGGAAAAGAATTCAGAATAATGATAGTGAAGATGATCCAGGACCTCAGAAAAAGAATGGAGGCAAAGATCAAGAAGATGCAAGAAATATTTAACAAAGACCTAGAAGAATTAAAAAACAGAGATGAACAATGGAATAACTGAAATGAAAACTACACTAGAAGAAATCAATAGCAGAATAACTGAGGCAGAAGAGCGAATAAGTGACCTGGAAGGCAGAATGGTGGAATTCACTGCTGCAGAATAGAATAAAGAAAAAAGAATGACAATAAATGAAGACAGCCTAAGAGACCTCTGGGACAACATTAAATGCAACAACATTCGCATTACAGGAGTCCCAGAAGGAGAAGAGAGAGAGAAAGGACCTGAAAAATATTTTATGAGTTTATAGTCAAAAACTTTGCTAACATAGGAAAGGAAATAGCCACCCAAGTCCAGGAAGTGCAGAGAGTACCATACAGGATAAACCCAAGGAGAAACACACCAAGACACACAGTAATCAAATTGGCAAAAATTAAAAACAAAGAAAAATTATTGAAAGCAGCAAGGGAAAAATGACAAATAACATACAAGGGAACTCCCATAAGGTTAACAGCTGATGTCTCAGCAGAAACTTGACAAGCCAGAAGAGAGTGGCAAGATATACATAAAGTGATGAAAGGGAAGAACCTACAACCAAGATTACCCGGCAAGGATCTTATTCAGATTCAATGGAGAAATCAAAAGCTTTACAGACAAGCAAAAGCTAAGAGAAATGAGCACCACCAAACCAGCTCTACAACAAATGCTAATGGAACTTCTCTAAGTGGGAAACACAAGAGAAGAAAAGGACCTACAGAAACAAACCCAAGGGCTTCCCTGGTGGCGCAGTGGTTGAGAGTCCGCCTGCCGATGCAGGGGGCACGGGTTCGTGCCCTGGTCCAGGAAGATCCCACATGCCGCGGAGTGGCTAGGCCCGTGAGCCATGGCCGCTGAGCCTGCACATCTGGAGCCTGTGCTCTGCAACGGGAGAGGCCACAACAGTGAGAGGCCCGTGTACAGCAAAAAAAAAAAAAAACAAACCCAAACCCAAAACAATTAAGAAAATTGTTATATGCACATACATATTGATAATTACCTTAAACGTGAATGGATTAAAAGCTCCAACCAAAAGACACATCCTTGCTGAATGGATACAAAAACAAGATCTATATATATGCTGTCTACAAGGGACCCACTTCAGACCTAGGGACACATACAGACTGAAAGTGAGGGAATGGAAAAAGATATTCCCTGCAAATGGAGATCAAAAGAAAGCTGGAGTAACAATACTCATATCAGACAAAATAGACTTTAAAATAAAGGACGTTACAAGAGACAAGTGAAGGACGATACATAATGATCAAGGGATCAATCCAAGAAGAAGATATAACAATTATAAATATATATGCACCCAACATAGGAGTACCTCAATACAGAAGGCAACTGCTAACAGCTATGAAAAAGGAAATAGTAACACAATAGCAGTGGGGGATTTTAACACCTCACTTAAACCAATGGACAGATCATCCAAAATTAAAATAAATAAGGAAACAGAAGCTTTAAATGACACAATAGACCAGATAGGTTTAATTGATATTTATAGGACATTCCATCCCCAAACATAACATTTTCTTTTTAAGCGTGCATGGAACATTCTCCAGGATAGGTCACATCTTGGGTCCCAAGTCAAGCCTCAGTAATTTTAAGAAAGTTGAAATCATATCAAGCATCTTTTCTGACCAAAATGCTATGAGATTAGAAATGAATTACAGCGAATAAAACATAAAAAACACAAATACATGGAGGCTAAAGAATACATTACTCAATAACCAAGAGATCACAGAAGAAATCAAAGAAGGAAATCAGAAAATACTGAGAGACAAATGACAGTGAGAACATGACAATCCAAAACCTATGGGATGCAGCAAAAGCAGTTCTAAGAGGGAAGTTTGTAGCTATACAAGCCTACCTCAAGAAACAAGAAAAAATATCAAGTAAACAATCTAACCTTACACCTGAAGGAAACAGAGAAAGAAAAACAAAACCCAAAGTTAGCAGAAGGAAAGAAATCATAAATATCAGAGCAGAAATAAATGAAATAGAAACAAAGAAAACAATAGCAAAGATCACTAAAACTAAAAGCTGGTGCTTTGAGAAGATAAACGAAATTGATAAACCATTAGCCAGACTGATCAAGAAAAAGAGGGAGAGGACTCAAATCAATAAAATTAGAAATGAAAAAGGAGAAGTTACAACAGACAGTGCAGAAATACAAAGCATCCTGAGGAGACTGCTACAAGCAACTCTTTGCCAATAAAATGGACAACCTTGAAGAAATGGACAAATTCTTAGAAAGGTATAACCTTCCAAGACTGAACCAGGAAGAAATAGAAAATGTGAACAGACAAATCACAAGTAATGAGATTGAAACTGTGATTAAAAATCTTCCAACAAACAAAAGTGCAGGACAGACGGCTTCACAGGTGAATTGTATCAAACAGTTAGAGAAGAGCTAGCACCCATCCTTCTCAAACTCTTCCAAAAAATTGCAGAGGAAGGAACACTCCCAAACTCATTCTATGAGACCACCATCACCTTGATACCAAAACCAGACAAAGATACTACAAAAAAAGAAAATTACAGACCAATATCACTGATGAATATCGATGCAAAAATCCTCAAAAAAATACTAGCAAACAGAATCCAACAACACATTAAAAGGATCATACACCACGATCAAGTGGGATTTATCCCAGGGATGCAAGGATTCTTCAATATATGCAAATCAATCAATGTGATACACCATATAAACAAATTGAAGAAGAAAAACCATATGATCAGCTCAATGGATGCAGAAAAAGCTTTTGACAAAATTCAACACCCATTTATGATTAAAAAAACTCTTCAGAAAGTGGGTATAGAGGGTACCTACCTCAACATAATAAAGGTCATATACAACAAACCCACAGCAAACTTCATTCTCAATGGTGAAAAACTGAAAGCATTTCCTCTAATATCAGGAACAATACAAGGATATCTACTCTCACCAGTATTATTCAACGTAGTTTTGGAAGTCCTAGCCACAGCGTTCAGAGAAGAAAAAGAAATAAAAGTTACAAATTGAACAAAAAGAAGTAAAACTGTCACTGTTTGCAGATGACATGATACTATACACAGAGAATCCTAAAGATGCCACCAGGAAACTACTAGAGCTAATCAATGAATTTGGTAAAGTTTCAGGATACAAAATTAATGTGCAGAAATCTCTTGTATTCTTATACACTAATGGGGAATCTGAAAGAGAAATTAAGGAAACACTCCTATTTACCATTGCAACAAAAAAGAATAAAATACCTAGGAATAAACTTACGTAGGGAGACAAAAGACCTGTATGCAGAAAACTGTAAGATACTGATGAAAGAAAGATGATACCAACAGGTGGAGAGATATACCATGTTCTTGGATTTGAAGAATCAATATTGTGAAAATGACTATACTACCCAAAGCAATCTACAGATTCAGTGCATTCCCTGTGAAATTACCAATGGCATTTTTTACAGAACTAGAACAAAAAAATCTGAAAATTTGTATGGAGACACAAAAGACCCTGAATATCCAAAACACTCTTGAGCGAAAAAAACGGAGCTGGAGGAATCAGACTCCCTGACTTCAGACTATACTACAAAGCTACAGTAATCAAGACAATATGGTACTGGCACAAAAACAGAAACATAGATCAATAGAACAAGATAGAAAGCCCAGAGATAAACCCATGCACTTATGGTCAACTAATCTATGACAAAGGAGGCAAGGATATACAATAGAGAAAAGACAGTCTCTTCAATAAGTGGTTCTGGGAAAACTGAACAGCTACATGTAAAAGAATGAAATTAGAACACTCCCTAACACCATACACAAAAATAAAGTCAAAATGGATTAGAGACCTAAATGTAAGACTGGACACTATAAAAGTCTTAGAGGAAAACATAGGAAGAACACTCTTTGACATAAATCACAGCAAGGTCTTTTTTGATCCACCTCCTAGAGTAGTGGAAATAAAAACAAAAATAAACAAATGGGACCTAATGAAACTTCAAAGCTTTTGCACAACAAAGGAAACCCATAAACAAGATGAAAAGACAACCCTCAGAATGGGGGAAAATATTTGCAAACGAATCAACAGACAAAGGATTAATCTCCAAAATATATAAACAGCTCATGCAGCTCAAAAGTTAAAAAAACAAACAACCCAATCCAGAAATGGGCAGAAGACCTAAATAGACATTTCTCCAAAGAAGACATATGGATGGCCAAGAAGGACATGAAAAGCTGCTCAATATCCCTAATTATTAGAGGAATGCAAATCAAAACTGCAATGAGGTATCACCTCACACCAGTTAGAATGGACATCATCAGAAAATCTACAACAAGTGCTGAAGAGGGTGTGGAGAAAGGGAACCCTCTTGTACTGTTGGTGTGAATGTAAAGTGATACAGCCACTATGGAGAAACAGTATGGAGGTTCTTTAAAAAACTAAAAATAAAACTACCATAGAACCCAGCAATCCCACTACTTGGCCTATACCCAGAGAAAACCATAATTCAAAAAGACACGTGCACCCCAATGTTCATTGCAGCACTATTTACAATAGCCAGCTCATGGAAGCAAACTAAATGCCCAGTGACAGACGAATGGGTAAAGATGTGGTACATATATACAATGGACTATTACTCAGCCATAAAAAGGAACAAAATTGGGTTATTTGTAGAGATGTGGATGGATCTAGAGACTGTCACACAGAGTGAAGTAAGTCAGAAAGAGAAAAACAAATATCATTTTTTTTTTTTTTTTTTTTTTGCGGTATGCGGGCCTCTCACTGTTGTGGCCTCTCCCATTGCGGAGCACAGGCTCCGAACTCACAGGCCTAGCGGCCATGGCTCACGGGCTTAGTTGCTCCGCGGCATGTGGGATCTTCCCGGACCAGGGCACGAACCCATGTCTCTTGCATCGGCAGGCGGATTCTCAACCACTGCGCCACCAGGGAAGCCCCAAATATCGTATATTAAAGCGTATATGTGGAACCTAGAAAAATGGTACAGATGAACTAGTTTGCAGGGCAGAAATTGAGACACAGATATAGAGAACAAACGTATGGACACCAAGGGGGGAAAGTGGCGGTGGGGGTGGTGGTGGTGGTGGTGTGATGAATTGGGTGATTGGGATTGACATGTATACACTGACGTGTATAAGGTTGATGACTAGTAAGAACCTGCTTTATAAAAAAAAATTTTTTTTAAGTCATGTACCACAATGTTCATTGTAGCACTATTTACAATAACCAGGACATGGAAGCGACCTAAGTGTCCCTGGACAGAGGAATGGATAAAGAAGACGCGGCACTTATATACAATGGAATGTTACACAGCCATAAAAAGAAATTGAGTTATTTGTAGTGAGGTGGATGGACCTAGAGTCTGTCATACAGAGTGAAGTCAGAAAGAGAAAAACAAATATGTTAACACATATATGTGGGATCTTAAAAAAATATGGTTCTGGGCTTCCCTGGTGGCGCAGTGGTTGAGAATCCACCTGCTGATGCAGGGGACATGGGTTCGTGCCCCGGTCCGGGAAGATCCCACATGCCGCGCAGCGGCTGGGCCCGTGAGCCATGGCCGCTGAGCCTGTGCGTCTGGAGCCTGTGCTCCGCAACGGGAGAGGCCACAACAGTGAGAGGCCCACATACCACAAAAAAAAAAAAAAAAAAAAAAAATGGTTCTGAAGAACCTAGGGGCAGGACAGGAATAAAGACGCAGACGTACAGAATAGATTTGAGGACACGGAGAGGGGGAAGGGTAAGCTGGTTCAAAGTGAGAGTGTGCCCTGGACATATATACACTACCAAATGTAAAATAGATAGCTAGTGGGAAGCAGCCATACAGCACAGGGAGATCAGCTCGGTGCTTTGTGACCACCTAGAGGGGTGGTATAGGGAAGGTTGGAGGGGAGGCGCAAGAGGGAGGGGATATGGGGATATGTGTATGCATATAGCTGATTCACTTTGTTATACATCAGAAACTAACAGCACTGTAAAGCAGTTATACTCAAAGATGTTAAAAATAAAATGTTTTGAACAAAAAAATTAAAAAAGCATAGAAGTTTAAAGGTACATTTTTTTTGGAATCTATGTGTAGAGCTAAACTGAAACACTGAGCAAGGAAGTTGCTGAAATTTGTGCATGGTTTTGACTCAATTTTTAACAAGACTTTTTTGGGCAGTAGAATTTCTGTTACAGTGTTTTAAACCTAAATTCTCTTTCTCTAAGGCACAGCGTTAGCAATTCGTTGCCTTGTAAGTGACTTATTAAGGAAATATTTTATCGTATGACTGTGAGCTTTAATTTTAGGTCATCAGTCTATTTCAACTAAAGATCTAGAAGTGTTAAAGAGAATGCAGCCAAATCACCATACTATAAATTATTTGAAAGTATCACACCTGGAGTCAGTCTCAAAAACACTGTGGTCTAATCTAGATTCTCAGAAAATGCCATGTAATGTTACTATAATTAGATCACATGGGCCACATTGGTATGAACCAGCGATGACTCAACTCTGAGGTAATTCAGGAGTTACTGGCACCTGTGTGGTCTTTTTAATGCCAGCTGCTGTTCCATTTGGCCAGGTACAGATAGAGTATGTCCCACCATGAAGGGGGGATCTGTGAAGGAGCAGAAGAGTATGAGAATGATATTTAATCTGAAGATTTTGACCATTTGTTTAGCAAAAATATATATATTTAATTCCCGTTGTGTGAAGACTTAAAAATTCAGACAGTTCCTGTCCTCAGGATGTTCACAATGGATTGAGGAACGGAAATAAATGAATTACATTACATAGTAAATAATGGGAGCATAAATGAAGTTCTCTAGAATTTCAGATTTTTATGGCAGTTACTCTAATTTGTAGGAACCATAATACATCAATAACTTCATTTTCTACCTAGGAAGTTGTGGCACTTGGATTTATATTAACTCTTATTTATTTATTTATGTACGTATGTATGTATGGCTGCGTTAGGTCTTTGTTGCTGGGCGCGGGCTTTCTCTGGTTGTGAGCAGGGGCTATTCTTCATTGCGGTGCGCAGGCTTCTCATTGCGGTGGCTTCTCTCGTTGCAGAAGACAGGCTGTAGGCCCTTGGGCTTCAGCAGTTGTGGCATGTGGGCTCAGTAGTTGTGGCTCGGGCTCTAGAGTGCAGGCTCAGTAGTTGTGGTGCACGGGCTTAGTTGCTCTGCAGCATGTGGGATCCTCCTGGGCCAGGGCTCGAACCTGTGTTCCCTGCATTGGCAGATGGATTCTTTTTTTTTTTTTTTTTGGATTACAAACTGGTTTTATTTATTTATTTTTAATATGTTTATTGGAGTATAATTGCTTTACAATGGTGTGGTAGTTTCTGCTGTATAACAAAGTGAATCAGCTATATGTATACATATATCCCCATTTCTCCTCCCTCTTGCGTCTCCCTCCCACCCTCCCTATCCCATCCCTCTAGGTAGTTACAAAGTAGCGAGCTAATCTCCCTGTGCTAATTGGCTGCTTCCCACTAGCTATCTATTTTACATTTGGTAGTGTATATATGTCCATGCTACTCTCTCCCTTCCTCCCAACTTACCCTTCCCCCTCCCTGTGTCCTCAAGTCTATTCTCTATGTCTGCGTCTTTATTCCTGTACTGCCCCTACGTTCTTCATAACCATTTTTTTTTCTTAGGTTCCATACATATGTGTTAGCATATGGTGTTTGTTTTTCTCTTTCTGACTGACTTCTCTCTGTATGACAGACTCTAGGTCCATCCACCTCACTACAAATAACTCTATTTCATTTCTTTTTATGGCTGAGTAATATTCCATTTTATATATGTGCCACGTTTTCTTTATCCATTCATATCAATTTTGTTTATCTTCTCAAAGAACCAGCTTTTAGTTTTATTGATCTTCGCTATTGTTTCCTTCATTTCTTTTTCGTTTATTTCTGATCTGATCTTTATGATTTCTTTCTTTCTGCTATCTTTGGGTTTTTAAATTCTTTCTCTAATTGCTTTAGGTGTAAGGTTAGATTGTTTATTTGAGATGTTTCTTGTTTCTTGAGGTAGGATTGTATTGCTATAAACTTCCCTCTTATAACTGCTTTTGCTGCATCCCATAGGTTTTGGGTAATCGTGTTTTCATTGTCATTTGTTTCTAGGTATTTTTTGATTTCCTCTTTGATTTCTTCAGTGATCTCTTGGTTATTAAGTAGTGTATTGTTTAGCCTCCATGGGCAGGTGGATTCTTAACCACTGTGCCACCAGGGAAGTCCCAAGAAGTTTCTTGGGTTTTTTTTTTTTTTTTTTCTTTCTCTGCAGTTTTGACCAAATTAGGTCAACTAAATGGAGAACAAAAGAGTAGCATAAATTTTATGAAGTGTATGGGTCCAAAGTTAAGGTTTGGGGGCTGTGTTACAGTTTCCCAGATAAACGGAACCAGTAGAATCTATGTCTAGAGGGGGAGAGATGTTTAAGTAATTGATTCATGCCATTGTAGAGGCTGGAAAGGCTGGGACAGCAGGCAGGAGGTTCAGGGGAGAACTGGTGGTGCAGTCTTGAGTCTGAAGGCTGGAAACTCAGGCAGGCTTTCTGGGTTTTACTTTCTGGAGGCAGGATCCCTCAGGAAACCTCCCTCTTTGCTCTTAAGGTCTTTGAATGACTGCATGAGGCCTGCCCACATTAGGAAGGGTGATCTCTTTTACACAAAGTCTACTGATTTAAATGTTAAGCACATCTAAAACATAACTTTCCAGCTACATCTAGACTAGTGTTTGACCAAACAGCTGCTCACCATGGTCTGGCCAAGTTGACACAAAACATTAACGGTCTCAGGGCCACATGCATCTCTGTCGTCTTCAGTGTCTTAAAGACATTGCATCATGAATGAAGCACGAATGTTCAGGGGTCAGAGTTCATTTCTCTTAAACTGTCCTGGGTTTCAGCTTTAGCTTCCTGCCATCTGAGGGCTGTCATGAGACCTCTGGGTCACCCTGCTTGTCTCTATTTGCTGAAGTTTGAAAGTAAATGAAGTTAATCCAACCAAGCTTGCCCCAGCAATATAATTATCTTGACTGATTTACATATTTTGACACGTCTCATAAAGCAGATTTTTTTTTCCAAAATCATCAGTGTGATATAAAATTGTGATAGAGGATGTGAAGCGGGAGGGAAGCTGTTATATAGTCATTTTTCTTCCTTGAAGCAATTCGCTTGGAAACATTGTCAAAACAATCTATGGCGAAGTCTGTGCAGTGCCATTTCACGTGGGTTTAATTATGTTACCCCCAAAAACCCAAACACACATATGATATTATTCTAGCATCTCAGAAAATCGACCTGTAATAACAGGAAATCCGGGACCTCTTTTATTTAGTCTCCTTATAACAACAATTGGTTCCAGCTTCACCAGGGCAAGGGAAAAAATGTAAAATTGGTGACAGCTACAATAATACTGCCTTGGCTAGATTAAACTCAATAGCAAAGCTGATCTGATGCCCTAAGACACTTTCTAAAACTCACATTCACTCACTGTTACGGGCTTGCTTCATGGTTTCTTTCTTTTCATGCTCAGTAACTATGAAAGTGCTGATGAATGCCAGGGTGATGCCAAGTAATATGTTCTGTTCAGTTTTGTTTTCCCCCAGATACCACCTCTGCCAAAACAACCACTGCAAAGACCCATTTTGGTGTCATTCTTAGGTTATTCTGAAAAGGATGTACGGTGTCACTGGGTTTCTACAGTGGCTAAAGTCCAGACTAGCCTAGACTCTAGGAGTCTAAAGATAGCTCTGACCAGGGTCCAAACAACATTTACTCCTGGCTCAGATAGCTGGGCCCCACTCCCAGATTTTGATGAAGTAGGTCTGGGGTGGGACCTGAGAATTTGCATTTCTAGTAAAGTCCCAGGTCTGGACCATACTTTGAGAATCACTCTTCTGTGTGTATCAGAGAGAAAATATATTAGGTTAAATCAACCTTGTTATAAGACCCAGGGGTTTCTACTGGTTGCCCATTTCATTTCATTCATCTATTTGTTTATTTTAGTGGAACTACTATATGGGTAGGTATAAAAAAAAAAACTCTGTCATCAAAGAACTTAAAATCTATTTTTAAGAAGAGCAAAAAGAAGCACATAAGGAAAAGTCATGCGCTAATGCAAAGCAATACACAATTTTGTGCCAAATGCTTCAGCCTTTCCTGATGCCCTTATGCAAGCAGACCTCTAAAAGGAAACTTACTATAATCAGAAGTGGTGGGGTGATTTTCTGGCTTAGGCTCATATATTTCCAACTCAGCAGTCAACTTCTCTGATGGAGCATGAAATTGAAGCAATATGGCCTCGCAGATGCAGGACCAGCTCTGTGGGATCTGGGTCCAGGGCACTGCTCAAGGACCACATGAATGACACAGGCTCTGATGTCTCAAGATTTTCATCCTGGTTGGTGGGCAGTGGAGGGGGACCTCCGGCTCTCTTGGAGCCGGGGTGCTGGGATTCTACTCTGATTCCTTTGCCCAGCAGCAGTTCTGCCCTTTGTCCTTTCTGGAAACCTCACACACAGAGCACTTTTAATGTTGCATTGATGAGCTGCCCTGGCCCCCTGGGAGGTCCTGGCCCCCCCCAGCATCTCCCTGAGGGCAGCTTCCCTTTCATTTTCTGGGAGGTCACTGCCCTGGACTCTTCTCCCCTGGCTGTGATCTCGGGGATCCTGCCCTAGACTCTTGCTCACAGCTGTTTAGGGCTTAAGTCAAATCCAAAAGAATACATGCAAAGCCATGCAGAAGCCAGGAATGGTACAGCCGGACGCACGTCCCTTAAACATCATTGTACTCCCTTGATCAAAACCCTGCTGTTAACTATTTTCAGCTCTGGCTCAGAGGCCTGGCTCTCAAAGCCCCTCCTTACCGAACACGTAGCCTCTGTTTCCGAGGGTGGCTCTGCTTGGCCTCACTCACTGTTTTGTCCCCCCTTTGTGTGGGCTCGTGTCCCCCAGCACACTCCAGTGTTCCTCTCCCTTGTGAGCAGCACTGGATGACTGCCAGTAGCACACAGCTTCCCACTTAATTCCTCTCTCAGGCTCTCCCAGGAAGCTCCCTCCCCCCAACCAGAATGCAGAAGTTCCTACACTTGACCTTTCAGTGTCTCTGCGTATTTTGAAGCCCCAGCCTTCAATGTGACTGTATTTGGAAAAAGGGCCTTGATGGGGGTGATTAAGTTTAAATGAGGTCATAAGGGTGGAGCCCTGATCCAATGAGATTAGTGTCCTTACTTAGAAGAAGAGACGAGAGCACTCTCTCGCTATTTCCCTCTTGCTGTCTCACTCACTTGTTCTCTCTATAGCTCTCGCTCGCTCTCTGTACCGCTCTCTCTCACTCTCTGTGTGCACAGGCCCCGAGGAAAGGCCATGTGAGAACAGCGAGAAAGAAGCTGTCTGCAACTCAGAGTTCTCACCAGACATGAGCCCCTGCTGGCACCTTGACCTTGGACTTTCAGCCTCCAGAGCTAAGAGAAAATAACTTTCTGTTGTTTAAGCCATGCAGCCTGTCTGAGCTGAGACAGGAGGGTTCATTCAGGTTTGGGAAGTGCTGGAAGGACCCCTGCAGGGACCCACTTTTGCCCCAGAGGGATTTTCCTCACTGTGGTTCTTTCTTTGTGAGTTCAGGTTTCAAAAGTTAGAAAAATAATAGCCATAGCAGCAAATTTTTAAAAGGCCTTATGAGTAAGTGGATGAATTTAAAGTTCAAAGCAAGTTAACCATTTTTAAAAATTGTACAATTTAAAAATAACATTGCGAAAGGGCTGTCTTAGATCAGTGCTCTGGTTGGTGCGTGAAGTATGAGTCCATTGGTAAAACCTGGAGTGAATTGGGTCTGCTTTACATCTGCACATTATTGACACTGACTTTTATCCCCGTCAGAAGCAGCACGGTGTTTACTTGTTGTTGAGCGAAATCACATTGTTGGCAAGCGTTGGCTACAGTCTCAGACAGTTTTAGGCAGAGCATTAGGACATCAGCCCTGAGAATGGACACACTGAAGGGACACTAGTTACCAGTAGAGGCACTGGTCACCTCACGAGTAGAATCAATACATTATCATGGAATCCACTTGGTGGCAGCTGGGGATGGTCTTTAGGGTGGAGTCGAGAAGAAAACATGATGGCAGTCAATCCCTTGCTTCTCCGTCACCTCCTCGTGTGTGTTTCCCCATTAGCTAACTGAAGAGTTGGTGTTCTCCACTGTTCACACAAGCAAGAAATGTGTCATGAAATGAGATAATGAAAGAGTGCCTAGTATTTTTCAATAAAGCCAGACGGAGACACCTTAGAAATGACCAATTCCTCTAGCCTCTTCACTTGACACATGGAAAGGAAATAATCTGCAAAATGATGTGTGGTGGTGAACGTGGTAGCCTTAGGAAACTTGTTTTAAACTAAGTGGATTTTTTTTTCTTTTTATCTTAATTGCTCGTTTCACCCTGACTTTCATCTTTATTCTCAATGTCTTATGAGGCTTTACAGATTATTTTGGTAGCTAGACATTCCAGGAAGCAGCCATTATTTCTTTCTTGGAAAAAGAGGCAGAGGGCATGATATTTCTTAAGAAGCAAATGTTAGCCAACCACTCTGTCGGTGATGATATTTCTTAATAAGGGAATGGAGGGATTTTATTAATATGTTCAGATAAGATTAGCAGCATCAGCAAACGTGATCCTTGGCAACATACAGCAGAGCAGAACAGTTCTGTTCCTTTCTCAGGACAGTGAAGTACTTTTTTCCTGTTTACTCTGTTATTGGGGCTTTTTCCAAACACGTGTTGAAGAGCCTCTACTAAAGATTTAACTGGCTGTGTGTGTGTGTATATATATATATGTTTAAAGCTGTTTAGTGACATAGTACTTCTGTCCTCTTAGGTTACTTTTTTATGTCTCTGCTTAAATTTCACAGCATTTCTACAGACGAGTGTAATTAGGTTAATAGTAAATGATACTTATGAGCCTTAAGCAAACCTGTTCAATATTAAAGTGACCTCACCTCTCCCCCTGGAAATTTCCTATCTAAATGGTCACAAGAGGCAAGTGGCCTGTTGAAATAAAGAAGGCTGTGAAAAAGCTGTGCCTCTGGAGCAGAGGTCAGAGGTCATGACTCACGGGTCCTAGGTGAGGGTGATTGACTGGGGACAGGGGCTCTGGACAAGAATCCCAAAGTAGCGGAGCAGCCTGAAAAGCTCTGCCGTAGACTGTTTTACTCATTAGGTTGGATTTTGTATTTGCCTTTCTTGGGGGAGAAGAAAGTTTGAAAACCCGATAGTGTGTTCGAGAATTTAACAGGCTCTTCATCTGTGCTGTTTTTTAAAAAAACAAACAAACAAAAAGAACAAAATCTGTTGACAGCCCGTCTTCCCCTCTTTTGTTCCCCCTTATATTTCTTTCAATTGATTGATTTGTTTGTGCACCTGTGCTTATTACCCAGCCTTCTGGAAGTCTGCACTTCAGCCAGTACGGTTGTTCTCTCCAGAGCAGAGCCCTTACTTCCTCCTCGTCTCTTGCGCAAATCGACCCTTAGTCCCGTTCTCTGCCGCAGGCTCCGCAGACAGCGCCATTTCTTCTCTAAACCCCGCGGAACCGCCGAACTGGGGGTTACGATCTCGAACAACCTTATACCTTTGGGGAACCGCTGCACGTGTCTTACCCCGAAATGTTAAACTCCTTTGTTGGGAGGAACTGGCTTCTCATCATCTTTCATGTCCTTGGTAGCATAAGAATTCTGTGCACCCCATAGGCATTCAACAAGGACTCGGTGACTAGATTGACGCCCAGGGGGACCTAGCTTCCAAGCGTCCCTTAACCTCGGCTCACTTACCCCAGCAGAGGCCTCGCTCCGTGGATCCAGGGCCTCTCAAGGCTCGGTGCCCTTGGAGCCCGTCCTTCAACTTCTCTGCATCCCAGGCTGGCGTGCGCAGCTCCGTGGGAGAGGGAAGAAGCGGGGCCCAGCGGCTGCCCCGTGAGCTCGGGCGGGCCTTGGTTCAGCAGCAGCCTTGAGAGCAGGCAAAGCAGGGCAGCTGCTGCACCTCCCCTTCCGGATCCTGCGCTCATCGGCTCTGGGGCCCGGCACGTGTGGGGAGCTGGGAATGCTGAGAAGGGCAGTCCCATCTTAGTTGAGCTGAGGCAGCATGAAAGCAAGAATCTGCAAATGTATAAATATCCCCATAAACAATGCAGACCATTCCATCTTTGTTTTCAACGTAAGCTCTTTATAAAATGGACTTAAGCGTGGAGTACCTCTTTCCTTGGATACTACCACTTCCGGGAAACAAACAATCCCCCCCCCCCCAAATCCCAGTGTGGCTTGGAAAAGTTACAAGCTATGATGATACATGAATTCTCCAAATAATTATTAATTTCAGAACTGATTGGAGCATCCTAAAAATGACTAGTTCTCTGAGCAGAAGTGTAATTAAATTCTGACACACAAGGTCGTTGCCTGGCCATCTGCTTGTTCACGCCACAGGGCCTCTGCTTTTAATGTTGCATAAACGTTTGTCTTCTGCAGCTGGGTCATATTCAGTAAGTAATTACAGCACATCTGATGAAGGTCACTCCCAGAGCTTCCATTAATCATCTCCAGGAAAGGAGGCTGGAGAGGCCAACGTTACTGCAGGTCACTTTCTCCTGTCCTGATGATCCAAGGTCTCCTCACACGCTGGGCTCCATCACAGCCCCCTCTTTAATCACTCCTGGAAGTCAGAACACAGCTGGGCCTGAACACCCCAGGGACTTGTCCATCGCTGGGATTTGGCTCCGTTGAGATCTCGGGTGTGCTCTGAGGACAAGATGCCTTGTATGTATTTCACGTGTTTCCCAAGAGAGCCCAGGCCAAGGCCGTGGCAGCTAGGTCAGCTGAGACATCATTCAAGGCGGGAATCAGACAGGGGACCAGGTGTCGAAGGTAAGAGGGGTGGAGGTCCTGGGGCAGGTGTAGCTCACCTGGGAGCTTGAAGAGCTAAGGCCTGCAGACCGGGGTTCTGAGTGAACCCTGGAAATGATGAGATTCTGAATAACCTGAGATGCCTAGCAAGTGCCTTTCATGAGCCAGGCTGCAGGCAGCAAAGCTTCCCTCTGGCACTGTCTGCAATACCCCCAAGCTCCTGAGCTCTGGTTTTACTGCCAAGACACGGGACTTCGTTTATACCAGATAGAGTTGGTCTGTTTCTTCAGGATGTCCAAGCTGCGACCGTACACTGACTTCCCTTCACACAATATAAGAAATGACTCTAGGTCAGTGGCATTCACACATGATACAGCAACATTTTTTTTTTTTTCAACTTTTGCACATTCTGAATGGAACCGAAGATTTCCGCTGCAAGTTAGCTCTGTAGCTGTTTCTTTCTAAAGCAACGACATGGCCTGCTTTGGTTGCTGTCCTTTCTACTCTTCCTGAAATTGAAGAGAAGTTGTGCCAGAGAGCTGGCACAAGAACCAGACCCTTGAAATACGACATTGGACCTGGGCTTCTGGAGCAGAAACTTAATATCACCTTTTGCAAACGTAACAGGAGAGACCACGAGGGCTGAGGGTGTAGGTTGTGCGGGTCCTGTGCAGCTGTAAGTGACTGTAACATACCTGTTAAAACTTGTCCTCACATTCAGCTCACTCTCCCAAGAGCCAACGATCCATTTGTTCTTTTAAACTTTTAGTCTTTTACCTTTGAGTGCAGGGCAATCAACAGATCTTCCTGTTGAAAGATTTTTTAAAAAGAAAAAAAGTTTCAAATTTTGAAATGATTTAAACTAAATGTCCCATTGTTAGAGCAGAATGGGTAAAAACTGGCCATATGTATATGTTAAATTATGAAGAGCACACACACCTGTTTAAGTTGGTGGGGAGAGAATAAAACGAAGGTCTGAGCCAGAGGAATCCAAGAAATTGTGTCCTCCAACCTTCTTATTATATGAATGCCTTTAAGCCAATGGATTAATTAATTAATTAATTAATTAATCCATTAATTAATTAATGGATTAATTAAGGCCCATGCTGGTTACTGGCAGAGAACTAGACTTTGAATTCTTTCTTGAAGACATTTCCACATAGTGACTGGGCCATGCCCTGATGAACACCCAGGAATCTTTCCCCAACATCTGCCTCCACAGACTGTCCTAGGTAGCATGGACGAGGCTGATCACCCGTGCTGGACCATGGGACACCTTCTCATCACCTTGTCACATAAAATCTCTGATGTAATAGGGAAAGAGGAGATCCTAGTAGCTCGTGGATATCTGGCAGGTCTAACTGTTGAGTCCTCAAGAGTTGGCCATTTCGGTCTCTCATTCTTCATGGAGCTCATCTCTTATCAGAAGTCCTCTGGCCTCCTTGCCTCTTGGACCAGTGACCCAAAGGAAAGTGAGAATGACATAAACACTGTCGATAACAAATAGCTGTTTTGGTTGCTCAGAGGACCTCTGGCCCACAGTGAAGTCGAGAAATGCTTTGTCTGTGATGGGTATTCTGTTTTTAAGCCAGACGATCATTTAAAACAGACTGTATAACAAAGTCAACACACAGTGGAATCATTGAATGTGATGAACTGTACTTAGATTTTAAGAATCGGACATAAGGGCTTCCCTGGTGGCGCAGCGGTTGAGAGTCCGCCTGCCGATGCAGGGGACGCGGGTTCGTGCCCCGGTCCGGGAGGATCCCACGTGTCGCGGAGCGGCTGGGCCCGTGAGCCATGGCCGCTGAGCCTGCGCGTCCGGAGCCTGCGCTCCGCAACGGGAGAGGCCACAACAGTGAGAGGCCCGTGTACTGGGGAAAAAAAAAAGACATAAGAGATAGAAAATGATGAGCCACCTCCCCTCCCTAATTCCTTTCCTCCAGGTCAAGCTTCTGATCTGGAAGGTACACTCTCATTTCACTGAACATTGATCAGTAACCAGAATTCTCTCCTAGATGTTCATTGTCCACAGCAGTAGCTTCTCCGACGTCTGGAAGGGCACGGAAAGCTTCACCATCATGGGCCATGCTTTACGATACCACAGATATGTTCTATTTACACTTCCAGGACTTTGCTCCTTGGCCCTCCAAGTCACCACAGTGGTGACAGGGCCTGCAGTGTTGGAGTCTGTGGCTGACCAAGGTTACTGAAAACAGTGGTGGCATTTCAGTATCACTTGTCAGAGTTTGGGGCTCAGCAGCAGAAGACAGCCTGTGAGGCAGCATCTGCTCACCTAAAAAAGTATGCTTTTCCCAAATAGAAATGGTAACTGGGGCTGGTCTGGATTCTGCCCCAAAACTTCTCCCCTTTCCGTCGCCACTGGAGCAGGAAGGATTTTACTGGCTTGAGTTCGTGACGCTGCTGACAAGGCACTGTTGGCATCTCTCAGCAGCAGTAACTCTGTGCCCACTTCTAAGGCGGGGCTGTCACCGCATCTGCGTTACGTGTGCCTGGCTTTTGTCATTATGGTTGTGTGTTACAGTCTCTCTGGTTAAGTGTGACTGTGAGGATCTCTTGGGGTCTCAGTTTCCTCATCTGTCAAATGAGAGGGTCCCCCGTGCCTCTGAGGTCTGTGATGTTACGTGTGCCTGTGCTCAGATGGGGTTGAGTCGTATCGGCTGAACTGTAGTGTACCTTTGCCCCTTCTCAAAGTAATGACTGTGATTAAATAAGCAGAGACTCTCCTCCAGTTTGTTTGGCTCCAGATGAGTAGAACAGGGACTGTTAAAAAATTGTCTCATTAATTTGGCTGGGACTTGGCTGTCTTTTATTGATCCCAGGATTGGGATGGTCACCCTTCCGATGATACACACACTGCAACCAGCTTTAGCTAGTGGGGATATGTCCCGGCACACACAGATCTCCCCCGGCAGGCTGTATGAGTGTAGCTGTGTAGTTAGTAGAGACTGGTTTTTCCACCTCCATCCTATCTCCCGGGTGTTACTATTTTATCTTTGTGTGGCTGGACACATAGGACAATTATATGGTCAGAGGAAGACCAGCTTCAATTCAAGGGGGAAGACTGTACCCGTAGCCAAGTCTAAACATGCATTTCAAGGACATAGATAAACAGCATTTCTTTTCCCCAAAATGATTGATCACATGGTTCTTTGATTAAAAAGGCAAGTGAAAATACTCCAACACGTTTTCCATAGGCTGCCACTTAGCGTTTATTGTGACACGAAATTAATTTGATCAACTATTTTCCTTTTTGTTTGAGACAGCTTCCCAGAGTAATCTTTGCATACCTGTTAGAAAAATGACGTTGGAAGTATTGCCAACGCTGACGTACACTTCTTTCAAATTATTAAGTGAAGAAATGGATACTTAGAATAGCGGAAGCAGAAGGAGCTGGCAGACAGCTTCCAGACCCCACCAGGGTCAAGATGCACAGCAGGAGGAATGTCTTTGTTAAGACGTATGATCTTGCCAAAAACTGGAGGAAGAGTAGAAAAGTCCTTTCTGTACATCCCAGATAGTCCATGAACTGACCTGCTGATGAAACATTGTACACGTGTTACCTCAGTGATGAACACAAAAGCATACATACCCTGGGGAAAACATGGCCACAGGGTTTTGCAGCTCTTTCCATCAAGAGCTGGAGTCCATTTCCCCACCCTCTTGGCTTCCTCTGGCCAGTAGAATGTGACACAAGTGCTGACATGCCTAGACCACAAGAGGCCTGACAGCTTCTGCCTTCACCCTCTTGGGATGTTCCTGCCCTTGTGAAGGAAGCCCACTCTAGACAACTAAATGATGAGAGGCTCATGGACAGAGAGGCCCAGATGACAGCCAGCATCCAGGCACCAGCCGTGTCAATGAGTACATCTTACACCCTCCAGCCCTAGGCCAGCTGCCCAGATGACCACAGCTGTGAGTGAGCCAAGGCAAGAATTGCCTAGCTCAAATGGAGAATAATGATCAAATAAGTAATGGTGGGTTTCAGCCACTGAGTTTTGGGGTCATTTGTTACACAGCAATAGATAACTGATACATATTCTCACAATCTAGGTGAAGAAACTGAGGATCAGGAAGGTTAAGTAACTTGCCCAAGGATTGTAGAGGCAATAAGTGGCAGAATCATGATCTGAACCTAGATCTTTATAACTTCAGATTCTCATTGGCTTGTCCAAAAACTATCCCACTTCAGTTAAAAAAGTCCTGAAATGCTGGCAAGGTAAAGTTTTTTTTAAAGGACTAGTCTCTTATGAACAGATGATAAAGACAAGTTTTAAAACATACTTTTGTTTTGGTTTAGTCTTTATTTTTCTGTTTCTCTTCAATAGGAAGTGTTTCCCAAAACACCTCCAGAGACTGCTCTTTGGGAGCATCATTCTTGAGCTTACAGGATTTTTCAGCTGCTAATTTTCTAGCCTCGTGGGGCCTGAGCAAGCATAACTCATCTGAGGTCAGGGCTTTCTAATTATGAGAACTTTCTAGTCCAATCTACTTAATGAAGGAAAATATTCACCAGGGAAGGCAACCTGCTCTAGAAGTTGGTATTTCGAAGTTTGTGAAGTACAGTCACCCTTTGGTTATCCCCATAGGATTGGTTCTAAAATCCAGGGATGCTCAAGTCAGCCCTCCGTATCTGCAGTTCTACATCCTCACCTTCAACCAATCAGCAATCTTGTAATACTGTAGTATTTTTTAAAATTTTTATTGGAGTATAGTTGCTTTACAATGTTGTTAGTTTCTACTGTACAGCAAAGTGAAGTATACCTATATCCCCTCTTTTTTGGATTTCCTTCCCATTTAGGTCATTGCAGAGCATCGAGTAGAGTTCCCTGTGCTATACAGTAGGTTCTCATTAGAATACTGTAGTATTTATTGCAAAACTCTGCCTGTGAGTGGACCCACACAGTTCAAACCCAAGTTGTTCAAGGGTCAGCTGTATTTTGGGTGAGGGCCCTTCTGAGGAGCTAGGCCATTAATTAAGGGTCAGGAAACCTTTTCCGTGAAGGACCAGATAGTATTTTAGGCTTTTCAGGCCAAATGGTCACTGTCACAACTACTCAGTTCTGCCATTGTAGCTTGTAATTAGCCATAGGCAATATGTAAACAAGTGAATGTAGCTGTGTTCCAATAAAACTTTATTTACAAAAACAGATGGTGGTCTGCATTTGGCCAATGGCTCATCGTTTGCCAACTCCTAAATTAGAGGAAGCCCGCCCACCGAGAGACCACCTGTCGCTGTGCTGCTGGTCTAGGTGTCTGTAGGGTCTGAATGATCACATAGCTTCCAGGTAGCTGCTGTGTAGACAAACTAGAGCTAGGAGTCAGTACAGCCCATAGGATCAGACCGCAAGAGATGCTTTCTAAGGATTCATGGGAGCACCCCCTCCAGTAGTGCTCTCATTCCATTGGACTCCCAAGAAAGCCGGGTGGCGGCAGGCACATGGGCATGGCAGCCAGCCAGCCAGGTGGCACAGGGGAGCTTCCTCTGCTGTGTCCTTGGGCAAAGTTCTTTGAGTCTCAGCATGCTTATCTGTATAAGGGGGAGGGTGGTGAGGAACAGACTCTGCAAAATGTGTAGGCTCTTTATGCCAGGCTGGTGTGGTCTTCACCCCATGCTCGTGGAGTGCCATCGTTGCCCAGTGTGGGGAGCACCCGTAGATGATGAAAGTGGTTATTGCCCTCGGGCTTGGCTGGGGGCGAGCTAATGGCCTGGCTGGGCCCTGTATCTGCAGCGCTGTTGACTGCTGACCTTGCTTGTTCGTCTGATAGTCTGAGTTTGGGCAGCTCTCCCGTGGCATTCATTCAGTTGGTGATAGAGGCAGCGGGGCAAGTGGGAGTTCAGTGCCTGCTGTTCCCAAGGGCTTAAGCAGCTGAGTGAAAGGTTATGTTCCTGGATCCAGGCATAGCAGATGGAGTTTATTTTTAAAATCAGCTTCAATCAGTGAGATCATATAGTACATGCTCTTAATTCAGTTTGCTTTTAGGGACTCCTTTCTATCCCTTCATAGGGTGTCCATTAATATTGTTTGCTCCTTCTAACTGCAGTGTGTCTAATTCAGTAATTTTGCTGGAATTTGCTTGGAGATAGTGGAATAAGCATTAGAGTAGCTTAGCTAATTCATCACGGTGAATGCAGATTTTATTTTCACCAATGTTATGTTTCTGTAATACTGCCATATTTTAATCAGATGTTGCCATTTTTTATGGTTTTTTTTGTTTGTTTGTTTGTTTTTTTTTTTGTTTTTTTTTTTTTTGTGGTACGCGGGCCTCTCACTGCCGCGGCCTCTCCCGTTGCGGAGCACAGGCTCCGGACGCGCAGGCGCAGCGGCCACGGCTCACGGGCCCAGCCGCTCCGCGGCATGTGGGATCCTCCCGGACCAGGGCACGAACCCGTATCCCCTGCATCGGCAGGCGGACTCCCAACCACTGCGCCACCAGGGAAGCCCCAGATGTTGCCATTTTGAAGTGTGGATTATCTTATATTTTAAAAGCACACGCAAAACAGTCTGATCTAGATTTCCAAGAGAAATGAAGAGCCTCGCAGTGCAAAGTATCTTTCTTTTGATTATACTCTTAGTTTTAAGGACTTTCTACAAATCGTTTGTCGGTCCATGATTTCATTTTCTGCAGTAGCAGCTGATTTGCCCTATTTGGGGTTTATCAGGAGAACTTCCTGGGTTTTTCCTTCCATAATTGTTCCCTGCCAGATCTGAAAGGAATCTTAGTGATTAGCCATACCCTGCAATCCCTATCCTTCCCCTTTTATAGACCAGAAAATCCAAGCCACCTTCCTAAGGTTTCCATTAGATGTTGTTATGGGCTGAATGTTTGGGTCCTCCCCAAATTTCATGTGTTGACATCCTAGCCTTCAATGTGACGGTATTTGGAGGTGGGGCCTTTGGGTAATTATTAGTTTGTGAGGATAGAGCTCTCACGAATGGGATTGATGTCTTTATAAGAAGAAAGGAGAGGACTTCCCTGGTGGCGCAGTGGTTGAGAGTCCGCCTGCCAATGCAGGGGACACGGGTTCGTGCCCTGGCTCAGGAAGATCCCACATGCTGTGGAGCAACTAAGCCCATGCGCCACAACTACTGAGCCTGTGCTCTAGAGCCCGCGAGCCACAACTACTGAAGCCCGAGCACCTAGAGCCCGTGCTCTGCAACAAGAGAAGCCACCACAATGAGAAGTCCGCGCACTGCAGCGAATAGTAGCCCCCGCTTGCCGCAACTAGGGAAAGACCGTGTGCAGCAACGAAAGCCCAACACAGCCAAATATAAAAACAAACAAGTAAATAAATACATTTTTTTTAAAAAAAAGAGTTCTCTCTCTCCCCTCCCCTGACCATGTGAGAGCACAACTAGAAGGTGGCCATCTGCCTGCATGCCAGGAGGTGGGCTCTCACCAGACACTGGATCTGCTGGTACCTCCATCTTGGACTTCCCAGCCTCCAGAAGCATTGAAAAACTGTTGTTAAGGCCATCCAATCTGTGGTAATTCATTATAGCAGCTCGAACTAAGACAGATGTAGTTCACTCTATTTGGATAATGGAAACCATAGCAATCTGAAAGTGTCCACGTAATTCTTGTTTCTCACCAATGCAAATGCTCCTACTTGTACTCATAACAAGGACACCTTTCTTCTCAAAGAAAGAACAATGGGCTGAGAGTAAAGAGGAAGCTTCATGTCTTAGCCCAGGTGAACCACTAACCAGCCATATGGTCTGGACCCTAGTTGCCTTATTCATAGGACGAGACAACCGCCTTGGATGAACTCGAGTCCTCTCTAGCACTCCTGAACATTTGACCATCAGATAGTTGACATCATGTGGTGTCACAGCTGCTAAGACATTTTCAGTTTAGTGTTAAGCACTTAAAACCTCTTAATGGGGCTTCCCTGGTGGCGCAGTGGTTGAGAGTCCGCCTGCCGGTGCAGGGGACGCGGGTTCGTGCCCCGGTCCGGGAAGATCCCACGTGCCGCGGAGCGGCTGGGCCCGTGAGCCGTGGCCGCTGAGCCTGCGCGTCCGGAGCCTGTGCTCCGCAACGGGAGGGGCCACAGCAGTGAGAGGCCCACGTACCGCAAAAAAATAAAAAAAAAAAACAAAACCCTCTTAATGGCTATTTCTTCATCTGTGGGGCAAATAAATGTAAAATGTGTTAAAGTCTTCAAAATCTTGGCTGACACGCCCAATGCTTGTCCTTGGTTGGGTTATCCTTCCCTGAAGGAGCAGGACCGTTTCCGATTGCTACACATGTAACAGCCTCGGCAGCCTAACCAGGGGCAGTCCTCCTGGTGACCCCAGCGCACTGCTTCTGCTGGCATGTTTCTGGGCACTGCGCAAACAGCCTTGCCGTCTGGGGCTCTGGAGACCCCTGGAGGTCCAGGGATCACTTTCTCAGTTTGGATGATACAGAGAATGTGGCCCAAAGTGTTGTCAGCACTTATATTTCAAAACTGTCTTCAGCTGGAAGCAAATAATTTCCTGTGTTGAAATATTTATCAGGTGTGTGACCCATGTCCCATTAGTACTTTGGTGAGCTGTGAGATGTTCTTCATTTGAAGTCACCTTTTGTTCTTCGTGCTAATTAATGGGCTCTGTTCTGATGATGCCCTAATCAGACTCTTCAAAACCATCCCTCCCCGGGCTTCCCTGGTGGCGCAGTGGTTGAGAATCCGCCTGCCGATGCAGGGGACGCGGGTTCGTGTCCCGGTCCGGGAGGATCCCACGTGCCGCGGAGCGGCTGGGCCCGTGAGCCATGGCCGCTGAGCCTGCGCGTCCGGAGCCTGTGCTCCGCAACGGGAGAGGCCACAACAGTGAGAGGCCCGCGTACCGCAAAAAAAAAAAAAAAAAAAAAAAAAAAAAAAAAAAAAATAGCATGAAGGGAGTCCTGTAGCCAACTTTCAGGGATCAAAACTGCCCTGTTTCCTGCAGGCATGTAAGCTGTGGGCTAAACCAAACAGGTGATTTCTTATCACAGAGGGAAACTCCTGAGGTTTCTAGCTGCTGTTCCTTTCAGACATCTCAGAGGTCACAAGTCATGAGCTATTACCAAGTCCTTTTCATTCTGTAGTGGAAATTCCTCCCCCCTCTCTTGCCTTTTTCATTCTTCTAACCACAGCCCCAGGGCTCCTATTTCAAACTCCACATGCTGCTCCCCTGGGCATTGACAGGATTTTACTAACAGCTTTACATGCCACCTTCCCCGTTTTATTCCCATTCTACTCCCAAGGTAATCTTCATAAACCAGCTCTCATTAGGCTCCTCCCTACTAATTAAATCCAAACGCCTCCATCTGGCGCTGGGTGTGCCTTTGACCTGGCCCGCAGTGACCTGTGCAGCGTTCAGAGTGCACCTATGGCTGTGACACACATCCTAACCCAAGAGCCACGTGCCTGGGATTCCCTCGGCCTGGGGACGCGGCACGTACCACCTTCATGTCCAGGTTCCCTCAGTTCTAGAGGCTCAGCCCACATGGCATCATCTCCAGGAACCTGGGTCTTTCTCACCCTCCCCGCTCTGTAGCCTCATCTCTCCTTTGACCACGATCATTTCCAACCTCAAGTTATGGTTGTTTGTTATCACATCTCAGTGGATAATCCCACTATGGCCAGAGAGCATGTTCTAATGCTTCGTGAATCTGGCTACTCCAAAGCATCTTACTCATATAAGCAGCTAATTAATAATTGTTGATAGAATAGGGAAGTCCATGAATTTTTATTTTATTCAGTAAAATGTCTTGAGCGTGCATTAAAAACCCTTTATTTTATTATTATTTTTTTTTTTGCGGTACGCGGGCCTCTCACTGTTGTGGCCTCTCCCGTTGCGGAGCACAGGCTCCGGACGCGCAGGCTCAGCGGCCATGGCTCACGGGCCCAGCCGCTCCGCGGCACGTGGGATCTTCCCGGACCGGGGCACGAACCCGCGTCCCCTGCATCGGCAGGCGGACTCTCAACCACTGCGCCACCGGGGAAGCCCCTAGATACTCATATCTTTATATGTCTAGAACTGTCCATGAATTAATGAATTATTGGTATAAGCCAGATAATGCAGAAGTTCAAAATAACAATAGCATAACAGCATTTTTTCCCCTCAATGAGTGTAAAGTAAATCCTTTCAAGACATTTTCTTAGCAGTGGAGGAAAAGAGCAAGCCCTAGAGACTGGATAAAATGAGATCACTGTGGGTAACCCAAGATCCTGTTTATTTAGATAATAAATTGACTTAAAATTTCTATACGCATAAAACCTAGAAGTTAACAAATTTGACTAATCTTTTGTCATACAGAAGATTAACATGTTTAAAATGCTGACTGGGAAAAACATTTACAGAATATATAATGGGACAGAAGATTAACATTCCTCAAATATAACAAGTTTCTACAAATCAATAAGAAATAAAAAACTGGATCAAAGATTTTGTTATCTATTGCTGTTGAACAAACTACACAAAATGTACTGGCCTGAGTGAACACTGAGTATTATAGGTCATGATTCTGTAGTCTGACACTGGGCCCAGCTGAGTTTTTTTTCCCCCATGTGCTGTCCACTGGAGCTGGAATGTCCAAGATGGCTTCTCACTAACGTGCCTGGGGCCTCAGCTGGGCTGACTGGAACCGCCAGGCATCTCTCTTTCTCTGAGGTCTTTCTTGCAAGGAAGCTGGACCTTTACATGGTGGCTTAGGGTTCTAAGAGTGAGCTCTCCAAATGGAATAGCCTCCCTGAGCAAGCACTTATCAAGCCTCTGTTTGTATCATGCTTGCTGATACCCCATTGGTCAGAGCAAGTCACATGGCTGAATCCAGCCGGTGTAGGGGGTGATCACACAAGAGCATGAACGTGAGGGGACCATTGTAGGTCCCCAAGTGTAACAGTCTACTACAGGTAGGGCAGGCAAGTCACTGAAGAAATAGGAATGACTAATAAACACTGAAAATGCACATTTCTTGAGAGGTCAGGTAATACCGATAAAAATGATGAGACTGCTTTCATCTGGAAATTGATGAATATGCAGTATCTAGTTAATATCTAGTGTTGACAAGCTTATGGGAGACTCTCATACATTTCCCTGGGAGTATAAATGACTGTGGCCTTTTTAAAAGGTTATTTGGCAGTGCCTATCAAAATATAAAATGTGCATGACTCAGCAAATTCTACTTCTACATATAAAAATACTCCCACGGGTTCCCCAGAATGTATTATATAGGGATGTTTATGTATCATTATTTGTAGTGGCAATAAAACCAGAACACAAAAGTCCACCACTAAGAGAATGGGTAAATTATGATAAATCTATTCAATGGATATTGAGCGGCCATATTAAAGTTAGTTCAATCTGTATGTACTGATGTGGAATGATACCAGATATGTTGTCGAGTAGAAAAATAGGCATTATGTCACCATTTTCATGAAAACAAAAGTTGGGGGTTAAGTACACAGTCTAGAATGAGAAGTGGAATTGGGAGTGCGTTTTTACTTTCTGGTGTTTTATGAGCTTCTGATTATTTGCAACTGTTTTATAATGAGCACGTATTCTCATGATGGGCAAAAAAAGGGAAAAAAATGGAGGCCACTTTAAAATACGTATGTAGGAACACATCACATGCACATATGGATAGATATATACACAGAGAGAGAGGAAGAGACAGTATGAGAGGAAGAGACAGTATAAGAGGAAGTAGGAGAAAGTTACTCGGATCCTGAAGGTCTTCTGCCCGTGGAACCTCTCTTGACCTCTTATTCTCTCTCCAGTGCCCTCCAGGCTTATTCTTTGTTGTTCTGGAAAACTAAAGGTCTGTGAGTCCCTTGGAATTCATGTAATAAAAGGCATGCTTTCATGATTTAATTTTGAGCTTTTAGCGTTGCACATTGATTCCATTAACATGAAGCTTTACAAAGATTTTTTTTCCCCCGTGTCTGGAATGCATATTAAGAATGAAGACTTCTGGGCTTCCCTGGTGGCGCAGTGGTTGAGAGTCCGCCTGCCGATGCAGGGAACACGGGTTCGTGCCCCGGTCCGGGAAGATCCCACATGCCGCGGAGCGGCTGGGCCCGTGAGCCATGGCCGCTGAGCCTGCGCGTCCGGAGCCTGTGCTCCGCAATGGGAGAGGCCACAACAGTGAGAGGCCCACGTACCACAAAAAAAAAAAAAAAAAAAAAAAATGAAGACTTCTAGAAAATGTGACTCATTAGTATACCTGTTGTTCAGTTAGATGTTCCATGTGATATAACCTACTCAGTGTCCTCTGACACCAGCGTGCAGTGAGTACAAGCCAAACCAGGGGCTTCTCCTTGGAAAGGATAATGGAAAAATGGGCCCTTTAACATCCAGACTCACTCTGGTGTGGTAGTAAGCCGGACTGGCATTTGTCTGGTGCATTTCCTTCTTCTGATACATAACAGATCATTGCAGTCTTCTCCCCTCTTCCCTCCTCCTCTTCTTAGTAAGGAACCTTGCGAGCAATGTCATTAACTTCTCGTTTTGTGCTGTAAGGCTCTTTAAGCCACACCAATGGAAAAAGACAGGACCTGGAAGAAAGGATTTTTTTCTCTTCTCTCTCAGAACTTCTGCAAGGTCAGGTGTGCATGAGATCCAAGAGTTAAAGTCTTTGTTTAGTTGGAAAAGATGATTTGCAAGGTGGTGTCAAATCTTGCCATGTTTGTGAAGAAGAAGCAATGGTATAGAAAGATGCTGATAGTTTTTATTTCATAATAGAGGGATTAATTTCCTTAAAGTGTCTTTATTAATGAAAAGTAACTTGAAGCAATGTGGTTTTCACAGACAAACATGTTTAGAACTATTACACCTTGGTTTATAGTTACCTAGAAGGGATTGATTAAGCTTTAAGGAGGACCAAAGGTAGCACAGACAAAGTCTGGTTTCTTGGAGTTAGGAAAAGTACTCACTATGTAGTTGATAAAATATATTGAAGTTCCTGTTATGCCTTGAAATCGGCCGTTTGTGTGTTGTCCTTATTCTCCTGGGTATTTTATATATTGTTTCAATCTTTGCAGTATAAATGGCAAAATTTAACCAGTACTCAATATTTTCTAAGGAAAGTATTTTTATAAACTGAAAAAAAAAAGATATCCTGCTTCCGGAATGCCTGTGTTCCAGCTTTTGTATTTTGCAAGAAAGATGCTGCTATTCGTATAATGCAGACCAACAGTCCCAGAACTGTGAGAACTTGTCATTTCAGAGTCTCACACACTGGTTTCATAGATAGAATCCTTGTAATAGTTTGTCTTAAAAAACCTTACCTGCCATCGTGTTTTCCTGTTTAGACAAGTTGCCTAACTTACCTGAAAAACATATATGCATAATTAAACTCTTTCCTTCTCACCCTAAAATATTATCTATAGAAAAATTTTAAGTCTTTTTCTGGATGAAAGGAAAGAAAAATAAAACTACCTAACGTTGCATCTTTCATTTAAAACTCTTTCCCTAAGTAGCGTTTAATGAGGGTTTGCATAGGCCTGCCACAGACTTCTAGAGTCTTTACCAGGATTTCTCCAGGTGTGATCCGGCGTAGGGGTGTCACTTGTGCAGGATCCTAATTTCCCCCGCCCCCATCAAGGACAGGGCCCTGGACTCTGCATTTTAAACTACTCCCAGGTCATTTTTAGTGTACAGGGCAGTATGAAACATTTAGGATTGAAGTAGGAAAATCTAGGACTCCTTGAAGGAAGCCAAAATTCTGAGGAGAATTCTAGTTAATGCTTGCTGGCTTGTTCCTTAAAAAATTTTAAAGAAATTATTCAGCAAGAAGGGAAGAGGTCACTTCTGGGTGGCCTGGGTTTGGCGGGATCTTGGAGAAATCGGTCTTCCTCCCTAGTGGGGCTTGAGAGGTTAGCAGGGATGAGGACACCGACTGGGGCCAAGGGAAGCGGGGGACGTTGGCAGGTCAGCGCTTGGAGGAGGTTCAGTCCCCTGGGGCACTTCCACAGGGCCCCAGGGGACACCAGGAGGAGAGGGAGCTGGAATTCCTGCTGAGGAGGGAAAGGCATCCTTGGCCGGTGGTGCCTTCCCCATTCTGAAGCGCTCCAGCCCTGCCTGGCTTGGCCAGACACGTTTTAGGAGGGCTACTAGTTTCCCAGCAATGTGACAGGAATGCTTTAAAATGGTGCTTACCTCTTCTAGTGTATTTTATTTTTCAGAGGGGCACAAGAATGTTAAGAATGACTTTCTTGGGCTTCCCCGGTGGCGCAGCGGTTGAGAGTCCGCCTGCCGATGCAGGGGACGCGGGTTCGTGCCCTGGTCCGGGAAGATCCCACGTGCCGCGGAGCTGCTGGGCCCGTGAGCCATGGCCGCTGAGCCTGCGCGTCCGGAGCCTGTGCCCCGCAACGGGAGAGGCCACAACAGCGAGAGGCCCGCGTACCGAAAAAAAAAAAAAAAAAAGAAAGAAAAAAAAAAAGAATGACTTTCTTACCAATTGTATTAAAGGGATAATATCATTTCTCCTGATCCATTATGGTATTATTTTCAATTTTTTTAAGATTCTTTTCCCATATATAGGTTATTACAGAATATTAAGTACAGCTTCCTGTGCTATACAGTAGGTCCTTGTTGATGAGCTATTTGATATATAGTAGTGGTGTGTGTGTTAATCCCAAACTCCTAATTTATCCCTCCTCCCCACGTTTCTCCTTCGGTAACCATAAGTTTGTTCTCAAAATCTGTGAGTTTGTTTCTGTTTTGTAAATAAGTTCATTTATATCATTTTAAAATTAGATTCCACAGATGAGTGGTATCATGATATTTGTCTTTCTCTGACTTACTCCACTTAGGATGATAATCTCTAGGTCCATCCACGTGGCTGCAAATGGCATTGTTTAGTTCTTTTCTATGGCTGAGTAATCTTCCATTTTATATATGTACCACATCTTCTTTATCTATATGGTATTATTTTAAAACATCGATATATAATTTTTAAAAACAATTGTCTTCAGTTTTTGTACTTTCTTTTCTCTGGTGCTTTAGGTTTGCCCTGAGAACAGACTTCTGCCTTTGTATGAGAACTAATATATCATGTTATGTGGGCAACTTGTCCATAGAAATTCTGGAATCTCATGTTTGGAAAGGTGATGAGAGCTGCCACTAACCAAATAGCCCTTAAATTCTTTAAACTTTCTAGATGGGCATATACCACTACAAGACATTAGTCAGCAATCGTGACCCAAACTGCACTGAGAAGGGGAAGTTCTTTAAGGGACGGCTCTAAATGGAAAGGAGGTTTCTTAATTAAGCAGCTGTCTGTCTCTTGGCATCTTGGCTCCAATGCTGACCTTGGTGAGAGCACCCGGAAGAAGTCTAATGTCTTCTCCGTCCCACTGTCATCTGTTTGAACACAGCGGGGGTGGGTATCATCCTATACCTTCTTTCTCTGAGCTCTTTTCCTTCAACATGTCCTCTCGTGGTCCAGTTTCCTGGCCCCTCCCTCCTGCTGATCTCTGGATGGCTCTTTATCAGTGACCCTGAAACTTGGACACCTAGAACTGAATCCCATCCTTGAGGAAGTCTGGACAGCCACGTTCAGCAGGACTGTTACCCCTTTCTGGATACCACATTTCTGCTGAAGTAGCCTTCTCTTTTTTTTTTTTTTTCCTAGTTCTATTGAGATATCACTAAAATATATCATTGTGTAAGTTTAAGGTGTATAACACAACGATTTGATATATGTATGTATTGTGAAATGATTATCACAATAAGTTAACATCCATCACCTCACGTGGTTAAAAATTTTTTCCCCTGGTGATGAGAACTTTTGAGATCTACTCTCTTAGCCACTTGCAGATACACACTGAAGTTTGCTAACTATGGTCACCATGCTGTATATTACATCCCCAGGACTTATTCATAACTAGAAGTTTGTACTTCTTGACCACCTTCACCCAGTTCCTCCACATCCCATCAGGGTGCCATTAATCTGATCTGTTTCTTTGAGTTTGGGTTTTTAGATTTCACATGTAGGTGAGATCATGCAGTATTTGTTTTCCTAGGTCTGAATTAACTTCACTTAGCATAATGCTCTTAGAATCCACCTATGTTGTTGCAGATGGCAGGATTTCCTACTTTTTGATGGCTGAGTGGTATGTGCAGTAGCCTTATCTTGACTTGTCTCTTACAGCAGCTGTACCATAGAGCAGCCCACACTCTGGGTTAGCTAAGAGCTTAAACTCTTGGGCAAGTTGAGTGCTGTTAAGCCCCTTCTTTCCCATGCTAACCTTCTGAAACTGGTTTTTAGAATCCACTTTGTTACTTTGTTAGATGTGGCTTATTTTTACAGCCTGTTGATCCTTGGACACCCTGCCTCAGCTCATGCATAATGGAGAGAATGTGGGACCTGTCACCAGAACACAGGATTAAGTCCCAGTTCTATCACTTGTCAGCGGAATTCTGTTTGATCCACGTAAAATGAAGATGGTAATGATACCCACTCAACCAGGCTTTGTAAGGCCCAGATCATTTAGCAGGTGATTACGGAGCTACAAAGCATATAAAATGGATATGAAAACGTATTTAGACTGTGAAATATTATGGAAAATTTTATAATCTGTGCATTTGCTATCCACCTCCCATTTTCAGGTCACCTGTACATTTAAGCAAATTTTCATCAAAATTCTTGTCCAAGTCATTAAAAAGTATGTGGAACAATCCTAGGCCAAGAACGGATGTTAATCCATCGGTCCTCTTTGGACCAGTTGATTTAATGGTACCTTCCAAACACAGTAATACATTAACCCAGTTTGTCCTGAAGACCATAAGAGACTGTTAAATATCTTGTTGAAATTCAGATATGTTCACAACAGACTACATCCACTTCCTCTAGGCCTGTGACCTTCTTCAAAAAGAAATGAGGGCTCGGTATCGGTCATAGGACTGGATGAGGTTACCAAGGAGTGGTTGTAGAGAGAGGAGAGAAGAGAAAAGGAGGAACTAGAAGGGGATGGGAGGGAAGAGAAGTGGTTCATGGGCTTAAAATCCTTAAAAACTCAGGGCTCTTCTTAACACAGACTTTGTGGGATACATACAGGAGCACGTTGCTGGCAGTGAACATGGAGCTGCTGGACTGTCAGATAAAACAGATACAGCAGAGGGGCGGAATCAAGATGGCATATTAGGAAGATGCAGAATTTGCGTCTCCTCACAACTAGGGCACCTACCAGGCACCAGTCGGAGACCACGGACACCTAGAAGGGATGGGAGGAACCCCCAGCAACCAGACTGGGGTTCTTTTTTACCTTGTTGATTCCTTTATATGTTTATTTTTGCTAATCTTTTAGTTTTCTATTTTATTGTTTATACTTCGTTGTCTCCTTTTGGCTTGTTTGCCCCCCCCACTTTTTCTTTTTTCTGTTGTGGTTTTACTTTACCTTCTTGTAGTTGTTTCAATTACAGTTTTATTTTTCCTAATATATTTTTTTATCTTCCCAATTTTTAAAAAATTCTTTGATATTGTACTGTTCCTCTTTTTTTAAAAAAAACTGTGCCACAAAACTTGCAGGATTTTGGTTCCCAGGCCAGAGGTCAGGCCCAAGCTCCTGTGGTGGGAGCTCTGAGTCCAAACTGCTGGAATAACAGAGAACCTCAGACCCCAGGGAATATCAATTGGAGTGAGGCCTTCAAGAGGTCCTCATCTCAGCACCAAGACCCAGCTCTATCCAGCTGCCTGCAAACTCCATTGCTGGACGTCTCACACCAAACAACCAGTAAGATAGGAATTCAGAACCACCCATCCAAAAAAAAATGACAAAAACGTTACAGAGGAAGGAGTAAGGTAAAAACCTACAAGACCAAATAAATGATGATGAAATAGGCAACCTACCTGAAAAAGAATTCAGAGTAATGATAATAAAGATGATACAAAATCTCAGAAGCAGAATGGAGAAAATATAAGAAACATTTAACAAGGGTCTAGAAGAACTAAAGAGCAAACAAACAGTGATAAACAACACAATTACTGAAGTTAAAAATACTCTAGAAGGAATCAGTAACAGAATAACTGAGGCAGAAGAACAGGTAAGTGAGCTGGAAGATAAAATGGTAGAAATAACTGCCAGGGAGCAGAATAAAGAAAAAAGAATGAAAAGAATTGAGGACAGTCTGGTACAACATTAAACGCATCAACGTTCGAATTATAGGGTTCCCAGAAGAAGAAGAGAAAAAAAGGGTCTGAGAAAATATTTGAAGAGATTATATTCAAAAACTTTCCTAACATGGGAAAGGAAATAGTCGATCAAGTCCAGGAAGCACAGAGTCCCATACAGGATAAACCCAAGGAGAAACACGCTGAGACACATATTAATCAAACTATCAAAAATTAAATACAAAGAAAAAATATTAAAAGCAGCAAGAGAAAAGCAAATAACATACAAGGGAATCCCCATAAGGATAACAGCTGATTTTTCTGCAGAAACTCTGCAAGCCAGAAGGGAGTGGCAGGACATATTTAAACTGATGAAAGGGAAGAACCTACAATCAAGATTACTCTGCTCAGCAAGGATCTCATTCAGATTTGATGGAGAAATTAAAACCTTTACAGATAAGCAAAAGTTAAGAGAATTCAGCACCACCAAACCAGCTTTACAACAAATGCTAAAGGTATTTCTCTAGGCAGGAAACACAAGAGAAGGAAAAGACCTACAATAACAAACCCAAACCAATTAAGAAAATGGTAATAGGAACATACATATGGATAATTACCTTAAATGTAAATAGATTAAATGCTCCAACCAAAAGACACAGCCTGGCTGAATGGATTCAAAAACAAGACCCATATACATGCTGTCTCCAAGAGACCCACTTCAGACCTAGGGACACTTACAGGCTGAAAGTGAGGGGATGGAAAAAGATATTCCATGTAAGTGGAAATTAAAAGAAAGGTGGAGTAGCAATTCTCATATCAGACAAAATAGACTTTAAAATAAAGACCATTATAAGAGACAAAGAAGGACACTATATAATGATCAAGGGATCAATCCAAGAAGATATAACCATTGTAAATATTTATGCATCCAGCATAGGAGCACCTCAATACATAAGGCAAATGCTAACAGCCATAAAAGGGGAAATGGACAGTAACACAATCATAGTAGGGGTAGGAGTTTATTCGTTAATTTATTTATTTTTGCTGCGTTGCGTCTTTGCTCCAGACGCGCAGGCTCAGTAGTTGTGGCTCACGGGCCTAGTTGCTCCACGGCATGTGGGATCCTCCCAGACCAGGGCTCGAACCCTTGCCCCCTGCATCAGCAGGCAGATTCTCAACCACTGCGCCACCAGGGAAGCCCCGGTCACGTTATCTTTGGTAAAGGAGGCAAGAGTATACAATGGAGAAAAGATAGCCTCTTCAATAAGTGGTGAGGGAAAACTGGACAGCTACACATAAAAGAATGAAATTAGAACACTCCCTAACACCATACACAAAAATAAACTCAAAATGGATTAAAGAGCTAAATGTAAGGCCAGATGCTATAAAACTCTTAGAGGAAAACATAGGCAGAACACTCTATGACATAAATCACAGCAAGATCTGTTTTGACTCACCTCCTAGAGAAATGGAAATAAAAACAAAAATAAACAAATGGGACCTAATGAAACTTAAAAGCTTTTGCACAGTATATGTATAGGTGATTCATTTCGTTATAAAGCAGAAACTAACACACCATTATAAAGCAATTATACTGCAACAAAGATGTTTTTAAAAAGTAAAAAATTTTGCACAGCAAAGGAAACCATAAACAAGACGAAAAGACAACCCTCAAAATGGGAGAAACTATTTGCTAGCTAAGCAACTGACAAAGGATTAATCTCCAAAATATACAAGCAGCTCCTGCAGCTCAATACCAAAAAAACAAACAACCCAATCCAAGAATGGGCAGAAGACCTAAACAGACATTTCTCCAAAGAAGATACACAGATTGCCAACAAACACATGAAAAGATGCTCAACATCACTAATCATTAGAGAAATGCAAATCAAAACTGCAATGAGGTATCACCTCACGCCAGTCAGAATGGCCATCATCAAAAAATTTACTAACAATAAATGCTGGAGAGGGTGTGGAGAAAAGGGAACCCTCTTGCACTGTTGGTGGGAATGTAAATTGATACAGCCACTATGGAGAACAGTACGGAGGTTCCTTACAAAACTAAAAATAGAGCTACCATATGACCCAGCAATCTCACTACTGGACATATACCCTGAGAAAACCGTAATTCAAAAAGAGTCACGTACCACAGTGTTCATTGAAGCTCTATTTACAGTAGCCAGGACATGGAAGCAACCTAAGTGTCCATGGATGAATGGATAAAGAAGATGTGGCACATATATGCAATGGAATATTTCTCAGCCATAAAAAGAAATGAAATTGAGTTATTTGTGGTGATGTGGATGGACCTAGAATCTGTTATACAGAGTGAAGTAAGTCAGAGGAAAACAAATACTGTATGCTAACAGATATATATGGAATCTTTAAAAAAAAAAAAGATTCTTATAAACCTAGGGGCAGGACAGGAATAAAGACGCAGAGATAGAGAATGGACTTGAGGACATGGCGAGGGGGAAGGGTTAGCTGGGATGAAGTGAGAAAGTAGCATTGACATATGCACTACCAAATGTAAAATAGCTAGTGGGAAGCAGCTGCATGCCACAGGGAGATCAGGTCGGTGCTTTGTGACCGCCTAGAGGGGTGGGATAGGGAGGGTGGGAGGGAGACACAGGAGGGATGGGATATGGGTATGTACATATACATATAGCTGATTGACTTTGTTATACAGCAGAAACGCACACAGCACTGTAAAGCAATTATACTCCAATAAAGATGTTAAAAAAAAAAAAAGAAATGAGGATTTTTGGAGATGCCTAATCTCAGTAAACCCACTTTGATCTCCAATGACCCGTACATCTCTCATTATTACAAAGTTCCATTTAAATTACTTATCTAGGATTTTGCCTTTGATTGTTGTAAAGCTCCCGGATACATAGTGATGACCTTGACTTTCTCCTCTTTGTCCTGATTTTTGGTTTCCTATCATGACTTTGCTTTTTTCTCTGACTTTGAAGGGGTTACTGAGCAGAAATGAAGTGAACAAATTCTCAAGATAATTGTCCCTGATTTCTCAAGTTGAATAGTAGACATTATACTAGTAAACAATGAAAAAAAGATGAATGGTTTACAGAGTTACCCCATATAACCTGAGAAATGGGTCAGATATTAATCTCATTTTATAATGACAAACAGGCTCAAAGATGTTAAATGAACCGCCCGAGGTTCTCATGTCAGAGGGATGAAGTAAAGATTCCAGTGTGATTCTTTGGACTCCAAACTCAGTCCTGCCTCTTGGGCAGGGACAGCTAGACTATATCAGTGATTTGTTATTTTTCTAAGAGTTCTATCTACTTTATTGTAAAGCACTGACTGGACAGACACTATCTGTTCCTTAGTGTTTCTGTCATTTTTTAGAACAGGAATATGCAAACCTTTTCTGTAAAGAGCCAGATACTAAACACTTTGGGCTTTATGGGTCCATATGGTCTCTGTCATAACTACTTAACTCTGCCCTTGCAGCATGAAAGTAGCCATAGACAATATGTAAATGAAGGGCCTGGCTGTGTTCCAATAAAACTTTATTTACAAAAACAGGTGGAGGGCCGTAGTTTGATGCCTGTTTTAGAACTTGAATTCATTTAGAAAGGAATAAAATCTTGTGACATAGAAAGATTGGGGTCATTTGTGTACGTGATTCTGCTGAGAAAATCAATGCTGGGGAAGGGACTGTTTTGGTACTGTAACCTTAACCACTACAGTTTGAAACTGTAAGAGGTCAAAAGGGACCCCTTCTCCCCAACCCCCTCCCCCCAGGAAGAATGACAACAGTGCCTCCCTTCTCCCCATAACTGGCCACACTTAATACCAAGGTTGGCCACAGTCCAACTATAACATGGGCAAAACTGGTACTCACCTTCACTGGAACATATTTGACCCTGAATTTTTCCAATTTACTTATGAGGCCTAAATTGTACTGCCTTTCTGGATCCTGTATATAGTTCTCTCAGATAAGGGATAAAAATTGAGCTGTTGGCCCCTTTGGGTGTTAGAACCAATATGAAGAACACAAAAACCCAGAACAAATCAATTAAAATGTCTAATTGTAATGTTTCACTGCCTTGCTTTGTGGAGGAAATGTTAAAAAGCGCTTAATTTCATCGGTTTCTCAAAGATAGTAGTAGTGGATTAAGTATACCCAAATCATTTACAAATGCCTCCGAATTTCCATTATTTTATTCGTCATGGGAAATGAGAAGTTTGTTTCAGAACTCAAGATTTTATGGGCTCTAGGAATTCCCTGGCGGTCCAGTGGTTGGAACTCCATGCTTTCACTGGCAAGGACATGGGTTGGGGGTGGGGGGGAAGGTTTTATGGACTCAAGCTTATGCAGTCATCTTTAAAAGCAACGAAATGTGTTAAAGAGGATTCTGAAGGTAGGGAATGAGGTATGACCCCCAGGGAAGATTTACCAAATAGAATCCTCCAAGGGGCACAAGGGCATGTCGAATTTGAAAAAGAATGTTTACTAGTACAAAATAATTTTGTATTTCAAAAACAGTAAACAGAGTCTGTAGAACTAAAGCTTAACAGAAGTCTCAGTCTGGTATAACATGATTTAAAAGAAGCTGAAAAATCATGATTATTTGACTGTTTATTTGGGTTTTAAAGCATATTCGACAATACAAACTTTGGGAGAACAAGAATTTCTCATTTTAGTTTCCAAACTGATAAATGGGAAGTGTAGAGGTTTTGAGGAACCAGAAGATACTGTCAGATTCATCCAGCCCTTGGAGAATCAGGATGATGATATTGCAAATCTCATCTGATGTTCTCAATAGTTGATAGATTTTGTGTTTGCTATCCATTGCTGCATACCAAAATGCCCCGAAACTTAGCAGCTTAAAACGATACATGTTTATTATTTGTTTCTTTTGGTGAGTAGTTCAGGCTGCATCCCTTCAGAGTTTCTCACAGGCTATAATAAGATGTCAGCTGGATTGTGGTTTATTCGAAGTTCAACTGAGGGAGAATTTGTTTTCAAGATCACATGTCTGTTTTGTCTCTCTTTAAGCATTGATATATTTTTTTTCAGGTTGTCATGTGTAGCACCCTTAGTCTAGTAGTTCCTGTATTTGAACACACTTGTCCTTTCAAGAATAAGTGTTATAAGCCATGTAAGATATAAGATATATGTGTATATCTTATATGTTATAAGATAGCCAAGAAAACATGTATGTTTTATATAGAGAAGGTGGGAGTGGCAGCTTTGAGGTGTCCACTGACAGACTTTTTTTTAACATCTTTATTGGAGTATAATTGCTTTACAATGGTGTGTTAGTTTCTGCTGTGTAACAAAGTGAATCAGCTATATGTATATATACATCCCCATATCTCTTCCCTCTTGCGCCTCCCTCCCACCCTCCCTATCCCATCCCTCTAGGTGGTCACAAAGCACCGAGCTGATCTCCCTGTGCTATGCAGCTGCTTCCCACTAGCTATCTAATTTACATCTGGTAGTGTATATATGTCCATGCCACTCTCTTACTTCATCCCAGCTTACTCTTCCCCCTCCCGTTTTCCTCGGGTCCATTCTCTACGTCTGCATCTTTATTCCTGTCCTGCCCCTAGATTCATGAGAACCATTTCTTTTTTAGATTCCATATATATGTGTTAGCATATGGTATTTGTTTTTCTCTGACTTACTTCACTCTGACGTACTTGTTTTAATTTGTTCCTTTTGAAAGTATCTCGATAATAGATACAAACATATTTACGATTATGTTTAATGGAGCTAGGTTCTGAGGAACAGTGGCTTCATCAGAGACCTTTAGGAATGGAAATTAAGAGAAAACATCTGTGTGTGTATATTTTGAGAACTGAAGTTGGACATTTCTTTGCAGTTTGGGTAGCATCTGAAATTTACTGTGGAGTTTTTGAGAATGAACTCACCTGCTTCATGATTTTTACTCTAGCTATCCTGTAATATATGGAAACGTGCTCGTATTATTCTTGATATCCTTGGTATAGGAGACTATAAATCTTTAGATGCATTAGCTATTGGACATGATTAATGAAAAGCAGGATGTTCAATATCACATTGTCTTGCCAATGTAGCTTATTTATAACCGTACTCATTTAGAATACTTGCTGCATTTACTATGTTCCAGGAGCTCATCAAGGTATTTTAAAGTAACTCATTTAGTCCCCATAGTAGCCCCATGAAGTAAGCAGTATTATTATCTCCATTTTACGGAGGTGGAAAATGACATTGAAGAGGTTAAGTGACTTGCCCATTGGCGCACAGCTAGGGAGGGGTGGAGCTGTGACTCAGATTCCATTAAAGTTCTTCATGTAGTTCAACTTCGAGTTTGATGGGTGAGATGAAAAATGTATTAAGACTAGAAGGATTAGCTAAGGTCCTTTTGAACAGACACATTGAATGCTGTGTACTTTATTTGCTTGCTAAACGAAGACACTTGGCAGCTGTATTCTGAGTTTATGTCACCTTGGTTTAACAGGCATTGTATTATCAAGACTGTAAATATAACACAGATCACTCCAGAATCTGAGTTTGAAATTTAGGGACAAGATTAGAAAGTGGCAGTCTTGAAAATGGACCAGGGCTAATAATATCAAATGGATGAGATTAACCATTGAAAAACCCCAGCCTAAAAGATAGTTTTAAAGTCTTAGCTCCTGAGGTCAGAAGTATCCCAAATACACACAGGAGCTGTGCTCTAAGAATTATTTTGCTTTTTCCAGTTTATAAACTAGCACAAACAAGAAAAACAAAAAATGTCCTTTTATTTCCTTGATTTAGTGTCAAGAAATGAGCATGCCTATCCAATACAATTTTTCTCCATGAGTTGGTATCCATCATTCTTATTTGTTTCGGTACCAAGTTGTGGTTCTTCCGGTACTTCGTTATTCTCACCTCCATTTTTCTCAGAAAGTTAGTGTTTCCCCAGCCCAAGACAACCTTCTCTTCCTTTGTACTCAGAATTCTCCCATACCAGATGAGAAAACCAAGGCTCACAAAGGTATGACCAAGGTCTCACTACTAGTAAGGGCTAGAGTTGATACAGTGTTCCTATCTCTCTAGATTCAAAACACATTTTTTTTTTCTTTTTCGGTACGCGGGCCTCTTACTGTTGCGGCCTCTCCCATTGCGGAGCACAGGCTCCGGACGCACAGGCTCCGGACGCACAGGCTCAACGGCCATGGCTCATGGGCACAGCCGCTCCGCGGCATGTGGGATCCTCCGGGACCGGGGCACGAATCCATGTCCCCTGCATTGGCAGGTGGACTCTCAACCACTGCGCCACCAGGGAAGCCCAAAACACATTTTTAAAAACAAAATATTTTAGATCTTTGCAAATGTTAGAGAATATAATAAAAACACTGTATTTATCTGCAAAAGATAAAATATTACAAATACAAAGCTTTCCATGTATCTTCTTCCCCCAGGGAAGAAGTACACAATATTCCAAATCTGGATTGTATTGTTTCTCAGAAATGTTTTTACTGACACACGTATATTTTCCTTAACAATAAATACTGTTAACTTTTCAAGTATTTAGACTTCAACATAAATGGTATCATGAATATACCTATCCCTTCACAGCTTGCTTTTTATATTTTACATTATCAAAACGTGATATTTTTCTGTGTGAGTAAACCACAGTTTGTATATCACGTCTCTTGTTGACAGACATTTGGATTATTTCCCAAGATTTTAGCTATTAAAGACAATCCTGCAGTAACTGTTTTCTCTCTTGTGTGTGAGCTCTTGTGCTCGTGTACTTGGATTTCTCAGTGTTGCAGTCCTCAGTGTACTTAGGACCGGAGCTACTGGGATAATATGCACATTTTCAACTTGACTAGGCATTGCATGCTGCTCTCAAATGGTTATGCCAATTTTCACTTACAACAGCAGTGTAGGAGAGTTTCTGTTGCTCTCCATGCTTATCAACACTTTATTATATCAAGCTTTTGGGTTGAATGAATTTGATTTTCTGTAATTACTTCGAAGGAAAAAGTTACTTTTTACAAAAGAGAGCTAATTCTTATTCAGTATCATCTTGTCAAATTTCCACACAGTCTTCCCTCACCAACTTTGACAGTCTCAACATTCCTTACGTTTCCAGCATCAAGATTCAATTATGCTGTTGATTTCATTTATTACTGAAGGCAAAGACTACAGCATTCTGAATTGCATGCCATAAGATCAAGTAAATGCTAGTATAGTTTTCCTACAGTCTTTCGATTACACAGACTTAAGAAATCATATGGAGAAACTGTAGTGTAGAAATTGTGCTGTGGAGAAATTACGGCATAACATTTCATTTACCTCTCAAAATTACGAATAATTTTTTTAGTTTGGGAATCAAAATGGATAAAATGGGATTTTCTGTCTTCTAAGCCCTAGCAATTACTGTGGCTTCTTTTCTCCTCACCAGTGGGTGCTTGATTTTTACGTGCACGGTCAGTTTGGTGACATTTGAGAAACTGTACAGACTGAACTCCAGCTCTGGATCCTGGACCAGAAGTTCTGGGAGGCATTGCTGAGGGAGTGCTGGGGTTTCTGGAACCAAAATGAATCTGGGTAGAGCCTCGTTAATTAGAGCAGTGGTTCTCAGAGTAGGTGAACATCAGAATCAGTGAGAGGGCTTGTTAAAATGCAGATCAGCCCCCTTTCCAGAGTTCTTGATTCAGTGGGTCTGGGTTGGAGCCATAAAATTTACATGTCACATAAGTTTCTAGATGATGCTAATGCTGGAGGCCACTCTTGAGAATGACCACTTGAAAGAAATGTGTCCCCAATAGGGAAGGTACTGGGCCAGGAGGGAGCTCTCAGACTGAGGGTTAAATCCAGATGTAGGGTTATGTAATATGACTGTGCAGAGATCTGGCTGGCTGGCAGGTATATGGATAATTTCTTCTTTGTGCTTTTCAGCACATCTCACTTATTTTAAGGCTGAGTAAGACTAAGTGAAGCCTCAGGGCATCACAGATTAAGAACCATCTGTTTATTGAATCCCGGTTTTGATTTGAATTTTTAAAATTCTAGCAGGGGTTTCAGGCCATGATACAGATGTTACAGGTATGTTATTTTTAGGTCAGTAGACTTGGAGGAATGTATGGCTGGACAAAAACTATTTCTAAGATGGTGATAGTCATGTGCTTGTTTGTCATTAGACAACATTTATCATCTCCATGTGCCAGGTTATGAAGGGTGAAACAGTTTTTAAAAGGAACACAGAGTGGTTATGCTGAGTCACCAAATCAGAGTTTTTCAGTTACTTGCGATCTCGCAGTGAAATAATGGATCAGCCAAGGTTCATGGATGCACAGGGCATGTGACGGTAGAAACATCTGGTGATCGCCATTACAAAGTGCAGTTATGACTTAGGTAAATGGATAAACTTCCTTCTGCCGTATGTGTATATTATAGACACACACATAGACAACCCATATATATGGACCACCTAATAACTTGGACATTACAACCAAGGTGATCTAATCTTTCTGTGATGAAAAAGCAAAATAGTTTTGTTTAAAAATATAATTGTGTGGGCTTCCCTGGTGGCGCAGTGGTTGAGAGTCCACCTGCCGATGCGGGTTCGTGCCCCGGTCCGGGAAGATCCCACATGCTGCGGAGTGGCTGGGTCCGTGAGCCATGGCCGCTGAGCCTGCGCTCCGCAACTGGAGAGGCCACAACAGTGAGAGGCCTGCGTACCGCAAAAAAAAAAAAAAAAAAGAAAAAAAAACATATATATACATATATGTGTGTGTGTGTGTGTGTGTGTATAGTTGTGAGCAGATACATGGTATGTAGGATGAGTTTTAGAGTGCTGATGAAGATCTGTGTTTTAACATGGATGTATTTTTATAGGTTTTTCTTGATAAACAATCTTTACACTGAATATATAACTTTCATGCTGGTTTTTTATGTATTTTGTTTTTATACGTATTTTATGTTTCACAGTGTGCTTTGAATATGAATAAAATTAGAACCAAATTATTTTCCTTCCACATTGCTTACATTTCTTCAGGAGAGTTATGCATACTCAGTAAAGTTAGTATGTTTATATATGTGCATGTGTGAATATAAAAGTTGAGAAGTATGGACTAAAAGCAATATAATAGTGTTATTCTCTTTGTAATCTCTGTTTTTGTAAATAACTCGGCTTATATGGGAGCATTTATTTTAAATTTCCTAACAGAGTTTCCTTTGACTTAAGTTTGTTTTTTCTTTTCTATTTCAAAAGACAGATACAGATTCATGATCTGAAATAATGCGAAATCGTATGCATGTCCTTTTGATATCCCTAGCATTTCGTTTTAACCTAACAATTTTACGAGCCAATTTCTTTTGAACTCAATGTGCTTAGAGTAAAATGTAATTTCTTGTTGTAATCTGCCTTCTGTTTTCTGTCTCTAAAGATTTTGTTTGAACATATATTAAACACAGCAGAATGAAAACCAAGAATAGCTTGGGGGGAAAATTAAGAACTAGACTCAAGGTTTCAAAATATTATGAAAGGGAAATAATCAAATGCAATACTTCCCTTTTCTGTTGACCTTCTCATTCTGGCTCTTCGCCCTGCACCCTCAGTGAAGTGTTCTGAAGCCTGCGGACACTGGTGACCTGTCAAACGGAAGGTTACACTTACCAGGCAGAGATGGTGGTCCTGTGCACCATTGATGGGATTTGGTGAAAATGGACAAGGCCTCCATATGCTCCAGAACATTTTTTTAATTTTGTATACTTGTTCTTACAGGAGGAAAGTTTAATCTGAAATCTCTACATTCTGAGTTCTGAAGTGACTTCACATGGGAGAAAGAACGTGAACTTCAGAATCAGGCAGATACACACTCCCCTCGTATTCTAGGCTATGTTATAATTCCAGTTAATTCACCAACTTCTGTGAGAATGGTTCAGTCTGTGGAGTGGGTGTCATCGTAATGTCACAGTATTTTGAGGAGGACATGAGACGACATATGAGAAAATGTGAGGCACGTTATTGACAGAGAGTAAATGTTAGTCCCATCTCTTCCTGCCCCGTCTGGTCTTCAAAGCACAGCACCAGTGGCCTTCCCAGCCAGCAGCTTTGTAGGTTAAGCAGGCTATTGGTTCAGGTCCTCGTTGCTTGGCCCCGTCATTAAAAGGAATGAATTTAATGTGCTGCAAACCGTGTCCCTTTTCTTTTTTGGCCACTCCACGCGGCTTTCAGGATCTTAGTTCCCCAACCAGGGATCAAACCCACGCTCTTGGCAGTGAAAGCCTGGAGACCTAACCACTGGACTGCCAGGGATGTTCCTAAACTGTTTCTTGACACAAGTCCTGCCTTCTAGACATTCCCCACATAAAAAAAAAGTCAATAACAAAACTAAAAATAGAACTACCATATGACCCAGCAATCCCACTACTGGCATATACCCTGAGAAAACCATAATTCAAAAAGAGTCATGTACCACAATGTTCATTGCAGCTCTATTTACGATAGCCAGGACAGGGAAGCAACCTAAGTGTCCATCGACAGATGAATGGATAAAGAAGATGTGGCACATATATACAATGGAATATTACTCAGCCATAAAAAAACAAAACTGAGTTATTTGTACTGAGGTGGATGGACCTAGAGTCTGTCATACAGAGTGAAGTAAGTCAGAAAGAGGAAAACAAATACTGTATGCTAACACATATATATGGAATCTAAGAAAAAAAATAGTTCTGAGGAACCTAGGGACAGGACAGGAATATAGATGTAGAGAATGGGCTTGAAGACATAGGGAGGGGGTAGGGTAAGCTGGGATGAAGTGAGAGATTGGCATGGACTTATATACACTACCGAATGTAAAATAGATAGCTAGTGGGAAGCAGCTGCATAGCACAGGGAAGCCAGCTCGGTGCTTTGTGACCACCTAGAGGGGTGGGATAGGGAGGGTGGGAGGGAGATGCAAGAGGGAGGAGATATGGGGACATATGTATATGCATAGCTGATTCACTTTGTTATACAGCAGAAACTAACACACCATTGTAAAGCAATTATACTCTAATAAAGATGTTAAAAAAAAAGTCAACAACATAAGAACATTAGATGAAGAGAGATATAGATAGATGGTCATGTGTGTATTTATTCTATGTCCAGTAGGTGAAAATGACACAGAAATAGGTTTTTACAGCAAACTCAACTGATGTGGCACGTGCTCGTACTGGTGGCCTAAGTGAGAAGCAGTGGCATTTGCACTGGGTCCCTTTCGGAGGCCATAGTGAGCTGGCTTGCCCGGTAATTGACAAGTCTCTGGTTTTCCCTCAAGTGCCCCTCCCTGTATCCTTAAAGTCCAGAACTCATTCTCCGCACTCCCAGCATCGGGCACAGCACCTGTTACTTGGATGAATGAATCACCTGTATTTGAGTGAATAAATGACCTGTAGGTGTGCCCCAGCGTATATGTGTATGTTCTATGATAGTACAATAATACTCTCAAAGAAGGATCATGTTTCTTGAAACTGAGGACTCTAGAGCTCTTCAGAAGAACAGTGCCCAGGGCCCCTGCCTCCTGTGTGTGTGTATGTGTGAAGTTTATGTTTGTTTACCTTTTTATTGCAGTATAGTTGACTTACAATATCGTGTTAGTTTCAGGTGTACAGCAAAGTGATTCAGTTATACACATACATATTTTCGGATTATTTTCCATTATAGGTTATTACAAGATATTGAATGTTGTTCCCTGTGTCATACAGTAAATCCTCTGTTGCTTATCTATTTCACATATAGTAGTTTCTAACTGTTAATCCCATACTCCTAACTTATCCCTCCCACCCCCCTCCTTTCCCCTTTGGTAACCATAAGTTTGTTTTCTATGTCTATGAGCCTGTTTCTGTTTTGTATATAGATTCGTTTGTATTATTTTTTAGACTCCACATGTAAGTGATATCGTTTAATGCTTTATCTTACTTAGCATGATATTGTCTAGGTCCATCCATGTTGCTGCAAATGGCAGCATTTCATTTTTTATGGCTAACATTCCATTGTGCATACACACACACACACACACACACACACACACATATATACACACACCACGTCTTAAACCAGTCATCTGTTGATGGGCATTTGGGTTGTTTCCATGTCTTGGCTACTGTAAATAGTGCTGCTTTGAACATTGGGGTGCATGTGTCTTTTCAAATCAGTTTTCGTCTTTTCCGAATATATGCCTAAGGGGGTGGGGTTGGTGGACCACATAGTAACTCTATTTTTAGTTTTTTAAGAAACTGCCATACTGTTTGCAGTAGTGGCTGCACCACCTTTCTCAACTTTCTTCAGTTTCTTTTCGAATAGTTCACTGAAGTTTTTGTTGTTTGTTTTTCTACCAATCAGGACACAAGGACTCATAGACCATCTTTGTGCTTTGTATGTGCTTTGAATGGCCAACACATCTGTGATGAACTGGAGGGCCATCCATTTGAAAGCAGTAACCAGACAGGAGTAATGGTTAACGTTCCAGTAGTGCTGGGTACTGGCCAGGCGTGCTTCTAAACACCTTACATTTTTCAAATGACCGACTTTTCTGAGATATTAAGGTTAACGGCAAAACCTTAGAAAGTGTAAGACAGAGTATCTTGCAATCCAGTATACTCTAGTTTTAAGGTGATATCACAATATCTTTGTAGGTGAACTCCCAACCATTAAAGTTACTCATTTCTCCAAATGGATAGGTAGACAGTCTATTAAAGTGTGTTAACTTAAGTCACATTGTAATCGTATCGAGCCCCCCAATTCTAAAATAATTAATACTACTGCATCAAATGCCACTGACACTTTCTGAGTGCTTACCATGTGCCATTGTGATAAGTGTTCTACACGACTTGTCATTTGTACTCACCACGACCCTGTGAGGTAAGTGCTAGTACCTGAATCCTAGATGTTAGCACTGTGGGTGAAGACGTGGTCATCTGACTCCACGTTGCCTCAGTGAAGAATCAGGGGACAGGTGACCCGAGTGAGTTGTCTCCAGTCAGGAGGACAAACTGTGACAGAGTTGGGGCTGGAAGTCAGGTAACCTAACTTGAATTTCAGTGCTCTTTCTCTTACACTACATTGTCCTTAAGATTATTTTTTGGGTTCTCTCTTTACTTTTATGTATTTCTGGGACCATATGTAGGACAAAATGGGGTGTTAATGATGAAAAAAAAAATCAGTGTTTGTGTCAGCTACCAGGACCACCAGGACTAGTACACACGCTTGCCCCATCCAGTTTCCTCACTGCTTCACCCAAGGTCCTTCCACCACGGGGCCCTTGCTCTCGTCTCCAGATGGACCCTATACTCTTCCATATGCATCTTCTGCTCTAGCCAAGCCCCAGAGAAACTTCGTGCAGTCTTGAACTTACCCCTTTGCTCCCACCCACTTTTCTTTTCGGAAATGTCATAGACATGGCTGATAATCATTATTTAAGACCTAATTCTACTCCCATGTCTTCTGAGAAACCTTCCTTGGCTACTGCCCCCTGTTATATTACACTCTCAGGAAGCCTGCCACGTTCAAGTTCTGCTACACATTTGTGCTGGCCCGCTACTAACTTGAATGGATCCTTTTTATTTTAGGTTTGTGTGTCTTGGTCCCTGAATGAGTTGCTGTTTGAAGGCATCGTTTTTTTGTCTTACACACAGTCCTATAAACACACAGTAGGTACTTAATAATCGTTTTGTTCCTGAAGACAAAATATTTTTTGGCTTCTCTTATTTTTCTTGTATTCTCTCTAATAAGAAGCCTGATTTAATAGCTCATGAAGAATCTTGGACAGGAGAAGGAAAAGATCACATGTGGTTGAAAGTAAATGCGGTTTTTATTTTTATCTTGAATGTGTCTCTTCTTGTCTTTCGCTCTGGCGGGGGCAGTGATGAGACAAGATTTCCAGTGTCTGGGTCATTCTTTTTTAATATCGGAAGTTCTTTTTGTTCAGTAATTACATGGCCAGCTCACTGATTTGAGGGATATCAAATCATTCAGCTCACCCTATGATCCTTTATTCTGTTGGAAGAACACTGAGTACTCGGATGTATTTAACAAGACAGTCCTCTCTAGAGGATGTTCTCATTGGGATTTTGGTGTTTTACTTAAATAATTTTGAACCCATCGATTCATGGCCATTACTTAGACAGCTGACACAGTCAGAATGGAAGAGTGCACATTGTAATAAAGCATCAGATGAAAATATTTGTTTTCTTAAACAATATTTTAGATAACTCAAGTAATTAGATCCAGTGCTAGCTGGATCATAATTTGGAAAGTTGTATCTACAGTAACAATAAAAACAATACACAGTGCTACTGATTAACAAGGCACAGGAGAAGAAAACTATTTGAGAACAATGGGAAAGTGGCGCTTTATGGAAATTGTTCTCTGTGTGTGTTTCTCACTCTGTTCACGCTTTGTTCCTCTGTTTTGTGCGGTAAACCATAGCTTAAGCCAGATTTTCCAGAGAATTCCAGAAGCCGTGTCACTTTTAGAAGTGCCAGCTAATGAAAGAAAGACAGGAGAGAAGTTGAAAATTAGTATCAAAAAATGGGATGTCCAGAAAAAAGGATGTCCAGCGTCCTATTCAAGGTAAACCCTGACCTTGACCCCATTCCCTCCTACTTCCTCAAAGACCTTGCTCTGTTGGTCTTCTTAACTCAGTTATTTTCTGACTGCTTCTCCCTTAAATAAATACTCCAGCACTCCTGATGGCTCTTGGCAGTCTCTCTCCGCTCATTTAGCATCCAGATTTCTTGAAAGTAATCGTCCAGGTTTACTCTCTCCATGGCTTCATGTTCCTCTTTTCTCCCCAGTGCCGTAGTGATAAGGTTTTTGCCTCACTGCTCTTCTGAAATTGTTTTTCTTGAGGTCAACAAAAGATCCTCTTATCACATGCGGTGTTTATTTTTCAACTCTTATTGAGGCCCTTGTTGCTCACTGAGGTTCTTTCCCCTCTCAGCTTTCTTGAACATCCTCACTGGTTCCCATCTCTTTGACCTTCTCTACACAGCACATTCACTGCTGTTCTCCAAGACTCCATCCTCAGCTCGCTGCTCCTCTTGCTGCCCCCTGGGGGCACATCTCTTAAGATTGTACCATTCACTTTCCCCTCTGTGGCTGATGACTCTAAATTTTCCCTCCATTTCAGGCTCGTTGATGGCTGAGCTCATCTACTTGATATTCCAGAAGAACTTAAGATTCCGGATTTTGCCCCCAACCACCATTTGCTCATTTTTTGGTTCCAACGTTAGCAACACTGCCCACTCACAACTTTGGCAGAAACATAGAAGTTGCCCCTGATTCTTTCTCGTCTTCCATATCCAATCCATCAGCACACCTCTGGATTACATTTCTAAGTAATTATTTCTTGAATCCATCCCCCGATGATGTTTATCCCTTGTCTTCTCTTGACCTTGGTAATGGCCTCTCCTCCTACCCGATCCCTCTGACTTCAGTTTTATTCCCATAAGATTCTATTACTTTCTTTCTAGAAAGTTCCATCTGTTGGTACCAAGCTAGACTGACCATGTGTACCAGTTGGATAGCTATAGTCCTTGGAGTGTAAGCCTATTGAAGCCTTGGTTATTTTTTCTGCTTAGGGAGGGTTAAATCAGAGGAGCCCCTTGCTGACTTGTAAAACTCAGCCCAGACCTAGTAGCTGTATACCCAGCAGGAACCTGACGTCTCAGAAAACAAACGATGGAGTTGAACTAATTGAACCTGCTTAGTTGGGTAACGAGGTGATGGGGCCAGAGACATTTCGCGGTTTGGGTTATTTTGGTTGGGTGGGTTATTTTGGTTTTGGGGGGCGGCATATCTTTGGTGATACAGATGATTTTAAGGAGGGTTTAATAACCCAACACCAACTTAGTGCATAGCACTAAGTTGCACATTTAGTGCATCTAAATGTGAAAGAGGAAAGTTGACTTTTGGTTCCTGGACTCAAAAAATAGTCCAGATGGAGGCTGGAGCTGAGGACCCTGCTGCTGTTTAAGACCTGAAAGGCACATTCTTGGTCCAGGGGCTGAGTTTGGGTTTGCCTCTTGCCCTTAGGGCTAACTCATAAAGCAGATGCTAACCCTGGCTTTCGATCATCTCCCAAACAGATTTCCTTTTCTAAACAGCTTAGCTCGATAAGGAGAGCATCCTGGGTCCTAAAAGGGGGCATTTAGTGGATGTGAGCCAACAGCACAAGGCCCCGTGGGGGACTCAGCGCAGGGAGGCACACACATTCTCTATGAGGGAACAAGCTACAGACCCAGCCAGGATTCGGGGATTTGAGCCTTGGGTCACCGTATCCTGTGCTCTCTAACCTACACAGCAGACTTTTTGCTCAGCCAGTAGCCTGGCTTCCTTTATGGAAAGTATCGATATCCTAGGACCAGGTTTCTTGTGGCTTTGTCGTAATGAAGTTTGAAGGCCCTTTGTAATCAGCAATAAAATGACTCCCTGTAAGGGCTTGTTTTAGTTAAGGAGGTGGCCTGTTGTTACCTTACTCCTGGGTGGAGAACTCAAGTCAGTCACAGAAATGTTTCTCTCAATCAAGCACATAGAAGGGCAAATATCTTAGGATCGCATCACCGATGCCAAAGGCTGTCCCGTGCAAATGGGCGTCGTGTGCGGTGCACAGAGCCCGGGGGGAGACCCAGGGTTTATCATTGTCTTCAAAATAAAGTTTAATAAGTACATGTGAAATCACCTTAATAGTTATTACGGCTTATAGTTTATAACAACTGTAATAGAATGTTGATATTTATTGAGCATATGCTGTGAGCCAGGCATTTAAACTTCACTGCCCTTGAGGTATAGATATTAAAGTTCCCATTATACAGTTAAAGATATTGAGACACAGAGAGGTTAGGTAACTTGTCTAAGACCACCCAGCTGGTAAATAACAAACCCAGAATGACTGACTTCTGGGTCTGGGCACTTTATTGGTACACACACTGCCTCTCTACTGAAGTGCCTGCCCACCGAGATTATCTGCCCGAACCGTCTCTCTAAGCTGGGAGTGGAATGTATCTTAATTCCCACCACTATTCCTGCACCAAGATTGAACACGTGCGTCTTCACCTGGCAGACAGTTTTTTAAACTTGGTACTCAATGCCGATGAGGGTGAAAGAGAGTGGATGTTTTTACATCATGCTGACAGGAGTGTTGGAACTTTCTGGACAGTGATTTGGCAATCAACCTTTCAGTCCTGTTTAGGAACATATGATAAGGAAATAACCAGGGTTCATGTAAAAGGTGTCTATTAAAGGATTATTTGTCTTAGCATAGAACTTTAGACCATACAAATATACAATAAAAAGTTAAACATGGTTTAGCCCTCTGATAGAATAATGTAACCAAAGTCATGTGTTCACAAAATGTTTAATTACAGAAGATAGAAGATTTTCAAATTAAAGCCAGGAATAAAATAGTATGAAGAGTTCAGTCCTAATTTTGTGTAATATGTGTATATGCATTCTACAATAAAATGTAAACGGTATTTACAAGAAGTGGGATTATGAAACATTTGTCATTTTTTTTTTCACAGTTTACGTTTTTCCAAATTTGTATAATCAGATAGTGTTTTAGTATTTAGTATTGAGGAAAAAATAAGCATGACTTAAGGAACATTTTCTTGAGAAAAAAATTAAGTCCAATGAATTTACTCTTTTAAAAGTAAAACTTCTCGGGCTTCCCTGGTGGCGCAGTGGTTGAGAATCCGCCTGCCGATGCAGGGGACACGGGTTCGTGCCCTGGTCCGGGAAGATCCCACATGCCGCGGAGCAACTAAGCCCGTGAGCCATGGCCGCTAGGCCTGCGCGTCCGGAGCCTGTGCTCCGCAACGGGAGAGGCCACAGCAGTGAGAGGCCCGCATACCGCAAAAAAATAAAAAATAAAAAAATAAAAGTAAAACTTCTCACAGATTTTTCATTCTGCAAAGCCTACAGATTTCCAGTAGCACTTTCTCCACATTAAAAAACAAAATAAAAACCAAACTAGGTCAAGAGGCATGATGGCTTGGTTTGTGAGAAGAGGCCAGTGATGATGTCTGGTTTCTTTTTACACCACCTATGCCTAGAGTGAGGTAAACACAGAAGAAGGAAATCCTTGACAGGCAGCAGTACTCAGAGACATAGGGTGAAAAGTAGGAACAGACTCTACAGAAGAGCCCGTGAATCTACTGCTGATTATAAGGGCCATGTGCTGTTCCCAAAATCCTCTTGAAATTCTCTGTTGACCCCTCATATTTTTGGGAAATGCTTCTCAAAAAAAGTGATTTTTTTTTTTTCCAATGGGAAGGACGCATTCCAGCCAGACTTATCTGCAGTCCTCGTAACTCATGCATACTTTTCTGCATCGTCACAGCAACCAAGAACCAGGGAAGTCTATATTGTGTTGAAATCATGAAATAGATCCAAAATCACAGTTGTGATGCATCTCCAAGTCAGAATTGGGGGATTTTTAGGTGCCTCATGCTCTTCAGAATTTGGCTCTAAATTTTCAACTTAGCAAACATTCTTGTTTGCTTAAAATAGTCATCTCAGCTCTTCTGGAGCAATATTTAAATGTGAGTGTAACACATGGGATTAGAGGATGTTGGTAGGGAAGGTTAAATATTCCACTCTGGACTATAAAATCTGCACTCTGGCTGAGGGACGAAGACAGATGGATTGAGTAACAGGAGAAGTGCAGCATTGGGAGAATATCGTTCCAGAAAAATAGCTCTCTGGTCCTTCTGTGACTGAAAATCAACAACAATCTATTAGTTTTCAAACATCGTGATTTCAACAAAACACCCAACTGTGTGCACTGCTATAATTGTGAGAAGCCTTGGGCCAAAGTGGATTCATTTACGTTTGTGTGGAATATGTCAAGATCGTAAGGCTTTGAATGAACGTTTTTCGGAGAAGGAAGTGATGGGTAAATACGATCTCATTTTGGCAATCAGCCAAATTTAGCTCAATTCAAAATCGTTATAGAAGTTGCATCCATAGGGCAGCATCCACCAGAATCACATCCGGAAACAGGAATTCAAATATTCTGAATCGTAGGGGTCAACCTTGTTTCCTTCTGTGGGTTTTGTCAGCTGCTCTGTGTGTTTGTGTGTAAAATTGTAACACGTTGCCCCTCCCTGTGTGGATATTTTGACGTTTATCTGAGAAGTTCCTATTTCGAGAAGTCCTGGGAATTCCCTGGTTCAGGGAATTAGGACTCCGAGCTTCCACTGCAGGGGGCACAGGTTCGATCCCTGGTCTGGGAACTAAGATCCCGCATGCCACGGCCAAAAAAAAAAAAAAGTTCCTTGGAGAAAGTTTGAACATAATTTCTCACTAGAAAACTGACTTTGAATTATTGTTAAGTCAAGCAGGTAAACATAGCCTGTGCTGAATTCCACTTCAGCCAAAACTCCTCTTGTTGACGGACCAAAACTATATTTGACACCTTAATTTCGATAATGGCAAGAATCCTACATAACAGGGGATGTGTTTCCTTTGGAAGAGATGAGATCTTTCCAGTAGAAGCCATTTCTTCTGGATATTTAGTCAAAGCCATTAATTTTATGTAAAAGTTAATCAGATTCAGGTGTTACTTTTAAACTGAAGTGTGGAGAATAAGCTGTTTTTCTAATTTAAAAAATTGTTATGATTTCAAAACCTTGAAAATACCCCAGAACTTGGACCAAGTAATTGAGTTTAAGCAAATCTTAAAGATGAGGCCAAAGGTTATGAAGGGATCTATTAAATAAAGCACAGAAGGTAGTAAAATTGGGTCTAAAAATAGCAAAACTTTGTGGCCATCAGACATTAAAGGTTTTGAGGTAAAATGTTCATGCTGTGAATGAAGTGAAAGAAGCAGCCTACACAGCAGTATATCAGTATGATCTCAACTATTTTTTAAAAATTGGATGCATATAAGAGAGTGAACGGATAATTTGCCAGAAGCTTAGTGTTCTGCGTTGTGGAATTATGGGTAATTATTTCAGCCAGCATAGTATGAGGAGGCTTATTTCTTCAGGTTCTCACTTACTCTGGCTATTATCATTTGAAAAAAAAATGCCTTTCACGCTTGCAGTTCCATATGTGTAAGATTTAACGGCATTCTCCCACACTGGGCTGTAAACTTTGAGGACAGGCTCAGCATCTTTTCTGCCAGCACCTCCCACGGTGCCTGTCACAGAGTAGACGTTCGGTACGTGACTTGGATGGATGGGTTAAACATACAGATACACCTGTGTGTACGTATCGCTTTGAATTTGCATTTTAATGAGCTTTCTAACTTGGTGTTGGGTTATTGATAAACTCCCAAAACTTCAGAGTGCTGACTCCATAACACTGAGGGTAATTCCATCTCAGTCACAAATCCTGCCTCTTGCTAAGTGGTGATGATATATCACTGTCAACACTGCTTTTTCTGAGATAAAACCACATCTAGGTATAAAGTACTGGGTCTGTTTCCTCTTGACCCCTCTCTCCCTGCCACACCATCCTAACAATCTTTAGCCAGAAGAGAACTGATTTATTTGATTTGAAACAAAGACTTTGGGAAGCCCTACATTTTCTAGCTCGTCCGGAATCGCCAGCAGAGACGATCTTGCAAACAGAGGACTCATTCTCATATTTAGTACGATGAGTCTGCATCCACAACCTGGTATCTCTGTTTTTCCTCCTCCTCTTTTATTTCATTCTTCTTAGCGTGTTCCCTTGCAAGGAAGCCTGAGGACCTCAGAGCTGGCATTGACCCGAAGTGTGAGACTCTTGGTGGAAGGGCTGTAGAGCTGGACAGGGTCCGAGACCCAGGGGGAAGCCTCTCTCACAGTGCGGGCAGAAAGAGCAGCCGCCTTATCCGAGTCTGTGCGTCCACCACTGGCCTGCTTCGACGGCTTTTTTCGAGCAACGGAGGTGTACTTGGTAGTGGGTTTTAGTTTGGTCCCTCCCCCCCAGAAGCTGACCCTGCAACCTGGATTTAAGCACGTGTAGTATTTCTGGGAGGTGATCCCAGGGAACACTTGGGAGGGAAGTGAGACACAGGGTAGGGAAGGTGGCTGATAGAGCGTGTGCTCGAAGCAAGTTAGCACCGTGGGGGACTGGAGCTCATCCTGCTGGGAACAGTATAAAATTGGAGCCGGGGGCCAGGAGCCGCCAGCCATTGGTTGAGGGCTGCTCCCAGGGAGGTGTTAATTCCCTGGCACTTCGGCACCTTGGGTGGCCCTGCCAGCAGGCCTGTGGTCTCCAGGAGCCAGAGAAGGGCCCTCAGGTAAAGTGATACAGGTGCCGGCTGCTGCACGTTGGCCTCGAAAACTTTGGGTGGGACCCCAATAGTATCTGCTTCAGCACGTCTCCCTGTAACTGAACGGCCACGCCATCCACGTGCCACCGATACTCCGTTCTACGCTGTTTGAGGGGAAGGGACCCACTGATCTGCCACTAGGCGGGCTTAACGTACGGGCCTTAAGCTATGTGAAGTATAAACTAAAGATAAGCAAACACATGACTGAGAATAGTTTATAGTTACCTTATGAATGGTTTGGGGTTTTTGCATTATGGCCGTTTAACAGAATGTGCATAAGTGTTTATGGGACGCTTTGCCTGCGACTGGGTGGAAACCAAAGGAGAGGATAAACACACAGGGGTAGAGGGACTCCCAGGGGGAATCGGGGCAGCAACTCAGAGTTGCGCTTTGCTTTCCTAATCTGTGAATTTGCAGGGAGCGGGCTTGCTGGCCACTGGGTACTCTCAGCGTGCCTCCCCAGCCCCCCCGCTCCGAATCTTAATACTCTAATAATTCACTGATCTCTTGTCTTCCACCCAGCCTGTGTGGCATATAGACATATTCACTCAAATACATAAGCCACGAAAAGGAAGGAACTTCAGAAGCTTCCCCCCGGAGAGATGGTGATGGTTCTGAAGCAAGAACATTTTTAAAGATATCTCTGATGTTTTGAAATCCGATTTTCCAAGAAAGTAACTACCCATGTCAAGGAAGGGATAGGTATTGAAAACTCTAAGTTCTTGACACAGATGTATGTGTGTACACACACAAATATAAACACGTTTGTGTGCGTATATATAAACACATATATACACACACAATTGTGTTTGCGTGTGTGAGCGATTAATTGGTGTTTTTTTGTTTTTTGGATTTTTTAGAGCTACCATGAGTGTATCTTCAGAAAAATGTTGAACCACCCCTGGGGTCACAGCACTCTTTCGATCCTACTGTTTTACACCCAAACCCACAGAACGCCGTCTCCTCCTTTCTCAGATGCTGATCACAGGTCAGGCAATAGCGGTGCGGGTTTCCTCCACCCCAACTTCCCAGAGAGGTGCCCTGCTGGGTTCAGAACCACGGACAGTGTCGTGGGACGTGGCGTTCCCCCGCCACCCAACAGCCATGGGCGTGCTGAGCTGTGACGCATCCATTTTAATCTTTGAAACTCCCTCATCTCTTTGACCATTTGTGTTGTGTGGTCAGGAAAGTGTTTATTTTTTCCAAACTCTGTGACTATGGCTCTAACCCACTGCCAGCTCCATTGTTCGTGGCTTAGTAGAAAAACCGAGTGCCCAGAGAGCCCATTTCTTTGCTCGCTGTTAGGAGCATCTAGTTTAAAGTGCAAATTACAAAGGACTCTAGGAAGAAAAAACACAACTTATCAGATGGTCTCACCTAAGCAGTGCACACACAATCTTAAAATGAGGCTTCCACATGACGGGGGCTCTGGGCTCCAATGATACTTAATGGATCAAAAATAAGATAATGGTGTGCATTATAGGGGAACCAGTAAGCTTTGGCTTAAGGTGTATGTAGGTCATATGTAGTGCCTCCATGGCACTAGAGTCTTTACATATGAATAAATGACGGTTTTTTTTAACCTGAAGCAAAGCCAAAATAGCCATTATTGTGAACACACATTAAAAACAGGTGAAAATTCCTCCTACCCCAAGAAAGGGAACCTTGCCCCCAAGGTAGCCAAATTTAATATTCCAAGAATGCCACATGCCCAGGATTCCCTACTATTAGTCAACAACAGTGTATAAGACCAACTTGTTTGAGGGAACTGATGTCTGCAGGGATACGGCTCAGTTGGATGCCCTGCTCTCTCAGCATCCTCTGCTCAGAAGGGCTCTAGCGGTCGCATCTATTCCCCTTCTTGCAAAAATGAGGAACTAGAAGCAGCGATGTTACATGACTAGTGTAGTTCAAGAACCCCATCTCCAATGACCTGTCCCTCCTGCCATGGGAAAAATGTGCACCCTTGATTTAGACACTTCTGATTGTGTAAAGGATGGATAAAAATACCAGGCAAAAAAGTGGTATTCAAGTGATTTGGCTGGCAGTAGGAAACTTAATCAGTATTTGGTTTATTTCAGGGTGACCTGAATATGAGATATTGATAGGAAAGATGGTCGCCCAAGTGAAATAGTTGAATTTGGACAAAGACTCTGTCCTGGCAGATAGTGACGTGGACACTCCAGTACGTTCGCAGCACTTGCTGTGATGTTCTGGCAGCCGCTTTGCAGGTTACCATACACCTTTACCACGTTACATACACTATAACTCTGCGCGCAGGGACTGATGGGACTGAGGACTGGGCTCCAGAGCATCAGGAACCAGATCACATCGTGGAGGCCAATTAAACAGAAATTTGGTTAGCAAGCCAGGAAGGTCTGTGGTAATGAGCCAAATCATCTCCTAAAAAGAGAAACAGACCCTGAAGATGAGTCATAACAAGAGGGTAAACAAAGATAAACGCTGGTGATCCTCCCCCCACCAACTTTCCTTTTTAGCACAGATCATTTTACCCCCTATCAGTGGAATGTTAATGACTTACAGCCATCCACGAGGTACCGAGGTACCGTTACAACAACAAACATTGACCTCCTCCGCTATCGGCTACTTGACATGCTTGCTGGCCCTTCTCATTTTCACTGGCTCTTTCTTATCCCTCAGCTTTAATGAAGAGTTGGAGATATTTGCATTCCTAGCCAGAGAGAGAAAGTTAGAGGTCTTTCTGAAGAGGAAAATCTTTGTCCTTGGGTCCCTTTCCTTGGCAACCTGGCTTCTTTGAATAAGGGCAGTTGTGCTCTGCAGAGTTAATTAGAAGATAAAAACACGAATGTGTCTTGAGCGCCAAGATAAGGCAAGCGCCATACCTAAGCGTGAGTTGCATTATCCCCCCAACCTCCCCTCAGAACCTATAAAGTAGATCCTCCTATTGTGCCCATTTTGCAGGTGAGAAAACTGAGGCCCAGAGAGATTAGCTTGTCCAAGACACAGCAGGCAGCATTTGCATTGGGGCAGCCTGATACCTCAGCCTCTCTTTTCTCCTGCCTCCCTCCAAAGATGATTCTACAAGGACACGAGGAAAGCAACGTAGAGCCAACACAATTTTTAAGGTGATGGTGGTTTTCCCAAAGCATCATTTTTCTTACTGTTAATTTTCATCAAAGATGAATTAATTTTCAAAGATCACCTTGGCCTTCTAACATGAAATTGTGTCCAAGATAGGCTTGCAGGAGGGTCTGTGTTGATAATCCAAATGAACTGCTCAGAGGTGGAATCAGAACACCACGAGTTGCTGCTCTCAGAAACTCAGAGCAGAGTAGCCCAGAGAAGATCTAAGGAGAATCTTAATCGCCCGATTTTGGAAATGAGACCATTTATGGGCAAACTGCAGCTCAAGGCCCTTCTTGGGAGAATCAGACCCTCTTGTTTGCAGAGGAAGTATTTAATACCACCCCTGGCATGTAGTAGGCGCTTAATAAGTAGTTACTATTTTAATTACTAAGCTCTATTATAGTGATTCTTGAACAGTCGGTCTTTAAATAAAACATAGCTGTTATTTGCATAACTACAACATCGGCTCGAAAACTTGAGAACCTAATTCGTGGCTCGTCACGGCTAGTAGGTGGGTTGTGACCACTGTACATTTTCTACCGGGGGCTTCATTCTAGTTCTGCTTTTTCTTGCCCTCTCACTTTTTACCCTTGTTCGTGTATCACTTTACACTACTTTATATCATCTTTGGAGAAAGCTACAATGTGCACAAATTTTAAAGGTAAAATAAATATCAGAACTTCCTGCTTCTCAACTTTGCAAACATAAAAGTAAAACCATATGGATGATAACCCGCTCCCCGGTTAGTATAATTCCTGGCGTCCTCCATAGTACAATTGAGCTCGAATCGGGGGGGTCAGAAATTGGAATTAGAGATGTATCGACGACCACTGAAAAACCTAAGGAACTATGGCCAAAACAGCTTAAAGTGTACCTCCTAAGATGGATGACTTTTCCCTTGCATGTTGATGATTGAAACCAAAAGACGTCCTGTGTCATGGCAGCAGTGCTCGGGGTAAGGATTAAGTGTGTGTGCTTTAAAGTCAGCAGATGTCACTGAAATTAGGGCTGCAGCCTTTTTATTTTATTTTTATATTTGAGAAAAAAGAAGAAAACATGCCTGAATTCCCCCAAGGGAAGTCTGTATTCCACAGCAAACAAAGCTCCAGCCAGAAGCTACTCCTACACGCACAAGGCTTCAACCTCAGGGGCTGAGCCAGCGGCAAATGGTTACCCGTATTTTTCCAAGTCAGACGAGCCTGTGAGGTTGCTCGTCTTGGCTGCACCGAGGGCTGAGCCTTGGGAAAACAAAGTGCCAGATCAAAGCAGCAAAGACCTTGCTCTCCACTCCACTCACTGGGAGGGCCGTGTGTTGATGGAGGAGCCAAGTAAGAGGAGCTCCCAAGAGTCCAGACAAGGTAATCAGCACTTATTAAGTGCCACTGTGTACCGTGCTGCCTAGCAGCAGTCTGCTAGAGGCTGTGAAAGATGCAGGAGGGGTCCCCTCCCTTGAAGAGCTTACTGATATTCCGAATTTCCAGAGAGGTGAGCGGTGTGGTGTGTGTGGAAGTTCTTGGAAAAGGATAACAAAGCCATGGCCCCCTACCAGGCGGTGGTCACACTGCTGTTCTTGTTATGATTACGGGGGTCCCCGAACTCCAAGCTGCTGCTGCTGCTGTCCGATGGACGTCAGCAGGGCCATTCAAGCCCCTTGGCCCCCAGCTGCCAGCCCATGGTGGCCCAGGCCACAGCGTACTGCCTGCCCCAAAGCAGAAAGGGGTCTGCCCTCCACCTGTTTCCTAGGAAACAGTGTGGACCACAGAAGGAACAGCCAGACTTGGGTCTGAATTTCTGCTCTAAGTCTGTTTCCTTACCTCTAATTCAGGGCTCAGTCGGAGATGAGGCTCTGTCACCTAAATGTCTCCTGGCCCCTCCCCTCTCAAAGTGTAGCATTTGCCAATTTGCAGGGCAACCAGAGATATCTTCTGTGCCTCCTCCAGATTCACAGGCTTTCTTCGGCCACCGGAAGCTTCCGGGAGCTCCACGCTTTTCCACCCAGAAGCCCGCTCCTCCCATGTCCTTGATGGAGCTTGGAGCTGCCCGCCCGTCCTAGCACTTCCACACCTGGCAGGTGTCAGGAAGTCTTGGCTGACATCTTGGCACCTGGCAGTCTCAGAGAATTCACCAGGAAAAAAGACTACAGCTGAGATTCAGCCTTTCCTGGAAAGCCAGACAGGAAAGGCATTTCCTTCCTTCTGGACTGAACTGCTTCCCCTCAGACTCCGCCTGGTACCTGCACCCGTGCTGCTTTTCAGTTCTCTTAAACTGAGACACCTTGCCCCTTGCTTCAAGAAAACGACGAATTCTCTGAATTAGGAACGACCTTTTTTTTTTTTTAAACCCCTGAATCTTGTTACAAAGGGACTTGGGAGAGCCCTGCTGTCTGCCCTGCCCGGTCTGGGTGGAGGATGGGAACCAGGGAGGAGGCCAGGAAGAAGTGAGGGCAGGTCTTTCACACACACACACACACACACACACACACACACACACACACACACGAGGGCAGGTCTTTCACACACACACACACACGAGGGCAGGTCTTACACACACACACACACACACACACACACACACGAGGGCAGGTCTTACACACACACACACACACACACGAGGGCAGGTCTTACACACACACACACACACACACACACACCCCTCGGCGGCAACCCAGCCTAATCTCAGCCAGCAGACGGCGTGCTGTTCCTACGAGCCGACTCTGGGAAGGTCCACGGGAAAGGGGGTCTCCACTGCGGGCTGCGGAGCCCTGCGCTCCCTTCTGCTGCTGCCTGGGGCCGCCACAATCAGGCGAAGATGCGCAGCTCTGCACACCTGCTCGGCCTGGTTTACAGGGGATCGTGAGGTGCCCGGCACGTTCTCAGTATCTCCTGATGGCTGAGTTTGGGGATAGAGTTCCCAGCTTCTCCAACCATAGCCCTCATGGTTGCCAGAAGCCAAAAATCTACCTCAGATGAAAATGAGGGTTAATTGTAAGGCTACAGAAGGACCACCAAACCCAAGGACAGAAAATGAAGTAGGCCCGAGCCTCGCGTGATCGAGTTGGAAAGTCAAAGGCCAAGGTTACTTTTCTCTGTCTCCTTGAGCACCTATTCGCTACTGTTACAACTACTCTGAGTTTTCTCGTTCTGCCTCTTCATTTGACCATCTTCCTGCAGTTAGTCAACACATAGCACCCTCCCGACCCTGCAAAAAAGGCTACCCCAGCTTCAGGGCTGACTGATGTTCAGCTCTGCTCTGTTCCCCACAGAGGACTGATGACATCGATCTCTGTCCATTAAAACTCAGCACAGGGCTTCCCTGGTGGCGCAGTGGTTGGGAGTCCGCCTGCCGATGCAGGGGACGTGGGTTCGTGCCCCGGTCCGGGAGGATCCCACGTGCCGTGGAGCGGCTGGGCCCGTGAGCCATGGCCGCTGAGCCTGCGCGTCCGGAGCCTGTGCTCCGCAACGGGAGAGGCCACAGCAGTGAGAGGCCCGCGTGCCGCAAAAAAAAAAAAAAAAAAAAAAAAAAAAAACTCAGCACAAATTTGATTGGCTTAGCCCAGCTTATGGGTGGGCCCCTTCAAGACTGGTGTTCACCAATGGTGGGAGGGAGGGGTTCTGAACGATGATGCACTGGGGATCCTCATTCAAGAGCTGTGAGATGGTCAAGTTCTCTATAGTAGAATGCGATAACATTTGACATTTGGTTGATGATTAAATATCATCAACTCTAAGATAGCTATTTGTGTGTGTGTGTGTGTGTGTGTGTGTGTGTGTGTGTGTGTGTGTGTGTGTGTTTAACATCTCCGAAATTGGGATGTGTTTTTCATTCACTATATCCAGGCAGCAGTTAGGATACTTTTGTCAGTGCCTACAGATGCACAAACAGCAAAGATGCCAGCCTCAAAATGTGTGTCAAGGGTTTTAGCTGCTTGGAAAAAAGTCCTGGAGACACAGTAAAGCCTTATTCAACTTAAACAGTTGACTTTTAACTCCATGGGCATTATATACGCTACCAAGCGTAAAATAGATAGCTGCTGGGAAGCAGCCGCATAGCACAGGGAGATCAGCTCGGTGCTTTGTGACCACCTAGAGGGGTGGGATAGTGAGGGTGGGAGAGAGGGAGATGCAAGAGGCAAGAGATATGGGGACATATGTATATGTATAGCTGATTCACTTTGTTGTAAAGCAGAAACTAACACACCACTGTAAAGCAATGATACTCCAATAAAGAGGTTAAAAAAAAAAAGGTAGTAGGGCAGTGGTGAGTCCAATGTCTTTGGCATCATTCCCAGAGCAAAAGTCAAAAATAGGCTCTAGGTACTCAGGGCCAGCTTTGGGGCTAGTACTAATGATTTTAACTTTTATGGATTCTTCTTTAACATGCTGCATCACCAGTGCTCCCAATGGCTCCATGTCATTAGATCGGAGGTTAGAAGCCTCCATCTAAAATGCTTCTATAATGGAGAATGTGTTGTGGTAAAACACAGGAATTGACTCTCAGAAGAGCAATTCCCAAGCATCAGACTCCATATGAGAAGACGTTTTAAGAACATTTTAACCAATCTCTTGTTTTCCATCACGTGTATCCACACGTCACTATATGACAGTCTCTGTCTATTTAGGATTAAAAGAGGTATTTTTGTAAGTGGAAAAGAATTTCAGTGATAAAGCATCGTCAGTTTGACAAATTATTTGTTCCATAAAATAATGGTGCTTCTTAAAACTAACAGTGTCTCAGATTCAGTGAAATATAGTATCGTCATCAGCAGTAGAGGCTGCAGGATTCGAAACAGCAGAAGCTTAGGGGTAGGGATCTGGTTTGCGGGGGAGGAATGCTGGGACTTGTCTTGAAGCTGAATTTTGCATAGTAAGCATGTCTGTGTATAAAATGTATGTGACCTGTCCATAGATACAGCAGCATTCCTGCAGAATTGTTTTACTCACACTTGACATAGATGGCTGAAATTCTGGCATCCTTACGTCTAAGGAAGAGGAAGAATACCAGGCGTGATGGCGCGTGGTTATGAAATGAAGAAGGTGGCAGAAACGGGCCCAGGTAGCTGCAGTGCAGGGGGCCGGGGGGACCCTCATTCAGAGGAATCCAGGGGCTTGATCACCTTGACCGGCTGTAGCGGGGAGCTTGAATGCTGTTCTGTGTGCGGTGGGATGTCACTGGGGGAGTCTGAGCAGGGCAACAATTGGCTTTTTTTTTTTTTTTAAAGATCATCCTGTTTACTAGGAAAACATGTTACAAAAGTAGTAAGGGGAAAAAAGCTGAGAGATCAGAGGTTGATGAGAGTTTGGAACTAAAGACAAGGGAAGGGTTGGAGGAGAGATGGAGAAATATAATTAAATCCTAATAAGTATATCACCGTATTCCCTTCCTCAGAACTCACACACAACAAAATATGGCAAATGGTCCCAGCATTCTCTATCACTCCCACGGTAGGGAAAATTGATGGTCTTGCAGAGGAATTGATGGTCTTGCTCTGCAACACAAGAGCCACTGCTCTCTAAGAACCTCTGTCTTCCATGCTCAGATAAGAGGATGTTTCCAGACTGGGCTTCCGGTGTTGGAAGCCTTTGGACTCGTGGTGACCATAGCGACCGTGGCCCACAGTGCACGGCTTGAACTCCCAGCATCCCTGTGTCCTGGTGTCCAGGTTCATGGATTTTTCTGTTGGCTTCCAATTCTGCTGGCAGCGAAATTTGAACAGTCACTCTCTTCCCCAGCCTTCCCCTTAAAAATCACCATTCCATCACTGTTTGTCTGTTTTTTATGATAACTCATACTTCCTTTATGAGATAGGTATTTTTTTTGATATTTCCAAATATTACCTCAGAGAGTTTGCCCAGGGGCTGATTGATTTCTCTTTATCAATTGTCAAAAGTTACACGTTTGAGGGGTGACATATGGAGGAAGCTTGTCATCAGGTTGGAGATTTGAAGCCTCCAACTAACGGGTTATGGGTCATAATTTTACTTCCTCAGAATTGTCGTTATACTAAAGATAAGTTAATAATTAATTCCAAAGCCATGCTTAACTAGAAAACATACTGTGCTGTAAGATATTAAGTACATAACTTTTTAAATATTAGTCATAAACTTTACAGTAAGAAAACAAATAAAAAGTTGCTTTAGAAGCTGCCTTAACTACACTAAACTAAAGGCAAACCATGACAAATTTCATTTAATAAAGAAAATGTTTATGTTCACGTCAGCAACCGCAAACAGGAATGGAATGCCATTTGCGACTTAACAAATCGTTCCATCACTTTGAAAGCATGTTGGGTCACTTAAACAATTATTCTGTTTCTCACGCAGCTCATTAATAATGACATTCAATAAATCAGCCCTATCTAAAATACTTTCAGAGCAAATAAACCATCTGGATTTCAGGAAGGTCATTAGAAAGCACACATGAAATAATTGTTTCCTAATCCCCTCCTGTATGATTCTGGCTAGTTTCCATGAGGCACTGAAGTTCACCTTTGGTGTGGCATGCTCTGCAAACTTAAGAAATGTGCTAGATTCCAAATGTGTCCAAAAATCTCATGGTTTTAGTGTGTGCCCATGAGGGGTTCTGGTTAAGGACCAAATTCTTTGTTGTTTTTCCTTTTCTGTCCCCTTGTATTAATTACATTCAAAATGAAAATGTTGGCATTTTCTTAGCATTTATAATGCACCAGTGAATGCACAACAGTAAGAAAACTTGAATTGCCAGAATTTTCCTTTATGTATTAAATAATAGCCAGTACTATAGAAAGTATCATGAAAAGTTTTGACCAAACTAGATCACCGTCCATTACAGCTACCGCAGTATATGCATATAATTTTTTTATTCATGTTTGCATCTTCACACGGATGACCTTTCAGTTAGCCTGATGTTGACTGTTAAGCTGCCAAGAGGTAGTTATCCACGTTGATATATTTGTTGGAAATAATATGACAGTCACTACCCAGTGTGGCCAGTTTCTCAGAGTCTGTTTATTGAGGATACAGGACAATTTGGGATCCACAGAAGCACTGATTTCCGGGTTTGGTTGTTTGGAATAACCATGGCCT